>NW_027227632.1:0-352078 GCF_037783145.1 Equus przewalskii | reverse complement strand
TTTGTATGAGAGTTTCCTCGTATGCTGTACAGCACTGTGGAAAGCGAGTTCTTTCTCAGCTTCCTAAAGAGCTGGAAGCAAGACAGTTTATGGCTTGTCTTCCATTGAAGTATGGAGGCAGTGCTTTGCGCCTGCCAGCTCTAGAGCAATGGCGGGCACGGCTGAGAGTAAAGGGGTCTTTCTGCCATTGGTGCTTTCTGACACTCTCCCAACCATTGCACTTGGTGGTTAGATAAAAGCCTATTGTCTCTTTCCTCCTCAGCATGTGGAACCACAATCATCCGGGCCTCGTCCCCATTGCTCAAGGGGAAGATGTAGGCATTTCGTCTGAGCCGGGTTGAAAAAGGTGGAAATGTGCAGGATGCAGATGTTCCAGACCGGAGAGTGAAGTGCTGGAAAGAACCGGCGTTCAGCCTCCTTTGTATGAGATGTTCCCAGGACGCTGTAAGAGCACTGTGGAAAGGGAGTTTTTCTCAGCTTCCTAAAGTGCTGGAAGCAGGACAAGGTGTGGTTTGTCTCCCATTGAGGGGTGGGTCCAGAGCCAGTGCCTTGTGCCTTTCACCTCCAGAGCAATGGAGGGCATGGCTGACAGCAAAGGGGCCTTTCTGACATAGCTGCTTTCTGACACTCTCTCCAGCAGTGCACAATGGTGGTTGGAAAAAGGCATGCAGTCCATTGCCCCCTAAAATCGTGGACGCTCAATCATTTGGGACTTAGCCCAGTTGCTTCAGGGGAAGGTGTAGGCATTTCGGCTGAGCCAGGTTGGCAAGGAGGAATTGTGGCAGAAGCTGAAGTCCAAAGCTGTGAGTTAAGGGCTGGGACAAAATGGCGTTTGAGCTGTCTTTGTATGAGAGGTTCCAGGTATGCTGTAACAGGACTGTGGAAAGTGAGTTGTTCGTGAGCTTCCTAAAGAGCGGGAGGCAAGACAGTTTATGGCTTGTCTCCCATTGAAGGATGGAGGCAGTGCTTTGTGCCTTCCACCTGCAGAGCAATGGAGGGCACGGCTGAGAGTAAAGTAAAGGGGTCTTTCTGCAATTGGTGCATTCTGACACTCTCTGCACCAGTGCACAATGGCAGTTTGTAAAAAGCCTATTGTCTGCTCTTGCTAAACATGTGGAGGCACAATCATATGGGCCTCGTCCCCGTTGCTGAAGGGGAAGATGTAGGCATTTCGTCTGAGCGGGGTTGGCAAGGTGGAAATCTGGCAGAAGCAGAAGTTCTAAATCGGCGAGTTAAGCGCTGAAAAGAAACGGCATATCAGCTGCCTTTGTATGAGATGTTACCAGGACACAGAAAGAGCACTGTTGAAAGCGAGTTCTTTCTCAGCTTCCTAAAGGGGATGGAAGGAAGATGGTCTGTGGCTTGTCACCCCTTGAGGGGTGGAGCCAGTGCATTGTGCATTCCACGTCTAGAGCAATGGAGGGCAGAGCTGAGAGCAAAGGGGTCTTTCTGACATAGCTGCTTTCCAACACACTCTCCACCAGTGCACAATGGTGGTTGGAAAAAGGCGTGCAGTCTATCACCTCCTAAGCACGTGGACGCTCAATCATTTGGGACACAGCCCAGTTGCTTCAGGGGAAGATGTAGGCATTTCGTCTCGCCGGGTTGGCAAGGTGGAATTGCGGCAGAAGCAGAATTCCTAAAGCAGCGAGTTAAGCACTGGGAAGAAAAGGTGTTTGAGCTGCCTTTGTACGAGTGTTTCCTCGTATGCTTTAACAGCACTGTGGAAAGCGAGTTCTTTCTCAGCTTCCTAAAGAGCTGGAAGCAAGACATTTTATGGCTTGTTTCCCATTGAAGGATTGAGGCTGTCCTTTGTGCCTTCCTGCTCTAGAGCACTGGAGGGCACTGCTGAGAGTAAAGGGGTCTTTCTGCCATTGGTGTTTTCTGACACTCTCTCAACCATTGCACTTGGTGGTTAGTTAAAAGCCTATTGTCTCTCTCCTCCTCAGCATGTGGAACCACAATCATCCGGGCCTCGTCCCCATTGCTCAAGGGGAAGATGTAGGCCTTTCGTCTGAGCCGGGTTGGCAAGGTGGAATTGTGGCAGAAGCAGAAGTTCTAAAGTGGTGAGGTAAGGTCTGGCAAGAAAGGCCGTTTGACCTTCATTTCTATGACAGTTTCCCCGTAGGATTTTCCCGGGAGCCGAGCAGGTGTTTCTGGCATTCTCGGCAGGAGGTTCGGGCATGTACAGCAGGTGGTTCCAGTCTGTCCAGGATGTGGTTCCGGCGTGTCTGGCACGTGGTTCTGCTATGTCTCAGAGGTGGTTCCGGCATGCCCGGCCGGTGATCCAGGAGAGTCCACCGAGTGATTCTGGCGTAACCGGCAGGTGATTTTTACATGTCTGGCAGGTGGTTCTGGCGAGTCGAGCAGGTGGTTCCGGTGTGCTCGGCAGGTACTTCCGGCGTCTCCGGCACGTGTTTCTGGCACATTTGACAGGTGGTTCTGGCATGCCCGAAAGGTGACTCCGGTCTGTCCGGTAGGTGGTTCCGGCGTGTATGGCACGTGGTTCTGGTACGTCTCAGAGGTGGTTGCGCATGCCCAACAGGTGATTCTGGCCTGTCCGCCATATGGTTCTGGCACGTCTGAGGGGTGGTTCCAGCATGCCCGGCAGGTCATCCCGGAGAGTCCTCCAAGTGGTTCTGGAGTAGCCCGCAGGTGATTGTGGCGTGTCCGGCAGGTGGTTCCGTCATGCTCGGCAGGTGGTTCAGGCGTGGCCGGCAGGTGGTTCCTGTCTGTCCAGGACGTGGTTCCAGTGTGTCCGGCACGTGGTTCTGTTACGTCTGAGAGGTGGTTCCATCCAGCCCGGCAGGTGATTCCGAAGTGTTCACGAACTGGTTGTGGCGTAGCCGGCAGGTGATTTTGGCGTGTCCGGCAGGTGGTTCTGGCGAGTCGAGCAGGTGGTTCTGGCGTGCTCGGCAGGTGCTTCCGGTGTCATTGGCATGTGGTTCTGACATGTCTGAGAGGTGCTTCCGACATGCCCGGCAGGTAATTCCGGTGTGTTCGCCAAGTGCTTCTGGCGTAGCCGGCAGGTGATTTTGCATGTCCGGCGGTGGTTCCGGCGAGTCGAGCCTGTGGTTCGGGAGTGTCGGGCAGGTGGTTCCGGTCTGTCCAGCAGGTGGCTCTGGCATGTCTGGCACGAGGTTCTGGCACGTCTGAGAGGTTGTGTCGGCATGCACTTCACGTGATTCCAGCTTGTCCACCAAGCGGTTCTGGTGTAGCGGGCAGGTGATTTTGGCGTGTCCGGTAGGTGGGACCGGTGAGTCAAGCAGGTTGTTCCGGCGAGTGTTTCCTGTGTTTCCGGTCTGTATGGGAGATGGTTACGGCCTGTCCGGCACGTGCTTCTGGCACTTCGGAGAGATTGTGCTGGCATGCCCGGCAGGTGATTCTGGAGTGTCCGCCAAGTGGTTCTGGCGTAGCCGGCAGGTCATTTTGGCGTGTCTGGCAGGTGGTTCTGGGGAGTGGATCAGGAACTTCCGGCATTCTCGGCAGGTGATACCGCCGTCTCCTGCATGTGGCTGTGGCACCTCTGAGAGGTGGTTCCAGCATGCCCGGCAGGTGATTCCGGAGTGTCCTACAAGTGGTTGTGGCGTAGCCGGCTGGTGATTCTGGCGTGTCCGGCAGGTGGTTCTGGCGAGTCAAGCAGGTGGTCCCGGCGTATCCGGCAGGTGGTTCCGGTCTGTCCTGTAGGTGGTTCCGGAGTGTCTGCCGAGTGGTTCTGGCGTAGCCGGCAGGTGATTGTGGCGTGTCCAGCAGGTGGTTCTGGGGAGTGGAGCAGGTGGTTCCGGCATACTTGGCAGGTGGTTGCGGCGTGTCCGTCACATGGTTCTGGCACGACTTAGACGTGGTTCCGGCATGCCCGGCAGGTGATTCCGGAGTGTTCGCCAAGTGTTTGCGGCGTAGCCGGCAGGTGAGTTTGCATGTCCAGCGGTCGTTCCGGCGGGTCGAGCCGGTGGTTCCGGCGTGTCCGGCAGGTGGTTCCGGTCTGTCCGGCAGGTGGTTCTGTGGTGTCCGGCACGAGGTTCAGTCTGAGAGGCTGTGCCGGCATGCCCCTCACGTGATTCCGGCTTGTCCCCGAAGTGGTGCTGGTGTAGCGGGCAGGTGATTTTGGCGTGTCCGGCAGGTGGTTCAGGCGAGTTGAGCAGGTGGTTGCGACGTGCTCGGCAGGTGCTTCCGGCGTCTCCGGCACGTGTTTCTGGCACATCTGGCTGGTGGTTCCGGCATGCCCAAAAGTTGATTCCGGTCTGTCCGGTAGGTGGTTCCGGCGTGCACGGCACGTGGTTCTGGTACGTCTCAGAGGTGGTTGCGTATGCCCAACAGGTGATTCCGGACTGTCCGCCACGTGCTTCTGGCACGTCTGAGAGGTGGTTCCAACATGCCCGGCAGGTCATTTCGGAGAGTCGTCCAAGTGGTTCTGGCGTAGCCCGCAGGTGATTTTGGCGTGTCCGGCAGGTGGTTCCACAGTGCTCGGCAGGTGGTTCAGGCATGGCCGTCACGTGGTTCCAGTCTGTCCAGGACGTGTTTCCAGCTTCTCCGGCAGGTGGTTCTGGTACGTCTGAGAGGTGGGTCTGCCATGGCTGGCAGGTGATCCCGGACTGTCCCCCAGGTGGTTCTGGCATAGCCAGCAGTTGATATTGGCCTGTCCGGCAGGTGGTTCCAGCGAGTCGAACAGGTGGCTCCGGCGTGCTCGGCAGGTGGTTCCGGTCTGTCCGGTAGGTGATTCCGGAGTGTCCGTCACGTGCTTCCGGCACGTTTGAGAGGTGGTTCCGGCATGCGCGACAGGTGGTTTCGGAGTGTCCGCCAGGTGGTTCTGGCATAACCGGCAGGTGATTTTGGCGTGTCCGGCAGGTGTTTCTGGCGAGTCGAGCAGGTGGCTCCGGCATGCTCGGCAGGTGCTTCCGGCGTCTCCGGCAAGTGGTTCTGGTGTGTCTGAGAGCTGGTTCCGTCATGTCCGGCAGATGATTCCGGAGTGTCCGCCAGGTGGTTCTGGCATACCCAGCAGGTGATTTTGGCGTGTCAGGGAGGTGGTACCGGTGAGTCGAGCAGGTGGTTCCGGCGTGCTCAGCAGGTGGTTCAGGCGGTTCTGGCAGGTGGTATCCGTCTGTTCGGGGTGTGGTTCCAGCATCTCATGAACACGTTTCTGGCACGTCTGAGATGAGTTTCCAGCCGGCCCGACAGGTGTTTCCGCAGTGTCCGCCAAGCGGTTCTGGCGTAGTTGGCAGGTGATTTTGGCATGACTGGCAGGTGGTTCCAGCAAGCCTGGCAGGTGATTCCAAAGTGTTCACCAACTGGTTGTGGCGTAGCCGGCAGGTGATTTTTGCGTGATCGGCAGGTGGTTCTGGCGAGTCGAGCAGGTGTTTCCGGCGTGCTCGGCTGGTGCTTCCGGGGTCATTGGCACGGGGTTCTGGCATCTCTGAGAGGTGGTTCCTGCATGCCCGGCAAGTGATTCCGGAGTGTTCGCCAAGTGGTTCTGGCGTAGTCGGCAGGTGATTTTGGCATGTCCGGCAGGTGGTTCAGGCGAGTTGAGCAGGTGGTTCCAACGTGCTTGGCAGGTGCTTCCGGCGTCTCCGGCACGTGTTTCTGGCACATCTGACAGGTGGTTCCGGCATGTCCGAAAGGTGATTCCGGTCTGTCCGGTAGGTGGTTCCAGCCTGCACGGCATGTGGTTCTGGTACGTCTCAGAGGTGGTTGCGCATGCCCAACAGGTGATTCCGGACTGTCCGCCACATGGTTCTGGCACGTCTGAGAGGTGGTTCCGGCATGCCCGGCAGGTCATCCCAGAGAGTCCTCCAAGTGGTTCTGGCATAACACGCAGGTGATTTTGGCGTGTCAAGCAGGTTGCTCCGTTGTGCTTGGCAGGTGGTTCAGGCTTGGCCGGCAGGTGGTTCCAGACTGTCCAGGACGTGTTTCCAGCTTCTCCGGCAGGTGGTTCTGGTACGTCTGAGAGGTGGTTCCGCCATGGTTGACAGGTGATTCCGGACCGTCCCCCAGGTGGTTCTGGCATAGCCAGCAGTTGATATTGGCCTGTCCGGCAGGTGGTTCCAGCGAGTCGAACAGGTGGCTCCGGCGTGCTCGGCACGTGGTTCCGGTCTGTCTGGTAGGTGATTCCGGCGTGTCTGGCACGTGCTTCCGGCACGTCTGAGAGGTGGTTCCGGCATGCGCGACACGTGATTTCGGAGTGTCCGCCAGGTGGTTCTGGTGTACCCGGCAGGTGATTTTGGCGTGTCCGGCAGGTGTTTCTGGCGAGTCGAGCAGGTGGCTCCGGCATGCTCGGCAGGTGCTTCCGGCGTCTCCGGCACGTGGTTCTGGTGTGTCTGAGAGATGGTTCCGGCATGTCCGGCAGATGATTCCGGAGTGTCCGCCAAGTGGTTCTGGCATACCCGGCTGGTGATTTGGGCATGTCAGGTAGGTGGTTCCGGCGAGTCGAGCAGGTGGCTCCGGCGTGCTCGGCAGGTTGTTCAGACGGGTCTGGCAGGTGTTTTCCGTCTGTTCGGGGTGTGGTTCCAGCATCTCATGCACATGGTTCTGGCACGTCTGAGATGTGGTTCTGGCCGGCCCGACAGGTGTTTCCACAGTGTCCGCCAAGTGGTACTGGCGTAGTTGGCAGGTGATTTTGGCATGACCGGCAGGTGGTTCCAGCAAGCCCGGCAGGTGATTCCGAAGTGTTCCCCAACTGGTTGTGGCGTAGCCGGCAGGTGATTTTTGCGTGTCCGGCAGGTGGTTCTGGCGAGTCGAGCAGGTGGTTCCGGCGTGCTCGGCAGGTGCTTCCGGGGTCATTGGCACGTGGTTCTGGCATATCTGAGAGGTGGTTCCGGCATGCCCGGCAGGTGATTCCGGAGTGTTCGCCAAGTGTTTCCGGCGTGGCCGGCAGGTGATTTTGCATGTCCAGCGGTCGTTCCGGCGGGTCAAGCCGGTGGTTCCGGCGTGTCCGGCAGGTGGTTCCGGTTTGTCCGGCAGGTGGTTCTGTGGTGTCCGACACGAGGTTCAGTCTGAGAGGCTGTGCCAGCATGCCCCTCACGTGATTCTGGCTTGTCCTCGAAGTGGTGCTGGTCTAGCGGGCAGGTGATTTTGGCGTGTCTGGCAGGTGGTTCAGGCGAGTTGAGCAGATGGTTGAGACGTGCTCGGCAGGTGCTTCCGGCGTCTCCGGCACGTGTTTCTGGCACATCTGACTGGTGGTTCCGGCATGCCCAAGAGTTGATTCCGGTCTGTCCGGTAGGTGGTTCCGGCGTGCACGGCACGTGGTTCTGGTACGTCTCAGAGGTGGTTGCGTATGCCCAACAGGTGATTCCGGACTGTCCGCCACGTGCTTCTGGCACGTCTGAGAGGTGGTTCCAACATGCCCGGCAGGTCATTTCGGAGAGTCGTCCAAGTGGTTCTGGCGTAGCCCGCAGGTGATTTTGGCGTGTCCGGCAGGTGGTTCCGCCGTGCTCGGCAGTTGGTTCAGGCATGGCCGTCACGTGGTTCCAGTCTGTCCAGGACGTGTTTCCAGCTTCTCCGGCAGGTGGTTCTGGTACGTCTGAGAGTTGGTTCCGCCATGGCTGGCAGGTGATCCCGGACTGTCCCCCAGGTGGTTCTGGCATTGCCAGCAGTTGATATTGGACTCTCCGGCAGGTGGTTCGAGCGAGTCGAACAGGTGGCTCCCGCGTTCTTGGCAGGTGGTTCCGGTCTGTCCGGTAGGTGTTTCCGGCGTGTCTGGCACGTGCTTCCGGCACGTCTGAGAGGTGGTTCCGGCATGCGCGGCAGGTGATTCCGTAGTGTCCGCCAGGTGGTTCTGGCATACCCGGCAGGTGATTTTGGCGTGTCTGGCAGGTGTTTCTGGCGAGTCGAGCAGGTGGCTCCGGCATGCTCGGCAGGTGCTTCCGGCGTCTCCGGCACTTGGTTCTGGTGTGTCTGAGAGCTGGCTCCGGCATGTCCGGCAGATGATTCCGGAGTGTCTGCCAAGTGGTTCTGGCATACCCAGCAGGTGATTTTGGCGTGTCAGGGAGGTGGTACCGGTGAGTCGAGCAGGTGGTTCCGGCGTGTTCAGCAGGTGGTTCAGGCGGTCCTGGCAGGTGGTATCCGTCTGTTCGTGGTGTGGTTCCAGCATCTCATGAACACGTTTCTGGCACGTCTGAGATGTGGTTCCAGCCGGCCCGATAGGTGTTTCCGCAGTGTCCGCCAAGCGGTTCTGGCGTAGTTGGCAGGTGATTTTGGCATGACTGGCAGGTGGTTCCAGCAAGCCTGGCAGGTGATTCCAAAGTGTTCCCCAACTGGTTGTGGCGTAGCCGGCAGGTGATTTTTGCGTGATCGGCAGGTGGTTCTAGCGAGTGGAGCAGGTGGTTCCGGCGTGCTCGGATGGTGCTTCCGGGGTCATTGGCACGGGGTTCTGGCATGTCTGAGAGGTGGTTCCTGCATGCCCGGCAAGTCATTCCGGAGTGTTCGCCAAGTGGTTCTGGCATAGTCGGCAGGTGATTTTGGCATGTCCGGCAGGTGGTTCAGGCGAGTTGAGCAGGTGGTTCCGCCGTGCTCGGCAGTGCTTCCGGGGTCATTGGCACGTGGTTCTGGCATATCTGAGATGTGGTTCTGGCATGCCCCGCAGGTGATTCCAGAGTGTTCGCCAAGTATTTCCGGCGTAGCCGGCATGTGATTTTGCATGTCCAGCGGTCGTTCCGGTGGGTCGAGCTGGTGGTTCCGGGGTGCCCGGCAGGTGGTTCCGGTCTGTCCGGCAGGTGGTTCTGTGGTGTCCGGCACGAGGTTCAGTTTGAGAGGCTGTGCCGGCATGCCCCTCACGTGATTCCGGCTAGTCTTCGAAGTGGTGCTGGTGTAGCGGGCAGCTGATTTTGGGGTGTCCGGCAGGTGGTTCCGCCGTGCTCGGCAGGTGGTTCAGGCATGGCCGTCACGTGGTTCCAGTCTGTCCAGGACGTGTTTCCAGCTTCTCCGGCAGGTGGTTCTGGTACGTCTGAGATGTGGTTCCGCCATGTCTGGCAGGTGATCCTGGACGGTCCCCCAGGTGGTTCTGGCATAGCCAGCAGTTGATATTGGCCTGTCCGGCAGGTGGTTCCAGCGAGTCGAACAGGTGGCTCCGGCGTTCTTGGCAGGTGGTTCCGGTCTGTCCGGTAGGTGTTTCCGGCGTGTCTGGCACGTGCTTCCGGCACGTCTGAGAGGTGGTTCCGGCATGCGCGGCAGGTGATTCCGTAGTGTCCGTCAGGTGGTTCTGGCATACCCGGCAGGTGATTTTGGCGTGTCAGGGAGGTGGTACCGGTGAGTCGTGCAGGTGGTTCCGGCGTGTTCAGCAGGTGGTTCAGGCGGTCCTGGCAGGTGGTATCCGTCTGTTCGGGGTGTGGTTCCAGCATCTCATGAACACGTTTCTGGCACGTCTGAGATGTGGTTCCAGCCGGCCCGACAGGTGTTTCCGCAGTGTCCGCCAAGCGGTTCTGGCGTAGTTGGCAGGTGATTTTGGCATGACTGGCAGGTGGTTCCAGCAAGCCTGGCAGGTGATTCCAAAGTGTTCCCCAACGGGTTGTGGCATAGCCGGCAGGTGATTTTTGCGTGATCGGCAGGTGGTTCTGGCGAGTGGAGCAGGTGTTTCCGGCGTGCTCGGATGGTGCTTCCGGGGTCATTGGCACGGGGTTCTGGCATGTCTGAGAGGTGGTTCCTGCATGCCCGGCAAGTGATTCCGCAGTGTTCGCCAAGTGGTTCTGGCATAGTCGGCAGGTGATTTTGGCATGTCCGGCAGGTGGTTCAGGCGAGTTGAGCAGGTGGTTCCAACGTGCTTGGCAGGTGCTTCCGGCGTCTCCGGCACGTGTTTCTGGCACATCTGACAGGTGGTTCCGGCATGCCCGAAAGGTGATTCCGGTCTGTCCGGTAGGTGGTTCCAGCCTGCACGGCTTGCGGTTCTGGTACGTCTCAGAGGTGGTTGCGCATGCCCAACAGGTGATTCCGGACTGTCCGCCACATGGTTCTGGCACGTCTGAGAGGTGGTTCCGGCATGCCCGGCAGGTCATCCCAGAGAGTGCCCCAAGTGGTTCTGGCATAACACGCAGGTGATTTTGGCGTGTCTGGCAGGTTGTTCCGTTGTGCTTGGCAGGTGGTTCAGGCTTGGCCGGCAGGTGGTTCCAGACTTTCCAGGACGTGTTTCCAGTTTCTCCGGCAGGTGGTTCTGGTACGTCTGAGAGGTGGTTCCGCCATGGCTGGCAGGTGATTCCAGACCGTCCCCCAGGTGGTTCTGGCATAGCCAGCAGTTGATATTGGCCTGTCCGGCAGGTGGTTCCAGCGAGTCGAACAGGTGGCTCCGGCGTGCTCGGCAGGTGGTTCCGGTCTGTCCGGTAGGTGATTCCAGAGTGTCCGTCACGTGCTTCCTGCACGTCTGAGAGGTGGTTCCGGCATGCGCGACAGGTGGTTTCGGAGTGTCCGCCAGGTGGTTCTGGCATAACCGGCAGGTGATTTTGGCGTGTCCGGCAGGTGTTTCTGGCGAGTCGAGCAGGTGGCTCCGGCATGCTCGGCAGGTGCTTCCGGCGTCTCCGGCACGTGGTTCTGGTGTGTCTGAGAGCTGGTTCCGTCATGTCCGGCAGATGATTCCGGAGTGTCCGCCAGGTGGTTCTGGCATACCCAGCAGGTGATTTTGGCGTGTCAGGGAGGTGGTACCGGTGAGTCGAGCAGGTGGTTCCGGCGTGCTCAGCAGGTGGTTCAGGCGGTTCTGGCAGGTGGTATCCGTCTGTTCGGGGTGTGGTTCCAGCATCTCATGAACACGTTTCTGGCACGTCTGAGATGAGTTTCCAGCCGGCCCGACAGGTGTTTCCGCAGTGTCCGCCAAGCGGTTCTGGCGTAGTTGGCAGGTGATTTTGGCATGACTGGCAGGTGGTTCCAGCAAGCCTGGCAGGTGATTCCAAAGTGTTCACCAACTGGTTGTGGCGTAGCCGGCAGGTGATTTTTGCGTGATCGGCAGGTGGTTCTGGCGAGTCGAGCAGGTGGTTCCGGCGTGCTCGGCTGGTGCTTCCGGGGTCATTGGCACGGGGTTCTGGCATGTCTGAGAGGTGGTTCCTGCATGCCCGGCAAGTGATTCCGGAGTGTTCGCCAAGTGGTTCTGGCATAGTCGGCAGGTGATTTTGGCATGTCCGGCAGGTGGTTCAGGCGAGTTGAGCAGGTGGTTCCAACGTGCTTGGCAGGTGCTTCCGGCGTCTCCGGCACGTGTTTCTGGCACATCTGACAGGTGGTTCCGGCATGCCCGAAAGGCGATTCCGGTCTGTCCTGTAGGTGGTTCCAGCCGGCACGGCATGTGGTTCTGGTACGTCTCAGAGGTGGTTGCGCATGCCCAACAGGTGATTCCGGACTGTCCGCCACATGGTTCTGGCACGTCTGAGAGGTGGTTCCGGCATGCCCGGCAGGTCATCCCAGAGAGTCCTCCAAGTGGTTCTGGCATAACACGCAGGTGATTTGGGCATGTCTGGCAGGTTGTTCCATTGTGCTTGGCAGGTGGTTCAGGCTTGGCGGCAGGTGGTTCCAGACTGTGCAGGACGTGTTTCCAGCTTCTCCGGCAGGTGGTTCTGGTACGTCTGAGGGGTGGTTCCACCAGGGCTGGCAGGCGATTACGGACCGTCCCCCATGTAGTTATGGCATAGGCAGCAGTTAATATTGGCCTGTCCGGCAGGTGGTTCCAGCGAGTCGAACATGTGGCTCCGGCGTGCTCGGCAGGTGGTTCCGGTCTGTCCGATAGGTGATTCCGGCATGTCCGGCACGTGCTTCCGGCACGTCTGAGAGGTGGTTCCGGCATGCGCGACAGGTGATTTCTGCGTGTCCGGCAGGTGGTTCTGGCGAGTCGAGCAGGTGGTTCCGCCGTGCTCGGCAGTGCTTCCGGGGTCATTGGCACGTGGTTCTGGCATATCTGAGATGTGGTTCTGGCATGCCCCGCAGGTGATTCCAGAGTGTTCGCCAAGTATTTCCGGCGTAGCCGGCATGTGATTTTGCATGTCCAGCGGTCGTTCCGGTGGGTCGAGCTGGTGGTTCCGGGGTGCCCGGCAGGTGGTTCCGGTCTGTCCGGCAGGTGGTTCTGTGGTGTCCGGCACGAGGTTCAGTTTGAGAGGCTGTGCCGGCATGCCCCTCACGTGATTCCGGCTAGTCTTCGAAGTGGTGCTGGTGTAGCGGGCAGCTGATTTTGGGGTGTCCGGCAGGTGGTTCCGCCGTGCTCGGCAGGTGGTTCAGGCATGGCCGTCACGTGGTTCCAGTCTGTCCAGGACGTGTTTCCAGCTTCTCCGGCAGGTGGTTCTGGTACGTCTGAGATGTGGTTCCGCCATGTCTGGCAGGTGATCCTGGACGGTCCCCCAGGTGGTTCTGGCATAGCCAGCAGTTGATATTGGCCTGTCCGGCAGGTGGTTCCAGCGAGTCGAACAGGTGGCTCCGGCGTTCTTGGCAGGTGGTTCCGGTCTGTCCGGTAGGTGTTTCCGGCGTGTCTGGCACGTGCTTCCGGCACGTCTGAGAGGTGGTTCCGGCATGCGCGGCAGGTGATTCCGTAGTGTCCGCCAGGTGGTTCTGGCATACCCGGCAGGTGATTTTGGCGTGTCCGGCAGGTGTTTCTGGCGAGTCGAGCAGGTGGCTCCGGCATGCTCGGCAGGTGCTTCCGGCGTCTCCGGCACTTGGTTCTGGTGTGTCTGAGAGCTGGCTCCGGCATGTCCGGCAGATGATTCCGGAGTGTCTGCCAAGTGGTTCTGGCATAGCCAGCAGGTGATTTTGGCGTGTCAGGGAGGTGGTACCGGTGAGTCGAGCAGGTGGTTCCGGCGTGTTCAGCAGGTGGTTCAGGCGGTCCTGGCAGGTGGTATCCGTCTGTTCGGGGTGTGGTTCCAGCATCTCATGAACACGTTTCTGGCACGTCTGAGATGTGGTTCCAGCCGGCCCGACAGGTGTTTCCGCAGTGTTCGCCAAGCGGTTCTGGCGTAGTTGGCAGGTGATTTTGGCATGACTGGCAGGTGGTTCCAGCAAGCCTGGCAGGTGATTCCAAAGTGTTCCCCAACGGGTTGTGGCGTAGCCGGCAGGTGATTTTTGCGTGATCGGCAGGTGGTTCTGGCGAGTGGAGCAGGTGGTTCCGGCGTGCTCGGATGGTGCTTCCGGGGTCATTGGCACGGGGTTCTGGCATGTCTGAGAGGTGGTTCCTGCATGCCCGGCAAGTCATTCCGGAGTGTTCGCCAAGTGGTTCTGCCATAGTCGGCAGGTGATTTTGGCATGTCCGGCAGGTGGTTCAGGCGAGTTGAGCAGGTGGTTCCAACGTGCTTGGCAGGTGCTTCCGGCGTCTCCGGCACGTGTTTCTGGCACATCTGACAGGTGGTTCCGGCATGCCCGAAAGGTGATTCCGGTCTGTCCGGTAGGTGGTTCCAGCCTGCACGGCTTGCGGTTCTAGTACGTCTCAGAGGTGGTTGCGCATGCCCAACAGGTGATTCCGGACTGTCCGCCACATGGTTCTGGCACGTCTGAGAGGTGGTTCCGGCATGCCCGGCAGGTCATCCCAGAGAGTGCCCCAAGTGGTTCTGGCATACCACGCAGGTGATTTTGGCGTGTCTGGCAGGTTGTTCCGTTGTGCTTGGCAGGTGGTTCAGGCTTGGCCGGCAGGTGGTTCCAGACTTTCCAGGACGTGTTTCCAGTTTCTCCGGCAGGTGGTTCTGGTACGTCTGAGAGGTGGTTCCGCCATGGCTGGCAGGTGATTCCAGACCGTCCCCCAGGTGGTTCTGGCATAGCCAGCAGTTGATATTGGCCTGTCCGGCAGGTGGTTCCAGCGAGTCGAACAGGTGGCTCCGGCGTGCTCGGCAGGTGGTTCCGGTCTGTCCGGTAGGTGATTCCAGAGTGTCCGTCACGTGCTTCCTGCACGTCTGAGAGGTGGTTCCGGCATGCGCGACAGGTGGTTTCGGAGTGTCCGCCAGGTGGTTCTGGCATAACCGGCAGGTGATTTTGGCGTGTCCGGCAGGTGTTTCTGGCGAGTCGAGCAGGTGGCTCCGGCATGCTCGGCAGGTGCTTCCGGCGTCTCCGGCACGTGGTTCTGGTGTGTCTGAGAGCTGGTTCCGTCATGTCCGGCAGATGATTCCGGAGTGTCCGCCAGGTGGTTCTGGCATACCCAGCAGGTGATTTTGGCGTGTCAGGGAGGTGGTACCGGTGAGTCGAGCAGGTGGTTCCGGCGTGCTCAGCAGGTGGTTCAGGCGGTTCTGGCAGGTGGTATCCGTCTGTTCGGGGTGTGGTTCCAGCATCTCATGAACACGTTTCTGGCACGTGTGAGATGAGTTTCCAGCCGGCCCGACAGGTGTTTCCGCAGTGTCCGCCAAGCGGTTCTGGCGTAGTTGGCAGGTGATTTTGGCATGACTGGCAGGTGGTTCCAGCAAGCCTGGCAGGTGATTCCAAAGTGTTCACCAACTGGTTGTGGCGTAGCCGGCAGGTGATTTTTGCGTGATCGGCAGGTGGTTCTGGCGAGTCGAGCAGGTGGTTCCGGCGTGCTCGGCTGGTGCTTCCGGGGTCATTGGCACGGGGTTCTGGCATGTCTGAGAGGTGGTTCCTGCATGCCCGGCAAGTGATTCCGGAGTGTTCGCCAAGTGGTTCTGGCATAGTCGGCAGGTGATTTTGGCATGTCCGGCAGGTGGTTCAGGCGAGTTGAGCAGGTGGTTCCAACGTGCTTGGCAGGTGCTTCCGGCGTCTCCGGCACGTGTTTCTGGCACATCTGACAGGTGGTTCCGGCATGCCCGAAAGGCGATTCCGGTCTGTCCTGTAGGTGGTTCCAGCCGGCACGGCATGTGGTTCTGGTACGTCTCAGAGGTGGTTGCGCATGCCCAACAGGTGATTCCGGACTGTCCGCCACATGGTTCTGGCACGTCTGAGATGTGGTTCCGGCATGCCCGGCAGGTCATCCCAGAGAGTCCTCCAAGTGGTTCTGGCATAACACGCAGGTGATTTGGGCATGTCTGGCAGGTTGTTCCATTGTGCTTGGCAGGTGGTTCAGGCTTGGCGGCAGGTGGTTCCAGACTGTGCAGGACGTGTTTCCAGCTTCTCCGGCAGGTGGTTCTGGTACGTCTGAGGGGTGGTTCCACCAGGGCTGGCAGGCGATTACGGACCGTCCCCCATGTAGTTATGGCATAGGCAGCAGTTAATATTGGCCTGTCCGGCAGGTGGTTCCAGCGAGTCGAACATGTGGCTCCGGCGTGCTCGGCAGGTGGTTCCGGTCTGTCCGATAGGTGATTCCGGCATGTCCGGCACGTGCTTCCGGCACGTCTGAGAGGTGGTTCCGGCATGCGCGACAGGTGATTTCTGCGTGTCCGGCAGGTGGTTCTGGCGAGTCGAGCAGGTGGTTCCGCCGTGCTCGGCAGTGCTTCCGGGGTCATTGGCACGTGGTTCTGGTATATCTGAGATGTGGTTCTGGCATGCCCCGCAGGTGATTCCAGAGTGTTCGCCAAGTATTTCCGGCGTAGCCGGCATGTGATTTTGCATGTCCAGCGGTCGTTCCGGTGGGTCGAGCTGGTGGTTCCGGGGTGCCCGGCAGGTGGTGACGGTCTGTCCGGCAGGTGGTTCTGTGGTGTCCGGCACGAGGTTCAGTTTGAGAGGCTGTGCCGGCATGCCCCTCACGTGATTCCGGCTAGTCTTCGAAGTGGTGCTGGTGTAGCGGGCAGCTGATTTTGGGGTGTCCGGCAGGTGGTTCCGCCGTGCTCGGCAGGTGGTTCAGGCATGGCCGTCACGTGGTTCCAGTCTGTCCAGGACGTGTTTCCAGCTTCTCCGGCAGGTGGTTCTGGTACGTCTGAGATGTGGTTCCGCCATGTCTGGCAGGTGATCCTGGACGGTCCCCCAGGTGGTTCTGGCATAGCCAGCAGTTGATATTGGCCTGTCCGGCAGGTGGTTCCAGTGAGTCGAACAGGTGGCTCCGGCGTTCTTGGCAGGTGGTTCCGGTCTGTCCGGTAGGTGTTTCCGGCGTGTCTGGCACGTGCTTCCGGCACGTCTGAGAGGTGGTTCCGGCATGCGCGGCAGGTGATTCCGTAGTGTCCGCCAGGTGGTTCTGGCATACCCGGCAGGTGATTTTTGCGTGTCTGGCAGGTGTTTCTGGCGAGTCGAGCAGGTGGCTCCGGCATGCTCGGCAGGTGCTTCCGGCGTCTCCGGCACTTGGTTCTGGTGTGTCTGAGAGCTGGCTCCGGCATGTCCGGCAGATGATTCCGGAGTGTCTGCCAAGTGGTTCTGGCATACCCAGCAGGTGATTTTGGCGTGTCAGGGAGGTGGTACCGGTGAGTCGAGCAGGTGGTTCCGGCGTGTTCAGCAGGTGGTTCAGGCGGTCCTGGCAGGTGGTATCCGTCTGTTCGGGGTGTGGTTCCAGCATCTCATGAACACGTTTCTGGCACGTCTGAGATGTGGTTCCAGCCGGCCCGACAGGTGTTTCCGCAGTGTCCGCCAAGCGGTTCTGGCGTAGTTGGCAGGTGATTTTGGCATGACTGGCAGGTGGTTCCAGCAAGCCTGGCAGGTGATTCCAAAGTGTTCCCCAACTGGTTGTGGCGTAGCCGGCAGGTGATTTTTGCGTGATCGGCAGGTGGTTCTGGCGAGTGGAGCAGGTGGTTCCGGCGTGCTCGGATGGTGCTTCCGGGGTCATTGGCACGGGGTTCTGGCATGTCTGAGAGGTGGTTCCTGCATGCCCGGCAAGTCATTCCGGAGTGTTCGCCAAGTGGTTCTGGCATAGTCGGCAGGTGATTTTGGCATGTCCGGCAGGTGGTTCAGGCGAGTTGAGCAGGTGGTTCCGCCGTGCTCGGCAGTGCTTCCGGGGTCATTGGCACGTGGTTCTGGCATATCTGAGATGTGGTTCTGGCATGCCCCGCAGGTGATTCCAGAGTGTTCGCCAAGTATTTCCGGTGTAGCCGGCATGTGATTTTGCATGTCCAGCGGTCGTTCCGGTGGGTCGAGCTGGTGGTTCCGGGGTGCCCGGCAGGTGGTTCCGGTCTGTCCGGCAGGTGGTTCTGTGGTGTCCGGCACGAGGTTCAGTTTGAGAGGCTGTGCCGGCATGCCCCTCACGTGATTCCGGCTAGTCTTCGAAGTGGTGCTGGTGTAGCGGGCAGCTGATTTTGGGGTGTCCGGCAGGTGGTTCCGCCGTGCTCGGCAGGTGGTTCAGGCATGGCCGTCACGTGGTTCCAGTCTGTCCAGGACGTGTTTCCAGCTTCTCCGGCAGGTGGTTCTGGTACGTCTGAGATGTGGTTCCGCCATGTCTGGCAGGTGATCCTGGACGGTCCCCCAGGTGGTTCTGGCATAGCCAGCAGTTGATATTGGCCTGTCCGGCAGGTGGTTCCAGCGAGTCGAACAGGTGGCTCCGGCGTTCTTGGCAGGTGGTTCCGGTCTGTCCGGTAGGTGTTTCCGGCGTGTCTGGCACGTGCTTCCGGCACGTCTGAGAGGTGGTTCCGGCATGCGCGACAGGTGATTCCGTAGTGTCCGCCAGGTGGTTCTGGCATACCCGGCAGGTGATTTTGGCGTGTCCGGCAGGTGTTTCTGGCGAGTCAAGCAGGTGGCTCCGGCATGCTCGGCAGGTGCTTCCTGCGTCTCCGGCATTTGCTTCTGGTGCGTCTGAGAGCTGGTTCCGGCATGTCCGGCAGATGATTCCGGAGTGTCCGCCAAGTGGTTCTGGCATACCCAGCAGGTGATTTTGGCGTGTCAGGGAGGTGGTACCGGTGAGTCGAGCAGGTGGTTCCGTCGTGCTCAGCAGGTGGTTCAGGCGGTTCTGGCAGGTGGTATCCGTCTGTTCGGGGTGTGGTTCCAGCATCTCATGAACACGTTTCTGGCATGTCTGAGATGTGGCTCCAGCCGGCCCGACAGGTGTTTCCGCAGTGTCCGCCAAGCGGTTCTGGCGTAGTTGGCAGGTGATTTTGGCATGACTGGCAGGTGGTTCCAGCAAGCCTGGCAGGTGATTCCAAAGTGTTCACCAACTGGTTGTGGCGTAGCCGGCAGGTGATTTCTGCGTGTCCGGCAGGTGGTTCTGGCGAGACGAGCAGGTGGTTCCGGCGTGCTCGGCTGGTGCTTCCGGGGTCATTGGCACGGGGTTCTGGCATGTCTGAGAGGTGGTTCCTGCATGCCCGGCAAGTGATTCCGGAGTGTTCGCCAAGTGGTTCTGGCATAGTCGGCAGGTGATTTTGGCATGTCCGGCAGGTGGTTCAGGCGATTTGAGCAGGTGGTTCCAACATGCTTGGCAGGTGCTTCCGGCGTCTCCGGCACGTGTTTCTGGCACATCTGACAGGTGGTTCCGGCATGCCCGAAAGGTGATTCCGGTCTGTCCGGTAGGTGGTTCCAGCCTGCACGGCATGTGGTTCTGGTACGTCTCAGAGGTGGTTGCGCATGCCCAACCGGTGATTCCGTACTGTCCGCCACATGGTTCTGGCACGTCTGAGAGGTGGTTCCTGCATGCCCGGCAGGTGATTCCGGAGTGTTCGCCAAGTGTTTCCGGCGTAGCCGGCAGGTGATTTTGCATGTCAGCTGTCGTTCCGGCGGGTCGAGCCGGTGGTTCCGGCGTGTCCGGCAGGTGGTTCCGGTCTGTCAGGCAGGTGGTTCTGTGGTGTCCGGCACGAGGTTCAGTCTGAGAGGCTGTGCCGGCATGCCCCTCACGTGATTCCGGCTTGTCCCCGAAGTGGTGCTGGTGTAGCGGGCAGGTGATTTTGGCGTGTCCGGCAGGTGGTTCAGGCGAGTTGAGCAGGTGGTTGCGACGTTCTCGGCAGGTGCTTCCGGCATCTCCGGCACGTGTTTCTGGCACATCTGACTGGTGGTTCCGGCATGCCCAAAAGTTGATTCCGGTCTGTCCGGTAGGTGGTTCCGGCGTGCACGGCACGTGGTTCTGGTACGTGTCAGAGGTGGTTGCGTATACCCAACAGGTGATTCCGGACTGTCCGCCACGTGCTTCTGGCACGTCTGAGAGGTGGTTCCAACATGCCCGGCAGGTCATTTCGGAGAGACGTCCAAGTGGTTCAGGCGTAGCCCGCAGGTGATTTTGACGTGTCCGGCAGGTGGTTCCGCCGTGCTTGGCAGGTGGTTCAGGCATGGCCGTCACGTGGTTCCAGTCTGTCCAGGACGTGTTTCCAGCTTCTCCGGCAGGTGGTTCTGGTACGTCTGAGAGGTGGTTCCGCCATGGCTGGCAGGTGATCCCGGACCGTCCCCCAGGTGGTTCTGGCATAGCCAGCAGTTGATATTGGACTGTCCGGCAGGTGGTTCCAGCTAGTCGAACAGGTTGCTCCGGCGTGCTCGGCAGGTGGTTCCGGTCTGTCCGGTAGGTGATTGCGGCGTGTCCGGCACGTGCTTCCAGCACGTCTGATAGGTGGTTCCGGCATGCGCGACAGGTGGTTTCGGAGTGTCCGCCAGGTGGTTCTGGCGTACCCGGCAGGTGATTTTGGCGTGTCCGGCAGGTGTTTCTGGCGAGTCGAGAAGGTGGCTCCGGCATGCTCGGCAGGTGCTTCGGGCATCTCCGGTACATGGTTCTGGTGTGTCTGAGAGCTGGTTCCGGCGTGTCCGGCAGATGATTCCGGAGTGTATGCCAAGTGGTTCTGGCATACCCGGCTGGTGATTTGGGGATGTCAGGTAGGTGGTTCCGGCGAGTCCAGCAGGTGGCTCCGGCGTGCTCGGCAGGTTGTTCAGACGGGTCCGGCAGGTGTATTCCGTCTGTTCGGGGTGTGGCTCCAGCATCTCATGCACATGGTTCTGGCACGTCTGAGATGTGGTTTCGGCGGGACCGACAGGTGTTTCCACAGTGTCCGCCAAGTGGTACTGGCGTAGTTGGAGAGTGATTTTGGCATGACCGGCAGGTGGTTCCAGCAAGCCCGGCAGGTGATTCCGAAGTGTTCCCCAACTGGTTGTGACGTAGCCGGCAGGTGATCTTTGCGTGTCCGGCAGGTGGTTCTGGCGAGTCGAGCAGGTGGTTCCGGCGTGCTCGGCAGGTGCTTCCGGGGTCATTGGCACGTGGTTCTGGCATATCTGAGAGGTGGTTCCGGCATGCCTGGCAGGTGATTCCGGAATGTTCGCCAAGTGTTTGCGGCGTGGCCGGCAGGTGATTTTGCATGTCCAGTGGTCGTTCCGGCGGGTCGAGCCGGTGGTTCCGGCGTGTCCAGCAGGTGGTTCCGGTCTGTCCGGCAGGTGGTTCTGTGGTGTCCGGCACGAGGTTCAGTCTGAGAGGCTGTGCCGGCATGCCCCTCACGTGATTCCGGCTTGTCCCTGAAGTGTTGCTGGTGTAGCAGGCAGGTGATTTTGCCGTATCCGGCAGGTGGTTCAGGCGAGTTGAGCAGGTGGTTGAGACGTGCTCGGCAGGTGCTTCCGGCGTCTCCGGCACGTGTTTCTGGCACATCTGACTGGTGGTTCCGGCATGCCCAAGAGTTGATTCCGGTCTGTCCGGTAGGTGGTTCCGGCGTGCACGGCACGTGGTTCTGGTACGTCTCAGAGGTGGTTGCGTATGCCCAACAGGTGATTCCGGACTGTCCGCCACGTGCTTCTGGCACGTCTGAGAGGTGGTTCCAACATGCCCGGCAGGTCATTTCGGAGAGTCGTCCAAGTGGTTCTGGCGTAGCCCGCAGGTGATTTTGGCGTGTCCGGCAGGTGGTTCCGCCGTGCTTGGAAGGTGGTTCAGGCATGGCCGTCACGTGGTTCCAGTCTGTCCAGGACGTGTTTCCAGCTTCTCCGGCAGGTGGTTCTGGTACGTCTGAGAGGTGGTTCCGCCATGGCTGGCAGGTGATCCCGGACTGTCCCCCAGGTGGTTCTGGCATAGCCAGCAGTTGATATTGGCCTGTCCGGCAGGTGGTTCCAGCAAGTCGAACAGGTGGCTCCGGCGTTCTTGGCAGGTGGTTCCGGTCTGTCCGGTAGGTGTTTCCGGCGTGTCTGGCACGTGCTTCCGGAACGTCTGAGAGGTGGTTCCGGCATGCTCGGCAGGTGATTCCGTAGTGTCTGCCAGGTGGTTCTGGCATACCCGGCAGGTGATTTTGGCGTGTCCGGCAGGTGTTTCTGGCGAGTCGAGCAGGTGGCTCCGGCATGATCGGCAGGTGCTTCCGGCGTCTCCGGCACTTGGTTCTGGTGTGTCTGAGAGCTGGTTCCGGCATGTCCGGCAGATGATTCCGGAGTGTCCGCCAAGTGGTTCTGGCATACCCGGCTGGTGATTTCGGCATGTCAGGTAGGTGGTTCCGGCGAGTCGAGCAGGTGGCTCCGGCGTGCTGAGCACGTGTTTCAGGCGGTTCTGGCAGGTGGTATCCGTCTGTTCGGGGTGTGGTTCCAGCATCTCATGAACACGTTACTGGCACGTCTGAGATGTGGTTCCAGCCGGCCCGACAGGTGTTTCCGCAGTGTCCGCCAAGCGGTTCTGGCGTAGTTGGCAGGTGATTTTGGCATGACTGGCAGGTGGTTCCAGCAAGCCTGGCAGGTGATTCCAAAGTGTTCACCAACTGGTTGTGGCGTAGCCGGCAGGTGATTTTTGCGTGATCGGCAGGTGGTTCTGGCGAGTCGAGCAGGTGGTTCCGGCGTGCTCGGCTGGTGCTTCCGGGGTCATTGGCACGGGGTTCTGGCATGTCTGAGAGGTGGTTCCTGCATGCCCGGCAAGTGATTCCGGAGTGTTCGCCAAGTGGTTCTGGCATAGTCGGCAGGTGATTTTGGCATGTCCGGCAGGTGGTTCAGGCGAGTTGAGCAGGTGGTTCCAACGTGCTTGGCAGGTGCTTCCGGCGTCTCCGGCACGTGTTTCTGGCACATCTGACAGGTGGTTCCGGCATGCCCGAAAGGCGATTCCGGTCTGTCCTGTAGGTGGTTCCAGCCGGCACGGCATGTGGTTCTGGTACGTCTCAGAGGTGGTTGCGCATGCCCAACAGGTGATTCCGGACTGTCCGCCACATGGTTCTGGCACGTCTGAGATGTGGTTCCGGCATGCCCGGCAGGTCATCCCAGAGAGTCCTCCAAGTGGTTCTGGCATAACACGCAGGTGATTTGGGCATGTCTGGCAGGTTGTTCCATTGTGCTTGGCAGGTGGTTCAGGCTTGGCGGCAGGTGGTTCCAGACTGTGCAGGACGTGTTTCCAGCTTCTCCGGCAGGTGGTTCTGGTACGTCTGAGGGGTGGTTCCACCAGGGCTGGCAGGCGATTACGGACCGTCCCCCATGTAGTTATGGCATAGGCAGCAGTTAATATTGGCCTGTCCGGCAGGTGGTTCCAGCGAGTCGAACATGTGGCTCCGGCGTGCTCGGCAGGTGGTTCCGGTCTGTCCGATAGGTGATTCCGGCATGTCCGGCACGTGCTTCCGGCACGTCTGAGAGGTGGTTCCGGCATGCGCGACAGGTGATTTCTGCATGTCCGGCAGGTGGTTCTGGCGAGTCGAGCAGGTGGTTCCGCCGTGCTCGGCAGTGCTTCCGGGGTCATTGGCACGTGGTTCTGGCATATCTGAGATGTGGTTCTGGCATGCCCCGCAGGTGATTCCAGAGTGTTCGCCAAGTATTTCCGGCGTGGCCGGCATGTGATTTTGCATGTCCAGCGGTCGTTCCGGTGGGTCGAGCTGGTGGTTCCGGGGTGCCCGGCAGGTGGTTCCGGTCTGTCCGGCAGGTGGTTCTGTGGTGTCCGGCACGAGGTTCAGTTTGAGAGGCTGTGCCGGCATGCCCCTCACATGATTCCGGCTAGTCTTCGAAGTGGTGCTGGTGTAGCGGGCAGCTGATTTTGGGGTGTCCGGCAGGTGGTTCCGCCGTGCTCGGCAGGTGGTTCAGGCATGGCCGTCACGTGGTTCCAGTCTGTCCAGGACGTGTTTCCAGCTTCTCCGGCAGGTGGTTCTGGTACGTCTGAGATGTGGTTCCGCCATGTCTGGCAGGTGATCCTGGACGGTCCCCCAGGTGGTTCTGGCATAGCCAGCAGTTGATATTGGCCTGTCCGGCAGGTGGTTCCAGCGAGTCGAACAGGTGGCTCCGGCGTTCTTGGCAGGTGGTTCCGGTCTGTCCGGTAGGTGTTTCCGGCGTGTCTGGCACGTGCTTCCGGCACGTCTGAGAGGTGGTTCCGGCATGCGCGGCAGGTGATTCCGTAGTGTCCGCCAGGTGGTTCTGGCATACCCGGCAGGTGATTTTGGCGTGTCCGGCAGGTGTTTCTGGCGAGTCAAGCAGGTGGCTCCGGCATGCTCGGCAGGTGCTTCCTGCCTCTCCGGCATTTGCTTCTGGTGTGTCTGAGAGCTGGTTCCGGCATGTCCGGCAGATGATTCCGGAGTGTCCGCCAAGTGGTTCTGGCATACCCAGCAGGTGATTTTGGCGTGTCAGGGAGGTGGTACCGGTGAGTCGAGCAGGTGGTTCCGGCGTGCTCAGCAGGTGGTTCAGGCGGTTCTGGTAGGTGGTATCCGTCTGTTCGGGGTGTGGTTCCAGCATCTCATGAACACGTTTCTGGCATGTCTGAGATGTGGCTCCAGCCGGCCCGACAGGTGTTTCCGCAGTGTCCGCCAAGCGGTTCTGGCGTAGTTGGCAGGTGATTTTGGCATGACTGGCAGGTGGTTCCAGCAAGCCTGGCAGGTGATTCCAAAGTGTTCACCAACTGGTTGTGGCGTAGCCGGCAGGTGATTTTTGCGTGATCGGCAGGTGGTTCTGGCGAGTCGAGCAGGTGGTTCCGGCGTGCTCGGCTGGTGCTTCCGGGGTCATTGGCACGGGGTTCTGGCATGTCTGAGAGGTGGTTCCTGCATGCCCGGCAAGTGATTCCGGATTGTTCGCCAAGTGGTTCTGGCATAGTCGGCAGGTGATTTTGGCATGTCCGGCAGGTGGTTCAGTCGATTTGAGCAGGTGGTTCCAACGTGCTTGGCAGGTGCTTCCGGCGTCTCCGGAACGTGTTTCTGGCACATCTGACAGGTGGTTCCGGCATGCCCGAAAGGTGATTCCGGTCTGTCCGGTAGGTGGTTCCAGCCTGCACGGCATGTGGTTCTGGTACGTCTCAGAGGTGGTTGCGCATGCCCAACAGGTGATTCCGGACTGTCCGCCACATGGTTCTGGCACGTCTGAGAGGTGGTTCCGGCATGCCCAGCAGGTCATCCCAGAGAGTCCTCCAAGTGGTTCTGGCATAACACGCAGGTGATTTGGGCATGTCTGGCAGGTTGTTCTGTTGTGCTTGGCAGGTGGTTCAGGCTTGGCCGGCAGGTGGTTCCAGACTGTCCAGGACGTGTTTCCAGCTTCTCCGGCAGGTGGTTCTGGTACGTCTGAGAGGTGGTTCCGCCATGGCTGGCAGGCGATTCCGCACCGTCCCCCAGGTGGTTCTGGCATAGCCAGCAGTTGATATTGGCCTGTCCGGCAAGTGGTTCCAGCGAGTCGAGCAGGTGGCTCCGGCGTGCTCGGCAGGTTGTTCAGACGGGTCTGGCAGGTGTTTTCCGTCTGTTCGGGGTGTGGTTCCAGCATCTCATGCACATGGTTCTGGCATGTCTGCGATGTGGTTCCGGCCAGCTCGACAGGTGTTTCAACAGTGTCCGCCAAGTGGTACTGGCGTAGTTGGCAGGTGATTTTGGCATGACCGGCAGGTGGTTCCAGCAAGCCCGGCAGGTGATTCCGAAGTGTTCCCCAACTGGTTGTGGCGTAGCCGGCAGGTGATTTTTGCGTGATCGGCAGGTGGTTCTGGCGAGTCGAGCAGGTGGTTCCGGCATGCCCGGCAGGTCATCCCAGAGAGTCCTCCAAGTGGTTCTGGCATAACACGCAGGTGATTTTGGCGTGTCTGGCAGGTTGTTCCGTTGTGCTTGGCAGGTGGTTCAGGCTTGGCCGGCAGGTGGTTCCAGACTGTCCAGGACGTGTTTCCAGCTTCTCCGGCAGGTGGTTCTGGTACGTCTGAGAGATGGTCCCACCATGGCTGGCAGGTGATTCCGGACCGTCCCCCAGGTGGTTCTGGCATAGCCAGCAGTTGATATTGGCCTGTCCGGCAGGTGGTTCCAGCGAGTCGAACAGGTGGCTCCGGTGTGCTCGGCAGGTGGTTCCGGTCTGTCCGGTAGGTGATTCCGGCGTGTCCGGCACGTGCTTCCAGCACGTCTGAGAGGTGGTTCCGGCATGCGCGACAGGTGATTTCGGAGTGTCCGCCAGGTGGTTCTGGCGTACCGGGCAGGTGATTTTGGCGTGTCCGGCAGGTGTTTCTGGCGAGTCGAGCAGATGGCTCTGGCATGCTCGGCAGGTGCTTCCGGCGTCTCCGGCACGTGGATCTGGTGTGTCTGAGAGCTGGTTCCGGCATGTCCGGCAGATGATTCCGGAGTGTCCGCCAAGTGGTTCTGGCATATCCGCCTGGTGATTTGGGCATGTCAGGTAGGTGGTTCCGGCGAGTCAAGCAGGTGGCTGCGGCGTGCGCGGCATGTTGTTCAGACGGGTCTGGCAGGTGTTTTCCGTCTGTTCGGGGTGTGGTTCCAGCATCTCATGCACATGGTTCTGGCACGTCTGAGATGTGGTTCCGGCCGGCCCGACAGGTGTTTCCACAGTGTCCGCCAAGTGGTACTGGCGTAGTTGGCAGGTGATTTTGGCATGACCGCCAGGTGGTTCCAGCAAGCCCGGCAGGTGATTCCGAAGTGTTCCCCAACTGGTTGTGGCGTAGCCGGCAGGTGATTTTTGCGTGTCCGGCAGGTGGTTCTGGAGAGTCGAGCAGGTGGTTCCGGCGTGCTCGGCAGGTGCTTCCGGGGTCATTGGCAGGTGGTTCTGGCATATCTGAGAGGTGGTTCCGGCATGCCCGGCAGGTGATTCCGGAGTGTTCGCCAAGTGTTTCCGGCGTAGCCCGCAGGTGATTTTGCATGTCCAGCGGTCGTTCCGGCGGGTCGAGCCGGTGGTTCCGGCGTGTCCGGCAGGTGGTTCCGGTCTGTCCGGCAGGTGGTTCTGTGGTGTCCGGCACGAGGTCCAGGCTGAGAGGCTGTGCCGGCATGCCCCTCACGTGATTCCGGCTTGTCCCCGAAGTGGTGCTGGTGTAGCGGGCAGGTGATTTTGGCGTGTCCGGCAGGTGGTTCAGGCGAGTTGAGCAGTTGGTTGCGACGTGATCGGCAGGTGCTTCCGGCGTCTCCGGCACGTGTTTCTGGCACATCTGACTGGTGGTTCCGGCATGCCCAAAAGTTGATTCCGGTCTGTCCGGTAGGTGGTGCCGGCGTGCACGGCACGTGGTTCTGGTACATCTCAGAGGTGGTTGCGTATGCCCAACAGGTGATTCCGGACTGTCCGCCACGTGCTTCTGGCACGTCTGAGAGGTGGTTCCAACATGCCCGGCAGGTCATTTCGGAGAGTCGTCCAAGTGGTTCTGGCGTAGCCCGCAGGTGATTTTGGCGTGTCCGGCAGGTGGTTCCGCCGTGCTCGGCAGGTGGTTCAGGCATGGCCGTCACGTGGTTCCAGTCTGTCCAGGACGTGTTTCCAGCTTCTCCGGCAGGTGGTTCTGGTACGTCTGAGAGGTTGGTCTGCCATGGCTGGCAGGTGATCCCGGACTGTCCCCCAGGTGGTTCTGGCATAGCCAGCAGTTGATATTGGCCTGTCCGGCAGGTGGTTCCAGCGAGTCGAACAGGTGGCTCCGGCGTGCTCAGCAGGTGGTTCCGGTCTGTCCGGTAGGTGATTCCGGAGTGTCCGTCACGTGCTTCCGGCACGTTTGAGAGGTGGTTCCGGCATGCGCGACAGGTGGTTTCGGAGTGTCCGCCAGGTGGTTCTGGCATACCCGGCAGGTGATTTTGGCGTGTCCGGCAGGTGTTTCTGGCGAGTCGAGCAGGTGGCTCCGGCATGCTCGGCAGGTGCTTCCGGCGTCTCCGGCACTTGCTTCTGGTGTGTCTGAGAGCTGGCTCCGGCATGTCCGGCAGATGATTCCGGAGTGTCCGCCAAGTGGTTCTGGGATACCCAGCAGGTGATTTTGGCGTGTCAGGGAAGTGGTACCGGTGAGTCGAGCAGGTGGTTCCGGCGTGTTCAGCAGGTGGTTCAGGCGGTCCTGGCAGGTGGTATCCGTCTGTTCGGGGTGTGGTTCCAGCATCTCATGAACACGTTTCTGGCACGTCTGAGATGTGGTTCCAGCCGGCCCGACAGGTGTTTCCGCAGTGTCCGCCAAGCGGTTCTGGCGTAGTTGGCAGGTGATTTTGGCATGACTGGCAGGTGGTTCCAGCAAGCCTGGCAGGTGATTCCAAAGTGTTCCCCAACTGGTTGTGGCGTAGCCGGCAGGTGATTTTTGCGTGATCGGCAGGTGGTTCTGGCGAGTGGAGCAGGTGGTTCCGGCGTGCTCGGATGGTGCTTCCGGGGTCATTGGCACGGGGTTCTGGCATGTCTGAGAGGTGGTTCCTGCATGCCCGGCAAGTGATTCCGGAGTGTTCGCCAAGTGGTTCTGGCATAGTCGGCAGGTGATTTTGGCATGTCCGGCAGGTGGTTCAGGCGAGTTGAGCAGGTGGTTCCAACGTGCTTGGCAGGTGCTTCCGGCGTCTCCGGCACGTGTTTGTGGCACATCTGACAGGTGGTTCCGGCATGCCCGAAAGGTGATTCCGGTCTGTCCGGTAGGTGGTTCCAGCCTGCACGGCTTGTGGTTCTGGTACGTTCAGAGGTGGTTGCGCATGCCCAACAGGTGATTCCGGACTGTCCGCCACATGGTTCTGGCACGTCTGAGAGGTGGTTCCGGCATGCCCGGCAGGTCATCCCAGAGAGTGCCCCAAGTGGTTCTGGCATAACACGCAGGTGATTTTGGCGTGTCTGGCAGGTTGTTCCGTTGTGCTTGGCAGGTGGTTCAGGCTTGGCCGGCAGGTGGTTCCAGACTTTCCAGGACGTGTTTCCAGTTTCTCCGGCAGGTGGTTCTGGTACGTCTGAGAGGTGGTTCCGCCATGGCTGGCAGGTGATTCCAGACCGTCCCCCAGGTGGTTCTGGCATAGCCAGCAGTTGATATTGGCCTGTCCGGCAGGTGGTTCCAGCGAGTCGAACAGGTGGCTCCGGCGTGCTCGGCAGGTGGTTCCGGTCTGTCCGGTAGGTGATTCCAGAGTGTCCGTCACGTGCTTCCTGCACGTCTGAGAGGTGGTTCCGGCATGCGCGATAGGTGGTTTCGGAGTGTCCGCCAGGTGGTTCTGGCATAACCGGCAGGTGATTTTGGCGTGTCCGGCAGGTGTTTCTGGCGAGTCGAGCAGGTGGCTCCGGCATGCTCGGCAGGTGCTTCCGGCGTCTCCGGCAAGTGGTTCTGGTGTGTCTGAGAGCTGGTTCCGTCATGTCCGGCAGATGATTCCGGAGTGTCCGCCAGGTGGTTCTGGCATACCCAGCAGGTGATTTTGGCGTGTCAGGGAGGTGGTACCGGTGAGTCGAGCAGGTGGTTCCGGCGTGCTCAGCAGGTGGTTCAGGCGGTTCTGGCAGGTGGTATCCGTCTGTTCGGGGTGTGGTTCCAGCATCTCATGAACACGTTTCTGGCACGTGTGAGATGAGTTTCCAGCCGGCCCGACAGGTGTTTCCGCAGTGTCCGCCAAGCGGTTCTGGCGTAGTTGGCAGGTGATTTTGGCATGACTGGCAGGTGGTTCCAGCAAGCCTGGCAGGTGATTCCAAAGTGTTCACCAACTGGTTGTGGCGTAGCCGGCAGGTGATTTTTGCGTGATCGGCAGGTGGTTCTGGCGAGTCGAGCAGGTGGTTCCGGCGTGCTCGGCTGGTGCTTCCGGGGTCATTGGCACGGGGTTCTGGCATGTCTGAGAGGTGGTTCCTGCATGCCCGGCAAGTGATTCCGGAGTGTTCGCCAAGTGGTTCTGGCATAGTCGGCAGGTGATTTTGGCATGTCCGGCAGGTGGTTCAGGCGAGTTGAGCAGGTGGTTCCAACGTGCTTGGCAGGTGCTTCCGGCGTCTCCGGCACGTGTTTCTGGCACATCTGACAGGTGGTTCCGGCATGCCCGAAAGGCGATTCCGGTCTGTCCTGTAGGTGGTTCCAGCCGGCACGGCATGTGGTTCTGGTACGTCTCAGAGGTGGTTGCGCATGCCCAACAGGTGATTCCGGACTGTCCGCCACATGGTTCTGGCACGTCTGAGATGTGGTTCCGGCATGCCCGGCAGGTCATCCCAGAGAGTCCTCCAAGTGGTTCTGGCATAACACGCAGGTGATTTGGGCATGTCTGGCAGGTTGTTCCATTGTGCTTGGCAGGTGGTTCAGGCTTGGCGGCAGGTGGTTCCAGACTGTGCAGGACGTGTTTCCAGCTTCTCCGGCAGGTGGTTCTGGTACGTCTGAGGGGTGGTTCCACCAGGGCTGGCAGGCGATTACGGACCGTCCCCCATGTAGTTATGGCATAGGCAGCAGTTAATATTGGCCTGTCCGGCAGGTGGTTCCAGCGAGTCGAACATGTGGCTCCGGCGTGCTCGGCAGGTGGTTCCGGTCTGTCCGATAGGTGATTCCGGCATGTCCGGCACGTGCTTCCGGCACGTCTGAGAGGTGGTTCCGGCATGCGCGACAGGTGATTTCTGCGTGTCCGGCAGGTGGTTCTGGCGAGTCGAGCAGGTGGCTCCGGCATGCTCGGCAGGTGCTTCCGGCGTCTCCGGCACTTGGTTCTGGTGTGTCTGAGAGCTGGCTCCGGCATGTCCGGCAGATGATTCCGGAGTGTCTGCCAAGTGGTTCTGGCATACCCAGCAGGTGATTTTGGCGTGTCAGGGAGGTGGTACCGGTGAGTCGAGCAGGTGGTTCCGGCGTGTTCAGCAGGTGGTTCAGGCGGTCCTGGCAGGTGGTATCCGTCTGTTCGTGGTGTGGTTCCAGCATCTCATGAACACGTTTCTGGCACGTCTGAGATGTGGTTCCAGCCGGCCCGACAGGTGTTTCCGCAGTGTCCGCCAAGCGGTTCTGGCGTAGTTGGCAGGTGATTTTGGCATGACTGGCAGGTGGTTCCAGCAAGCCTGGCAGGTGATTCCAAAGTGTTCCCCAACTGGTTGTGGCGTAGCCGGCAGGTGATTTTTGCGTGATCGGCAGGTGGTTCTGGCGAGTGGAGCAGGTGGTTCCGGCGTGCTCGGATGGTGCTTCCGGGGTCATTGGCACGGGGTTCTGGCATGTCTGAGAGGTGGTTCCTGCATGCCCGGCAAGTCATTCCGGAGTGTTAGCCAAGTGGTTCTGGCATAGTCGGCAGGTGATTTTGGCATGTCCGGCAGGTGGTTCAGGCGAGTTGAGCAGGTGGTTCCGCCGTGCTCGGCAGTGCTTCCGGGGTCATTGGCACGTGGTTCTGGCATATCTGAGATGTGGTTCTGGCATGCCCCGCAGGTGATTCCAGAGTGTTCGCCAAGTATTTCCGGCGTAGCCGGCATGTGATTTTGCATGTCCAGCGGTCGTTCCGGTGGGTCGAGCTGGTGGTTCCGGGGTGCCCGGCAGGTGGTTCCGGTCTGTCCGGCAGGTGGTTCTGTGGTGTCCGGCACGAGGTTCAGTTTGAGAGGCTGTGCCGGCATGCCCCTCACGTGATTCCGGCTAGTCTTCGAAGTGGTGCTGGTGTAGCGGGCAGCTGATTTTGGGGTGTCCGGCAGGTGGTTCCGCCGTGCTCGGCAGGTGGTTCAGGCATGGCCGTCACGTGGTTCCAGTCTGTCCAGGACGTGTTTCCAGCTTCTCCGGCAGGTGGTTCTGGTACGTCTGAGATGTGGTTCCGCCATGTCTGGCAGGTGATCCTGGACGGTCCCCCAGGTGGTTCTGGCATAGCCAGCAGTTGATATTGGCCTGTCCGGCAGGTGGTTCCAGCGAGTCAAACAGGTGGCTCCGGCGTTCTTGGCAGGTGGTTCCGGTCTGTCCGGTAGGTGTTTCCGGCGTGTCTGGCACGTGCTTCCGGCACGTCTGAGAGGTGGTTCCGGCATGCGCGGCAGGTGATTCCGTAGTGTCCGCCAGGTGGTTCTGGCATACCCGGCAGGTGATTTTGGCGTGTCCGGCAGGTGTTTCTGGCGAGTCGAGCAGGTGGCTCCGGCATGCTCGGCAGGTGCTTCCTGCGTCTCCGGCATTTGCTTCTGATGTGTCTGAGAGCTGGTTCCGGCATGTCCGGCAGATGATTCCGGAGTGTCCGCCAAGTGGTTCTGGCATACCCAGCAGGTGATTTTGGCGTGTCAGGGAGGTGGTACCGGTGAGTCGAGCAGGTGGTTCCGGCGTGCTCAGCAGGTGGTTCAGGCGGTTCTGGTAGGTGGTATCCGTCTGTTCGGGGTGTGGTTCCAGCATCTCATGAACACGTTTCTGGCATGTCTGAGATGTGGCTCCAGCCGGCCCGACAGGTGTTTCCGCAGTGTCCGCCAAGCGGTTCTGGCGTAGTTGGCAGGTGATTTTGGCATGACTGGCAGGTGGTTCCAGCAAGCCTGGCAGGTGATTCCAAAGTGTTCACCAACTGGTTGTGGCGTAGCCGGCAGGTGATTTTTGCGTGATCGGCAGGTGGTTCTGGCGAGTCGAGCAGGTGGTTCCGGCGTGCTCGGCTGGTGCTTCCGGGGTCATTGGCACGGGGTTCTGGCATGTCTGAGAGGTGGTTCCTGCATGCCCGGCAAGTGATTCCGGATTGTTCGCCAAGTGGTTCTGGCATAGTCGGCAGGTGATTTTGGCATGTCCGGCAGGTGGTTCAGTCGATTTGAGCAGGTGGTTCCAACGTGCTTGGCAGGTGCTTCCGGCGTCTCTGGAACGTGTTTCTGGCACATCTGACAGGTGGTTCCGGCATGCCCGAAAGGTGATTCCGGTCTGTCCGGTAGGTGGTTCCAGCCTGCACGGCATGTGGTTCTGGTACGTCTCAGAGGTGGTTGCGCATGCCCAACAGGTGATTCCGGACTGTCCGCCACATGGTTCTGGCACGTCTGAGAGGTGGTTCCGGCATGCCCAGCAGGTCATCCCAGAGAGTCCTCCAAGTGGTTCTGGCATAACACGCAGGTGATTTGGGCATGTCTGGCAGGTTGTTCTGTTGTGCTTGGCAGGTGGTTCAGGCTTGGCCGGCAGGTGGTTCCAGACTGTCCAGGACGTGTTTCCAGCTTCTCCGGCAGGTGGTTCTGGTACGTCTGAGAGGTGGTTCCGCCATGGCTGGCAGGCGATTCCGCACCGTCCCCCAGGTGGTTCTGGCATAGCCAGCAGTTGATATTGGCCTGTCCGGCAAGTGGTTCCAGCGAGTCGAGCAGGTGGCTCCGGCGTGCTCGGCAGGTTGTTCAGACGGGTCTGGCAGGTGTTTTCCGTCTGTTCGGGGTGTGGTTCCAGCATCTCATGCACATGGTTCTGGCATGTCTGCGATGTGGTTCCGGCCAGCTCGACAGGTGTTTCAACAGTGTCCGCCAAGTGGTACTGGCGTAGTTGGCAGGTGATTTTGGCATGACCGGCAGGTGGTTCCAGCAAGCCCGGCAGGTGATTCCGAAGTGTTCCCCAACTGGTTGTGGCGTAGCCGGCAGGTGATTTTTGCGTGATCGGCAGGTGGTTCTGGCGAGTCGAGCAGGTGGTTCCGGCATGCCCGGCAGGTCATCCCAGAGAGTCCTCCAAGTGGTTCTGGCATAACACGCAGGTGATTTTGGCGTGTCTGGCAGGTTGTTCCGTTGTGCTTGGCAGGTGGTTCAGGCTTGGCCGGCAGGTGGTTCCAGACTGTCCAGGACGTGTTTCCAGCTTCTCCGGCAGGTGGTTCTGGTACGTCTGAGAGATGGTCCCACCATGGCTGGCAGGTGATTCCGGACCGTCCCCCAGGTGGTTCTGGCATAGCCAGCAGTTGATATTGGCCTGTCCGGCAGGTGGTTCCAGCGAGTCGAACAGGTGGCTCCGGTGTGCTCGGCAGGTGGTTCCGGTCTGTCCGGTAGGTGATTCCGGCGTGTCCGGCACGTGCTTCCAGCACGTCTGAGAGGTGGTTCCGGCATGCGCGACAGGTGATTTCGGAGTGTCCGCCAGGTGGTTCTGGCGTACCGGGCAGGTGATTTTGGCGTGTCCGGCAGGTGTTTCTGGCGAGTCGAGCAGATGGCTCCGGCATGCTCGGCAGGTGCTTCCGGCGTCTCCGGCACGTGGATCTGGTGTGTCTGAGAGCTGGTTCCGGCATGTCCGGCAGATGATTCCGGAGTGTCCGCCAAGTGGTTCTGGCATATCCGCCTGGTGATTTGGGCATGTCAGGTAGGTGGTTCCGGCGAGTCAAGCAGGTGGCTGCGGCGTGCGCGGCATGTTGTTCAGACGGGTCTGGCAGGTGTTTTCCGTCTGTTCGGGGTGTGGTTCCAGCATCTCATGCACATGGTTCTGGCACGTCTGAGATGTGGTTCCGGCCGGCCCGACAGGTGTTTCCACAGTGTCCGACAAGTGGTACTGGCGTAGTTGGCAGGTGATTTTGGCATGACCGCCAGGTGGTTCCAGCAAGCCCGGCAGGTGATTCCGAAGTGTTCCCCAACTGGTTGTGGCGTAGCCGGCAGGTGATTTTTGCGTGTCCGGCAGGTGGTTCTGGAGAGTCGAGCAGGTGGTTCCGGCGTGCTCGGCAGGTGCTTCCGGGGTCATTGGCAGGTGGTTCTGGCATATCTGAGAGGTGGTTCCGGCATGCCCGGCAGGTGATTCCGGAGTGTTCGCCAAGTGTTTCCGGCGTAGCCCGCAGGTGATTTTGCATGTCCAGCGGTCGTTCCGGCGGGTCGAGCCGGTGGTTCCGGCGTGTCCGGCAGGTGGTTCCGGTCTGTCCGGCAGGTGGTTCTGTGGTGTCCGGCACGAGGTCCAGGCTGAGAGGCTGTGCCGGCATGCCCCTCACGTGATTCCGGCTTGTCCCCGAAGTGGTGCTGGTGTAGCGGGCAGGTGATTTTGGCGTGTCCGGCAGGTGGTTCAGGCGAGTTGAGCAGTTGGTTGCGACGTGATCGGCAGGTGCTTCCGGCGTCTCCGGCACGTGTTTCTGGCACATCTGACTGGTGGTTCCGGCATGCCCAAAAGTTGATTCCGGTCTGTCCGGTAGGTGGTGCCGGCGTGCACGGCACGTGGTTCTGGTACATCTCAGAGGTGGTTGCGTATGCCCAACAGGTGATTCCGGACTGTCCGCCACGTGCTTCTGGCACGTCTGAGAGGTGGTTCCAACATGCCCGGCAGGTCATTTCGGAGAGTCGTCCAAGTGGTTCTGGCGTAGCCCGCAGGTGATTTTGGCGTGTCCGGCAGGTGGTTCCGCCGTGCTCGGCAGGTGGTTCAGGCATGGCCGTCACGTGGTTCCAGTCTGTCCAGGACGTGTTTCCAGCTTCTCCGGCAGGTGGTTCTGGTACGTCTGAGAGGTTGGTCTGCCATGGCTGGCAGGTGATCCCGGACTGTCCCCCAGGTGGTTCTGGCATAGCCAGCAGTTGATATTGGCCTGTCCGGCAGGTGGTTCCAGCGAGTCGAACAGGTGGCTCCGGCGTGCTCGGCAGGTGGTTCCGGTCTGTCCGGTAGGTGATTCCGGAGTGTCCGTCACGTGCTTCCGGCACGTTTGAGAGGTGGTTCCGGCATGCGCGACAGGTGGTTTCGGAGTGTCCGCCAGGTGGTTCTGGCATAACCGGCAGGTGATTTTGGCGTGTCCGGCAGGTGTTTCTGGCGAGTCGAGCAGGTGGCTCCGGCATGCTCGGCAGGTGCTTCCGGCGTCTCCGGCAAGTGGTTCTGGTGTGTCTGAGAGCTGGTTCCGTCATGTCCGGCAGATGATTCCGGAGTGTCCGCCAGGTGGTTCTGGCATACCCAGCAGGTGATTTTGGCGTGTCAGGGAGGTGGTACCGGTGAGTCGAGCAGGTGGTTCCGGCGTGCTCAGCAGGTGGTTCAGGCGGTTCTGGCAGGTGGTATCCGTCTGTTCGGGGTGTGGTTCCAGCATCTCATGAACACGTTTCTGGCACGTCTGAGATGAGTTTCCAGCCGGCCCGACAGGTGTTTCCGCAGTGTCCGCCAAGCGGTTCTGGCGTAGTTGGCAGGTGATTTTGGCATGACTGGCAGGTGGTTCCAGCAAGCCTGGCAGGTGATTCCAAAGTGTTCACCAACTGGTTGTGGCGTAGCCGGCAGGTGATTTTTGCGTGATCGGCAGGTGGTTCTGGCGAGTCGAGCAGGTGGTTCCGGCGTGCTCGGCTGGTGCTTCCGGGGTCATTGGCACGGGGTTCTGGCATCTCTGAGAGGTGGTTCCTGCATGCCCGGCAAGTGATTCCGGAGTGTTCGCCAAGTGGTTCTGGCATAGTCGGCAGGTGATTTTGGCATGTCCGGCAGGTGGTTCAGGCGAGTTGAGCAGGTGGTTCCAACGTGCTTGGCAGGTGCTTCCGGCGTCTCCGGCACGTGTTTCTGGCACATCTGCCAGGTGGTTCCGGCATGTCCGAAAGGTGATTCCGGTCTGTCCGGTAGGTGGTTCCAGCCTGCACGGCATGTGGTTCTGGTACGTCTCAGAGGTGGTTGCGCATGCCCAACAGGTGATACCGGACTGTCCGCCACATGGTTCTGGCACGTCTGAGAGGTGGTTCCAGCATGCCCGGCAGGTCATCCCAGAGAGTCCTCCAAGTGGTTCTGGCATAACACGCAGGTGATTTTGGCGTGTCAAGCAGGTTGCTCCGTTGTGCTTGGCAGGTGGTTCAGGCTTGGCCGGCAGGTGGTTCCAGACTGTCCAGGACGTGTTTCCAGCTTCTCCGGCAGGTGGTTCTGGTACGTCTGAGAGGTGGTTCCGCCATGGCTGACAGGTGATTCCGGACCGTCCCCCAGGTGGTTCTGGCATAGCCAGCAGTTGATATTGGCCTGTCCGGCAGGTGGTTCCAGCGAGTCGAACAGGTGGCTCCGGCGTGCTCGGCAGGTGGTTCCGGTCTGTCTGGTAGGTGATTCCGGCGTGTCTGGCACGTGCTTCCCGCACGTCTGAGAGGTGGTTCCGGCATGCGTGACACGTGATTTCGGAGTGTCCGCCAGGTGGTTCTGGTGTACCCGGCAGGTGATTTTGGCGTGTCCGGCAGGTGTTTCTGGCGAGTCGAGCAGGTGGCTCCGGCATGCTCGGCAGGTGCTTCCGGCGTCTCCGGCACGTGGTTCTGGTGTGTCTGAGAGATGGTTCCGGCATGTCTGGCAGATGATTCCGGAGTGTCCGCCAAGTGGTTCTGGCATACCCGGCTGGTGATTTGGGCATGTCAGGTAGGTGGTTCCGGCGAGTCGAGCAGGTGGCTCCGGCGTGCTCGGCAGGTTGTTCAGACGGGTCTGGCAGGTGTTTTCCGTCTGTTCGGGGTGTGGTTCCAGCATCTCATGCACATGGTTCTGGCACGTCTGAGATGTGGTTCCGGCCGGCCCGACAGGTGTTTCCACAGTGTCCGCCAAGTGGTACTGGCGTAGTTGGCAGGTGATTTTGGCATGACCGGCAGGTGGTTCCAGCAAGCCCGGCAGGTGATTCCGAAGTGTTCCCCAACTGGTTGTGGCGTAGCCGGCAGGTGATTTTTGCGTGTCCGGCAGGTGGTTCTGGCGAGTCGAGCAGGTGGTTCCGGCGTGCTCGGCAGGTGCTTCCGGGGTCATTGGCACGTGGTTCTGGCATATCTGAGAGGTGGTTCCGGCATGCCCGGCAGGTGATTCCGGAGTGTTCGCCAAGTGTTTCCGGCGTGGCCGGCAGGTGATTTTGCATGTCCAGCGGTCGTTCCGGCGGGTCGAGCCGGTGGTTCCGGCGTGTCCGGCAGGTGGTTCCGGTTTGTCCGGCAGGTGGTTCTGTGGTGTCCGACACGAGGTTCAGTCTGAGAGGCTGTGCCGGCATGCCCCTCACGTGATTCTGGCTTGTCCTCGAAGTGGTGCTGGTCTAGCGGGCAGGTGATTTTGGCGTGTCTGGCAGGTGGTTCAGGCGAGTTGAGCAGGTGGTTGCGACGTGCTCGGCAGGTGCTTCCGGCGTCTCCGGCACGTGTTTCTGGCACATCTGACTGGTGGTTCCGGCATGCCCAAGAGTTGATTCCGGTCTGTCCGGTAGGTGGTTCCGGCGTGCACGGCACGTGGTTCTGGTACGTCTCAGAGGTGGTTGCGTATGCCCAACAGGTGATTCCGGATTGTCCGCCACGTGCTTCTGGCACGTCTGAGAGGTGGTTCCAACATGCCCGGCAGGTCATTTCGGAGAGTCGTCCAAGTGGTTCTGGCGTAGCCCGCAGGTGATTTTGGCGTGTCCGGCAGGTGGTTCCGCCGTGCTCGGCAGGTGGTTCAGGCATGGCCGTCACGTGGTTCCAGTCTGTCCAGGACGTGTTTCCAGCTTCTCCGGCAGGTGGTTCTGGTACGTCTGAGAGTTGGTTCCGCCATGGCTGGCAGGTGATCCCGGACTGTCCCCCAGGTGGTTCTGGCATTGCCAGCAGTTGATATTGGACTCTCCGGCAGGTGGTTCGAGCGAGTCGAACAGGTGGCTCCCGCGTTCTTGGCAGGTGGTTCCGGTCTGTCCGGTAGGTGTTTCCGGCGTGTCTGGCACGTGCTTCCGGCACGTCTGAGAGGTGGTTCCGGCATGCGCGGCAGGTGATTCCGTAGTGTCTGCCAGGTGGTTCTGGCATACCCGGCAGGTGATTTTGGCGTGTCCGGCAGGTGTTTCTGGCGAGTCGAGCAGGTGGCTCGGGCATGCTCGGCAGGTGCTTCCGGCGTCTCCGGCACTTGCTTCTGGTGTGTCTGAGAGCTGGCTCCGGCATGTCCGGCAGATGATTCCGGAGTGTCCGCCAAGTGGTTCTGGGATACCCAGCAGGTGATTTTGGCGTGTCAGGGAAGTGGTACCGGTGAGTCGAGCAGGTGGTTCCGGCGTGTTCAGCAGGTGGTTCAGGCGGTCCTGGCAGGTGGTATCCGTCTGTTCGGGGTGTGGTTCCAGCATCTCATGAACACGTTTCTGGCACGTCTGAGATGTGGTTCCAGCCGGCCCGACAGGTGTTTCCGCAGTGTCCGCCAAGCGGTTCTGGCGTAGTTGGCAGGTGATTTTGGCATGACTGGCAGGTGGTTCCAGCAAGCCTGGCAGGTGATTCCAAAGTGTTCCCCAACTGGTTGTGGCGTAGCCGGCAGGTGATTTTTGCGTGATCGGCAGGTGGTTCTGGCGAGTGGAGCAGGTGGTTCCGGCGTGCTCGGCTGGTGCTTCCGGGGTCATTGGCACGGGGTTCTGGCATGTCTGAGAGGTGGTTCCTGCATGCCCGGCAAGTGATTCCGGAGTGTTCGCCAAGTGGTTCTGGCATAGTCGGCAGGTGATTTTGGCATGTCCGGCAGGTGGTTCAGGCGAGTTGAGCAGGTGGTTCCAACGTGCTTGGCAGGTGCTTCCGGCGTCTCCGGCACGTGTTTCTGGCACATCTGACAGGTGGTTCCGGCATGCCCGAAAGGTGATTCCGGTCTGTCCGGTAGGTGGTTCCAGCCTGCACGGCTTGTGGTTCTGGTACGTTCAGAGGTGGTTGCGCATGCCCAACAGGTGATTCCGGACTGTCCGCCACATGGTTCTGGCACGTCTGAGAGGTGGTTCCGGCATGCCCGGCAGGTCATCCCAGAGAGTGCCCCAAGTGGTTCTGGCATAACACGCAGGTGATTTTGGCGTGTCTGGCAGGTTGTTCCGTTGTGCTTGGCAGGTGGTTCAGGCTTGGCCGGCAGGTGGTTCCAGACTTTCCAGGACGTGTTTCCAGTTTCTCCGGCAGGTGGTTCTGGTACGTCTGAGAGGTGGTTCCGCCATGGCTGGCAGGTGATTCCAGACCGTCCCCCAGGTGGTTCTGGCATAGCCAGCAGTTGATATTGGCCTGTCCGGCAGGTGGTTCCAGCGAGTCGAACAGGTGGCTCCGGCGTGCTCGGCAGGTGGTTCCGGTCTGTCCGGTAGGTGATTCCAGAGTGTCCGGCACGAGGTTCAGTCTGAGAGGCTGTGCCGGCATGCCCCTCACGTGATTCCGGCTTGTCCCCGAAGTGGTGCTGGTGTAGCGGGCAGGTGGTTCCGGCGTGCTCAGCAGGTGGTTCAGGCGGTTCTGGCAGGTGGTATCCATCTGTTTGGGGTGTGGTTCCAGCATCTCATGAACAGGTTTCTGGCACGTCTGAGATGTGGTTCCTGCCGGCCCGACAGGTGTTTCTGCAGTGTCCGCCAAGTGGTTCTGGCATACCCGGCTGGTGATTTGGGCATGTCAGGTAGGTGGTTCCGGCGAGTCGAGCAGGTGGGTCCTGCGTGCTCGGCAGGTTTTTCAGACGGGTCTGGCAGGTGTTTTCCGTCTTTTCGGGGTGTGGTTCCAGCATCTCATGCACATGGTTCTGGCACGTCTGAGATGTGGTTCTGGCCGGCCCGACAGGTGTTTCCACAGTGTCCGCCAAGTGGTACTGGCGTAGTTGGCAGGAGATTTTAGCGTGTCAGGCAGGTGGTTCAGGCGAGTTGAGCAGGTGGTTGCGACGTGCTCGGCAGGTGCTTCCGGCGTCTCCGGCACGTGTTTCTGGCACATCTGACTGGTGGTTCCGGCATGCCCAGAAGTTGATTCCGGTCTGTCCGGTAGGTGGTTCCGGCGTGCACGGCATGTGGTTCTGGTACGTCTCAGAGGTGGTTGCGTATGCCCAACAGGTGATTCCGGACTGTCCGCCACGTGCTTCTGACACGTCTGAGAGGTGGTTCCAACATGCCCGGCAGGTCATTTCGGAGAGTCGTCCAAGTGGTTCTGGCGTAGCCCGCATGTGATTTTGGCGTGTCCGGCAGGTGGTTCCGCCGTGCTCGGCAGGTGGTTCAGGCATGGCCGTCACGTGGTTCCAGTCTGTCCAGGACGTGTTTCCAGCTTCTCCGGCAGGTGGTTCTGGTACGTCTGAGAGTTGGTTCCGCCATGGCTGGCAGGTGATCCCGGACTGTCCCCCAGGTGGTTCTGGCATAGCCAGCAGTTGATATTGCCCTTTCCGGCAGGTGTTTCCAGCGATTCGAACAGGTGGCTCCGGCGTTCTTGGCAGGTGGTTCCGGTCTGTCCGGTAGGTGTTTCCGGCGTGTCTGGCACGTGCTTCCGGCACATCTGAGAGGTGGTTCCGGCATGCGCGGCAGGTGATTCCGTAGTGTCCGCCAGGTGGTTCTGGCATACCCGGCAGGTGATTTTGGCGTGTCCGGCAGGTGTTTCTGGCGAGTCGAGCAGGTGGCTCCGGCATGCTCGGCAGGTGCTTCCGGCGTCTCCGGCACTTGGTTCTGGTGTGTCTGAGAGCTGGTTCCAGCATGTCCGGCAGATGATTCCGGAGTGTCCGCCAAGTGGTTCTGGCATACCCAGCAGGTGATTTTGGCGTGTCAGGGAGGTGGTACCGGTGAGTCGAGCAGGTGGTTCCGGCGGCTCAGCAGGCGGTTCAGGCGGTTCCGGCAGGTGGTATCCGTCTGTTAGGGGTGTGGTTCCAGCATCTCATGAACACGTTTCTGGCACGTGTGAGATGTGGTTCCAGCCGGCCCGACAGGTGTTTCTGCAGTGTCCGCAAGCCGTTCTGGCATAGTTGGCAGGTGATTTTGGCATGACTGGCAGGTGGTTCCAGCAAGCCTGGCAGGTGATTCCAAAGTGTTCACCAACTGGTTGTGGCGTAGCCAGCAGGTGATTTTTGCGTGATCGGAAGGTGGTTCTGGCGAGTCGAGCAAGTGGTTCCGGCGTGCTCGGCTGGTGCTTCTGGGGTCATTGGCTCGGGATTCTGGCATGTCTGAGAGGTGGTTCCTGCATGCCCGGCAGGTGATTCCGGAGTGTTCGCCAAGTGTTTCCGGCGTAGCCGGCAGGTGATTTTGCATGTCCAGCGGTCGTTCCGGCGGGTCGAGCCGGTGGTTCCGGCGTGTCCGGCAGGTGGATCCGGTCTGCCTGGCAGGTGGTTCTTTGGTGTCTGGCACGAGGTTCAGTCTGAGAGGCTGTGCCGGCATGCCCCTCACGTGATTCCGGCTTGTCCCCGAAGAGGTGCTGGTGTAGCGGGCAGGTGGTTCCGGCGTGCTCAGCAGGTGGTTCAGGCGGTTCTGGCAGGTGGTATCCATCTTTTTGGGGTGTGGTTCCAGCATCTCATGAACACGTTTCTGGCACGTCTGAGAGGTGGTTCCGGCATACACACCAGGTGATTTCGCAGTGTCCGCCAGGTGGTTTGGCATACCCGGCAGGTGATTTTGGCGTGTCCGGCAGGTGTTTCTGGCGAGTCGAGCAGGTGGCTCCGGCATGCTCGGCAGGTGCTTCCGGCGTCTCCGGAACGTGGTTCTGGTGTGTCTGAGAGCTGGTTCCGGCATGTCCGGCAGATGATTCCGGAGTGTCCGCCAAGTGTTTCTGGCATACCCGGCTGGTGATTTGGGGTTGTCAGGTAGGTGGTTCCGGCGTGTCGAGCAGGTGGCTCCGGCGTGCTCGGCAGGTTGTTCAGACGGGTCTGGCAGGTGTTTTCCATCTGTTCGGGCTGTGGTTCCAGCATCTCATGCACATGGTTCTGGCACGTCTGAGATGTGTTTCCGGCCAGCCCGACAGGTGTTTTCACAGTGTCCGCCAAGTGGTACTGGCGTAGTTGGCAGGTGATTTTGGCATGACCGGCAGGTGGTTCCAGCAAGCCCGGCAGGTGATTCCGAAGTGTTCCTCAACTGGTTGTGGCGTAGCCGGCAGGTGATTTCTGCGTGTCCGGCAGGTGGTTCTGGCGAGTCGAGCAGGTGGTTCCGGCGTGCTCGGCAGGTGCTTCCGGGGTCATTGGCACGTGGTTCTGGCATATCTGAGAGGTGGTTCCGGCATGCCCGGCAGGTGATTCCGGAGTGTTCGCCAAGTGTTTCCGGCGTAGCAGGCAGGTGATTTTGCATGTCCAGCGGTCGTTCCGGCGGGTCGAGCCGGTGGTTCAGGCGTGTCCGGCAGGTGGTTCCGGTCTGTCCGGCAGGTGGTTCTGTGGTGTCCGGCACGAGGTTCAGTCTGAGAGGCTGTGCCGGCATGCCCCTCACGTGATTCCGGCTTGTCCCCGAAGTGGTGCTGGTGTAGCGGGCAGGTGATTTTGGCGTGTCCGGCAGGTGGTTCAGGCGAGTTGAGCAGGTGGTTGCGACGTGCTCGGCAGGTGCTTCCGGCGTCTCCGGCACGTGTTTCTGGCACATCTGACTGGTGGTTCCGGCATGCCCAAAAGTTGATTCCTTTCTGTCCGGTAGGTGTTTCCGGCGTGCACGGCACGTGGTTCTGGTACGTGTCAGAGGTGGTTGCGTATGCCCAGCAGGTGATTCCAGACTGTCCGCCACGTGCTTCTGGCACGTCTGAGAGGTGGTTCCAACATGCCCGGCAGGTCATTTCGGAGAGTCGTCCAAGTGGTTCTGGCGTAGCCCGCAGGTGATTTTGGCGTGTCCGGCAGGTGGTTCCGCCGTGCTCGGCAGGTGGTTCAGGCATGGCCGTCACGTGGTTCCAGTCTGTCCAGGACGTGTTTCCAGCTTCTCCGGCAGGTGGTTCTGGTACGTCTGAGAGGTGGTTCCTCCATGGCTGGCAGGTGATCCCGGACTGTCCCCCAGGTGGTTCTGGCATAGCCAGCAGTTGATATTGGCCTTTCCGGCAGGTGGTTCCAGCGAGTCGAACAGGTGACTCCGGCGTTCTTGGCAGGTGGTTCCGGTCTGTCCGGTAGGTGTTTCCGGCGTGTCTGGCACGTGCTTCCGGCACGTCTGAGAGGTGGTTCCGGCATGCGCGGCAGGTGATTCCGTAGTTTCCGCCAGGTGGTTCTGGCATACCCGGCAGGTGATTTGGGCATGTCAGGTAGGTGGTTCCGGCGAGTCGAGCAGGTGGCTCCGGCGTGCTCGGCAGGTTGTTCAGACGGGTCTGGCAGGTGTTTTCCGTCTGTTCGGGGTGTGGTTCCAGCATCTCATGCACATGGTTCTGGCACGTCTGAGATGTGGTTCCGGCCGGCCCGACAGGTGTTTCCACAGTGTCCGCCAAGTGGTACTGGCGTAGTTGGCAGGTGATTTTGGCATGACCGGCAGGTGGTTCCAGCAAGCCGGGCAGGTGATTCCGAAGTGTTCCCCAACTGGTTGTGGCATAGCCGGCAGGTGATTTTTGCGTGTCCGGCAGGTGGTTCTGGCGAGTCGAGCAGGTGGTTCCGGCGTGCTCGGCAGGTGCTTCCGGGGTCATTGGCACGTGGTTCTGGCATATCTGAGAGGTGGTTCCGGCATGCCCGGCAGGTGATTCCGGAGTGTTCGCCAAGTGTTTCCGGCGTAGCAGGCAGGTGATTTTGCATGTCCAGCCTTCGTTCCGGCGGGTCGAGCCGGTGGTTCCGGCGTGTCCGGCAGGTGGTTCCGGTCTGTCCGGCAGGTGGTTCTGTGGTGTCCGGCACGAGGTTCAGTCTGAGAGGCTGTGCCGGCATGCCCCTCACGTGATTCCGGCTTGTCCCCGAAGTGGTGCTGGTGTAGCGGGCAGGTGATTTTGGCGTGTACGGCAGGTGGTTCAGGCGAGTTGAGCAGGTGGTTGCGACGTGCTCGGCAGGTGCTTCCGGCGTCTCCGGCACGTGTTTCTGGCACATCTGACTGGTTGTTCCGGCATGCCCAAACGTTGATTCCGGTCTGTCCGGTAGGTGGTTCCGGTGTGCACGGCACGTGGTTCTGGTACGTGTCAGAGGTGGTTGCGTATGCCCAACAGGTGATTCCGGACTGTCCGCCACGTGCTTCTGGCACGTCTGAGAGGTGGTTCCAACATGACCGGAGAGTCGTCCAAGTGGTTCTGGCGTAGCCCGCAGGTGATTTTGGCGTGTCCGGCAGGTGGTTCCGCCGTGCTCGGCAGGTGGTTCAGGCATGGACGTCACGTGGTTCCAGTCTGTCCAGGACGTGTTTCCAGCTTCTCCGGCAGGTGGTTCTGGTACGTCTGAGAGGTTGGTCTGCCATGGCTGGCAGGTGATCCCGGACTGTCCCCCAGGTGGTTCTGGCATAGCCAGCAGTTGATATTGGCCTGTCCGGCAGGTGGTTCCAGCGAGTCGAACAGGTGGCTCCGGCGTGCTCGGCAGGTGGTTCCGGTCTGTCCGGTAGGTGATTCCGGAGTGTCCGTCACGTGCTTCCGGCACGTTTGAGAGGTGGTTCCGGCATGCACGACAGGTGGTTTCGGAGTGTCCGCCAGGTGGTTCTGGCATAACCGGCAGGTGATTTTGGCGTGTCCGGCAGGTGTTTCTGGCGAGTCGAGCAGGTGGCTCCGGCATGCTCGGCAGGTGCTTCCGGCATCTCCGGCAAGTGGTTCTGGTGTGTCTGAGAGCTGGTTCCGGCATGTCCGGCAGATGATTCCGGAGTGTCCGCCAAGTGGTTCTGGCATACCCGGCTGGTGATTTGGGCATGTCAGGTAGGTGGTTCCGGCGAGTCGAGCAGGTGGTTCCGGCGTGCTCAGCAGGTGGTTCAGGCGGTTCTGGCAGGTGGTATCCGTCTGTTCGGGGTGTGGTTCCAGCATCTCATGAACACGTTTCTGGCACGTCTGAGATGTGGTTCCAGCCGGCCCGACAGGTGTTTCCGCAGTGTCCGCCAAGCGGTTCTGGCGTAGTTGGCAGGTGATTTTGGCATGACTGGCAGGTGGTTCCAGCAAGCCTGGCAGGTGATTCCAAAGTGTTCACCAACTGGTTGTGGCGTAGCCGGCAGGTGATTTTTGCGTGATCGGCAGGTGGTTCTGGCGAGTCGAGCAGGTGGTTCCGGCGTGCTCGGCTGGTGCTTCCGCTGTCATTGGCACGGGGTTCTGGCATGTCTGAGAGGTGGTTCCTGCATGCCCGGCAAGTGATTCCGGAGTGTTCGCCAAGTGGTTCTGGCATAGTCGGCAGGTGATTTTGGCATGTCCGGCAGGTGGTTCAGGGGAGTTGAGCAGGTGGTTCCAACGTGCTTGGCAGGTGCTTCCGGCGTCTCCGGCACGTGTTTTTGGCACATCTGACTGGTGGTTCCGGCATGCCCGAAAGGTGATTCCTGTCTGTCCGGTAGGTGGTTCCAGCCTGCACGGCATGTGGTTCTGGTACGTCTCAGAGGTGGTTGCGCATGCCCAACAGGTGATTCCGAACTGTCGGCCACATGGTTCTGGCACGTGTGAGAGGTGGTTCCGGCATGCCCGGCAGGTCATCCCAGAGAGTCCTCCAAGTGGTTCTGGCATAACACGCAGGTGATTTTGGCGTGTCTGGCAGGTTGTTCCGTTGTGCTTGGCAGGTGGTTCAGGCTTGGCCGGCAGGTGGTTCCAGACTGTCCAGGACGTGTTTCCAGCTTCTCCGGCAGGTGGTTCTGTTGCGTCTGAGAGGTGGTTCCGCCATGGCTGGCAGCTGATTCCGGACCGTCCCCCAGGTGGTTCTGGCATAGCCAGCATTTGATATTGGCCTGTCCGGCAGGTGGTTCCAGTGAGTCGAACAGGTGGCTCCGGCGTGCTCGGCAGGTGGTTCCGGTCTGTCCGGTAGGTGATTCCGGCGTGTGCAGCACGTGCTTCCGGCACGTCTGAGAGGTGGTTCCGGCATGCGCGACAGGTGGTTTCGGAGTGTCCGCCAGGTGGTTCTGGCGTACCCGGCAGGTGATTTTGGCGTGTCCGACAGGTGTTTCTGGCGAGTCGAGCAGGTGGCTAAGGCATACTCGGCAGGTGCTTCCGGCGTCTCCGGCATGTGGTTGTGGTGTGTCTGAGAGCTGGTTCCGGCATGTCCGGCAGATGATTCCGGAGTGTCCGCCAAGTGGTTCTGGCATACCCGGCTGGTGATTTGGGCATGTCAGGTAGGTGGTTCCGGCGAGTCGAGCAGGTGTTCCGGCGTGCTCGGCAGGTGGTTCCGGTCTGTCCGGTAGGTGTTTCCGGCGTGTCTGGCACGTGCTTCCGGCACGTCTCAGAGGTGGTTCCGTCATGCGCGACAGGTGATTCCGGAGTGTCCGCCAAGTGGTTCTGGCATACACGGCTGGTGATTTGGGCATGTCAGGTAGGAGGCTCCGGCGTGCTCGGCAGGTTGTTCAGACGGGTCTGGCAGGTGTTGTCCGTCTGTTCGGGGTGTGGTTCCAGCATCTCATGCACATGGTTCTGGCACGTCTGAGATGTGGTTCCGGCCGGCCCGACAGGTGTTTCCACAGTGTCCGCCAAGTGGTACTGGCGTAGTTGGCAGGTGATTTTGGCATGACCGGCAGGTGGTTCCAGCTAGCCCGGCAGGTGATTCCGAAGTGTTCCCCAACTGGTTGTGGCGTAGCCGGCAGGTGATTTTTGCGTGTCAGGCAGGTGGTTCTGGCGAGTCGAGCAGGTGGTTCCGGCGTGCTCGGCAGGTGCTTCCGGGTTCATTGGCACGTGGTTCTGGCATATCTGAGAGGTGGTTCCGGCATGCGCGGCAGGTGATTCCGGAGTGTTCGCCAAGTGTTTCCGGCGTATTCGGCAGGTGATATTGCATGTCCAGCGGTCGTTCCGGCGGGTCGAGCCGGTGGTTCCGGCGTGTCCGGCAGGTGGTTCCGGTCTGTCCGGCAGGTGGTTCTGTGGTGTCCGGCACGAGGTTCAGTCTGAGAGGCTGTGCCGGCATGCCCCTCACGTGATTCCGGCTTGTCCCCGAAGTGGTGCTGGTGTAGCGGGCAGGTGATTTTGGCGTGTCCGGCAGGTGGTTCAGGCGAGTTGAGCAGGTGGTTGCGACGTGCTCGGCAGGTGCTTCCGGCGTCTCCGGCACGTGTTTCTGGCACATCTGACTGGTGGTTCCGGCATGCCAAAAAGTTGATCCCGGTCTGTCCGGTAGGTGGTTCCGGCGTGCACGGCACGTGGTTCTGGTACGTGTCAGAGGTGGTTGCGTATGCCCAACAGGTGATTCTGGACTGTCCGACACGTGCTTCTGGCACGTCTGAGAGGTGGTTCCAACATGCCCGGCAGGTCATTTCGCAGAGTCGTCCAAGTGGTTCTGTCGTAGCCCGCAGGTGATTTTGGCGTGTCCGGCAGGTGTTTCTGGCGAGTCGAGCAGGTGGCTCCGGCATGCTCAGCAGGTGCTTCCGGCGTCTCCGGCACTTGGTTCTGGTGTGTCTGAGAGCTGGTTCCGGCATGTCCGGCAGATGATTCCAGAGTGTCCGCCGAGTGGTTCTGGCATTCCCAGCAGGTGATTTTGGCGTGTCAGGGATGTGGTACCGGTGAGTCGAGCAGGTGGTTCCGGCGTGCTCAGCAGGTGGTTCAGGCGGTTCTGGCAGGTGGTATCCGTCTGTTCGGGGTGTGGTTCCATCATCTCATGAACACGTTTCTGGCACGTCTGAGATGTGGTTCCAGCCGGCCCGACAGGTGTTTCCGGAGTGTCCGCCAAGCGGTTCTGGCGTAGTTGGCAGGTGATTTTGGCATGACTGGCAGGTGGTTCCAGCAAGCCTGGCAGGTGATTCCAAAGTGTTCACCAACTGGTTGTGGCGTAGCCGGCAGGTGATTTTTGCGTGATCGGCAGGTGGTTCTGGCGAGTCGAGCGGGTGGTTCCGGCGTGCTCGGCTGGTGCTTCCGGGGTCATTGGCACGGGGTTCTGGCATGTCTGAGAGGTGGTTCCTGCATGCCCGGCAAGTGATTCCGGAGTGTTCGCCAAGTGGTTCTGGCATAGTCGGCAGGTGATTTTGGCATGTCCGGCAGGTGGTTCAGGCGAGTTGAGCAGGTGGTTCCAACGTGCTTGGCAGGTGCTTCCGGCGTCTCCGGCACGTGTTTCTGGCACATCTGACAGGTGGTTCCGGCATGCCCGAAAGGTGATTCCGGTCTGTCCGGTAGGTGGTTCCAGCCTGCACGGCATGTGGTTCTGGTACGTCTCAGAGGTGGTTGCGCATGCCCAACACGAGATTCCGGACTGTCCGCCACATGGTTCTGGCACGTCTGAGAGGTGGTTCCGGCATGCCCGGCAGGTCATCCCAGAGAGTCCTCCAAGTGGTTCTGGCATAACACGCAGGTGATTTTGGCGTGTCTGGCAGGTTGTTCCGTTGTGCTTGGCAGGTGGTTCAGGCTTGGCCGGCAGGTGGTTCCAGACTGTCCAGGACGTGTTTCCAGCTTCTCCGGCAGGTGGTTCTGCTACGTCTGAGCGGTGGTTCTGCCATGGCTGGCAGGTGATTCAGGACCGTCCCCCAGGTGGTTCTGGCATAGCCAGCAGTTGATATTGACCTGTCCGGCAGGTGGTTCCAGCGACTCGAACAGGTGGCTCCGGCGTGTTCGGCAGGTGGTTCCGGTCTGTCCGGTAGGTGATTCCGGCGTGTCCGGCACGTGCTTCCAGCACGTCTGAGAGGTGGTTCCGGCATGCGCGACAGGTGATTTCGGAGTGTCCGCCAGGTGGTTCTGGCGTACCCGGCAGGTGATTTTGGCGTGTCCAGCAGGTGGTTCCGGCGAGCTCGGCAGCTGGTACCGGCGTGTCCGGAACATGGTTCTGACACGTCTGAGAGACGGTTCCGGCACGCCCGGCAGGTGATTCCGGAGTGTCCAGCATGTGGTTCTGGCACCTCTGAGAGGTGGTTCCGGCATGCCCGGCAGGTGGTTCTGGAGTGTCTGCCGAGTGGTTCTGTCGTAGCCGGCAGGTGATTCTGGCGTGTCCAGCAGGTGGTTCTGGGGAGTGGATCAGGTGGTTCCGGCATACTCGGCAGGTGGTACCGGCGTGTCCGGAACATGGTTCTGGCAAGTCTGAGAGGTGGTTCTGGCATGCCCCACAGGTGATTCCGGAGTGTTCGCCACGTTGTTCTGACGTACCCGGCAGGTGATTTTGGCGTGTCTGGCAGGTGTTTCTTGCAAGTCGTGCACGTGGCTCTGGCATGCTCAGCAGGTGCTTCCGGCGTGTCCGGCACGTGGTTCTGGTGTGTCTGGGAGCTGGTTCTGGCATGTCCGGCGGATGATTCCGGAGTGTCCAACAAGTGGTTCTGGCATACCCGGCAGGTGATTTTGGCGTGTCAGGTATGTGGTTCCTGCGAGTCGAGTAGGTGGTTCCGGTGTGCTCGGCAGGTGGTTCAGGCGGGTCTGGCAGGTGGTTTCGGACTGTTCGGGGTGTGGTTCCGTCATCTCAGGCACATGGTTCTGGCACGTCTGAGAGCTGGTTCCGGCCGGCCCGACAGGTGTTTCCGGAGCGTCCGCACAGTGGTTCTGGCGTAGCTGGCAGGTGATGTTGGCGTGACCGGCAGGTGGATCCAGCAAGCCAGGCAGGTGATTTCGGAGTGTCCGGCATGTGGTTCTGGCACCTCTGATAGGTGGTTCCAGCATGCCCGGCAGGTGATCCCGGAGAGTCCTCCAAGTGGTTCTGGCGTACCCCGCAGGTGTTTCTGATGTTTCCGGCAGGTGGCTCTTTGGAGTCGAGCATGTGGTTCCGGCGTGCTCGGCAGGTGGTTCCGGCGGGTCCGGCAGGTGTTTGCCGTCTGTCCATGACGTGGTTCCGGCATGCCAGCCAGGTGATTCTGGAGTGTCCACCAAGTGGTTTTGGCGTAGCCAGCATATGGTTTTGGCCTGTGAGGCCGGTGGTTCCGGCATGTCCAGCAGGTGGTTCCGGCGAGCTCGGCAGTTGCTTCTGGTCTCTTCGGCACGTGGTTGTGGCACGTCTGAGAGATGGTTCCAGCACGCCTGGCAGGTGATTCCGGAATGTCCTGCATGTGGTTCTGGCACCTCTGAGAGGTGGTTCCGGCATGCCCGGCAGGTGATTCCGGAGTCTCCGGCATGTGGTTCTGGCACCTCTGAGAGGTGGTTCCGGAATGCCTGAGATGTGATTCCGGAGTTTCTTCCAAGTGGTTCTGGCGTAGCCAGCAGGTGATTTTGGCGTGTCCACCAGGTGGTTGCGGCGAGCTCGGCAGGTGGTACCGGCGTGTCCGGAAGATGGTTCTGGCACGTCTGAGAGATGGTTCCGGCATGCCCGGCAGGTGATTCCGGAGTGTCCGGCATGTGGTTCTGTCACCTCTGAGAGGTGGTTCCGGCATGCCCGGCAGGTGGTTCCGGAGTGTCTGCCGAGTGGCTCTGGCGTAGCCGGCAGGTGATTTTGGCGTGTCCAGCAGGTGGTTCTGGGGAGTGGAGCAGGTTGTTCCGGCTTACTCGGCAGGTGTTCCGGCGTGTCCGGGACATGGTTCTGGCATGTCTGAGAGGTGGTTCCGGCATGCCCGACAGGTGATTCCGGAGTGTCCGCCACGTGGTTCTGGCGTACCTGGCAGGTGATTTTGGCGTGTCCAGCAGGTGGTTCTGGGGAGTGGAGCAGGTTGTTCCGGCTTACTCGGCAGGTGTTCCGGCGTGTCCGGGACATGGTTTTGGCACGTCTGTGAGATGGTTCTGGCATGCCCGGCAGGTGATTCCGGAGTGTCCGGCATGTGGTTCTGGCACCTCTGAGAGGTGGTTCCGGAATGCCTGACATGTGATTCCGGAGTGTCTGCCGAGTGGTTGTGGCGTACCCGGCAGGTGATTTTGGCGTGTCCAGCAGGTGGTTCTGGCAAGCTCGGCGGGTGGTACCGGCGTGTCCAGAACATGTTTCTGGCACGTCTGAGAGATGGTTCCGGCATGCCCGGCAGGTGATTCCGGAGTGTCCGGCATGTGGTTCTGGCACCTCTGAGAGGTGGTTCCGCAATGCCTGACATGTGATTCCGGAGTGTTTGCCGAGTAGTTCTGGCGTAGCCGGCAGGTGATTCTGGCGTGTCCAGCAGGTGGTTCTGGGGAGTGGATCAGGTGGTTCCGGCATACTCGGCAGGTGGTACCGGCGTGTCCGGAACATGGTTCTGGCAAGTCTGAGAGGTGGTTCCGGCATGCCCAGCAGGTGATTCCGGAGTGTTCGCCAAGTGGTTCTGGCGTAGCCGGCAGGTGATTTTGCATGTCTGGCGGTGGTTCCGGCGAGTCGAACAGGTGTCTCCAGCATGCTGGGCATGTGCTTCCGGGGTCTCTGGCACGAGGTTCTGGCACGTCTGAGATGTGGTTCCGGCCGGCCCGACAGGTGTTTGGGCAGTGTCCGCCAAGCGGTTCTGGCGTAGTTGGCAGGTGATTTTGGCATGACCGGCAGGTGTTTCCAGCAAGCCCGGCCCGTGATTCCAAAGTGTTCACCAACTGGCTGTGGCGCAGCCGGCAGGTGATTTTTGCGTGTCCGGCAGGTGGTTCTGGCGAGTCGACCAGGTGGTTCCGGTGTGCTCGGCAGGTGCTTCCGGGGTCATTGGCATGTGGTCCTGGCATGCCTGAGAGGTGGTTCTCGCATGCCCGGCCGGTGATTCCGGAGTGTTCGCCAAGTGGTTCTGGCGTGGCCGGCAGGTGATTTTACATGTCCGGCGGTGGTTCCGGAGGGTCGAGCCGGTGGTTCCGGTATGCTCGACAGTTGGTTCAGGCAGGTCCGGCAGGTGGTTCCGGTGTGTCCGGGAGGTGGTTCCGGCATGTCTGGCACGTGGTTCCGGCATGTCTGAGAGGTGGTTCTATCATGCCCGGCAGGTGATTCCAGAGAGTCCACCAACTCGTTGTGGAGTAGGCGGCAGGTGATTTTGGCGTGTCCGGCAGGTTGTTCTGGTGAGTCGAGCAGGTGTTCCGGCGTGCTCAGCAGGTGCTTCCGGGGTCATTGGCACATGGTTCTGGCCTGTGTGAGAGGTGGTTCCGGCATGCGCGACAGGTGATTCCGGCGTGTCTGGCAGGTGCTTCTGGTCTGTCCGGGAGCTGGTTCCAGCATGGCCGGCACGTGGTTCTGACACGTCTGTGACGTGCTTCAGGCGTGCCCGGCAGGTGATTCCTTGGTGTCCGCCAAGTGGTTCTGGTGTCACCGGCAGGTTATTTTGGTGTGTCCGGCAGGTCTTTCCTGCTTTTTGGGCTCGTGGCTCTGGCTTGTAAGACAGATGCTTGTGGCATTTCTGGCCCCCGTTCTTTCATACTCCTCAGCTGGTTTCAGTGTTTCTGGCTCCTGTTTGTGGCATATCCGACAGGTGTTTACAATGTGTCTGGCATGTCGTTGTGCTATGTTTGGAATCTGGTTCCGTCATGTCATTGTGTGTGGCTGGCATGTTGAAGAGATGGTTCTGCAGTGTCAGAATCGCTGTTCCAATGTGTCCGGCAGGTGGTTACAGGTGGTTCTGGCATGCAACGTGCGTGCTTCTGGTATGCCTGTTGGGTCATACTGGCATGAAGGCGTGGCCCTTTGAGAGTGTGTGGAGGGTGTTTTTGGCATGTCTCCCGGGGTTTTCTGGCACATAAGGGGCATGATTCCTTTTTATACGTCAGGTGAGTTTGTTCTCAGCTTCCTCAAGAGATGGAAGGAAGATGGTCTGTGGCTTGTGGCCCCTTGAGGGGTAGAGCCAATGCATTGTGCATTCCAATCTAGAGCAATGGAGGGCATGGCTGAGAGCAAAGGGTCTTTCTGACATAGGTGCATTCTGACACTCTCTGCACCAGAGCACAATTGCGGTTTGTAAAAAGCCTATTGTCTGCTCCTGCTAAGCATGTGGAAGCACAATCATCTGGGCCTTGTGCCCGTTGCTGAAGGGGAAGATGTAGGCATTTTGTCTTAGCCGGGTTGCCAAGATGGAAATGTGCAGGATGCAGATGTCCCAGACTGGCGAGTGAAGTGCTGAAGGAAACGACGTTCAGCCTCCTTTGTATGAGATGTTCCCAGGACGCTGTAAGGGCACTGTGGAAAGGGAGTTTTTCTCAGCTTCCTAAAGTGCTGGAAGCAGGACAAGATGTGGTTTGTCTCCCATTGAGGGGTGGGTCCAGAACCAGTGCCTTGTGCCTTCCACCTCTAGAGCAATGAAGGGCACGGCTGTGAGCAAAAGGGCCTTTCTGACATAGCTTCTTTATGAAAATCTCTCCAACAGTGCACATTGGTGGTTGGAAAAAGGCGTGCAGTCTATCGCCTCCTAAGCACGTGGACGCTCAATCATTTGGGACTCAGCCCAGTTGCTTCAGGGGAAGGTGTAGGCATTTCGTCTGAGCCGGGTTGGCAAGGTGGAATTGCGGCAGAAGCAGAAGTCCTAAAGCTTCAAGTTAAGCACTGGGAAGAAATGGCGTTTGAGCTGCCTTTGCATGAGAGGTTCCTGGTATGCTGTAACAGGACTGTGGAAAGCGAGTTGTTCGTCAGCTTCCTAAAGAGCTGGAGGCAAGACAATTTATGGCTTGTCTCCCATTGAAGGATGGAGGCAGTGCTTTGTGCCTTCCACCTGCAGAGCAATGGAGGGCACGGCTGAGAGCCAAGGGGGCTTTCTGCCATAGGTGCTTTCTGATACCCTTCAGGTGTGGTGCCAGTGCCTTGTGCCTCCTACCATGGGAGGAATGGAGGGCACGGCCGAGACTAAAGGGCCTTTCTGACATTGGTGCTTTCTGACACTACCCCAACCACTGCTCATGGGCGGTTGGTTAAAAGCCTATTGTCTGTCTCCTCCTCAGCATGTGGAACCACAATCATCCGGGCCTTGTCCCCATTGCTCAAGGGGAAGATGTAGGGATTTCGTTTGAGCCGGGTTGGCAAGGTGGAACTGCGGCAAAAGCAGAAGTCCTAGTGTGGCAAGTTAAGCGCTGGGAAGAAATGGTGTTTGAGCTGCCTTTGTATGAGAGTTTCCTCGTATGCTGTACAGCACTGTGGAAAGCGAGTTCTTTCTCAGCTTCCTAAAGAGCTGGAAGCAAGACAGTTTATGGCTTGTCTTCCATTGAAGTATGGAGGCAGTGCTTTGCGCCTGCCAGCTCTAGAGCAATGGCGGGCACGGCTGAGAGTAAAGGGGTCTTTCTGCCATTGGTGCTTTCTGACACTCTCCCAACCATTGCACTTGGTGGTTAGATAAAAGCCTATTGTCTCTTTCCTCCTCAGCATGTGGAACCACAATCATCCGGGCCTCGTCCCCATTGCTCAAGGGGAAGATGTAGGCATTTCGTCTGAGCCGGGTTGAAAAAGGTGGAAATGTGCAGGATGCAGATGTTCCAGACCGGAGAGTGAAGTGCTGGAAAGAACCGGCGTTCAGCCTCCTTTGTATGAGATGTTCCCAGGACGCTGTAAGAGCACTGTGGAAAGGGAGTTTTTCTCAGCTTCCTAAAGTGCTGGAAGCAGGACAAGGTGTGGTTTGTCTCCCATTGAGGGGTGGGTCCAGAGCCAGTGCCTTGTGCCTTTCACCTCCAGAGCAATGGAGGGCATGGCTGACAGCAAAGGGGCCTTTCTGACATAGCTGCTTTCTGACACTCTCTCCAGCAGTGCACAATGGTGGTTGGAAAAAGGCATGCAGTCCATTGCCCCCTAAAATCGTGGACGCTCAATCATTTGGGACTTAGCCCAGTTGCTTCAGGGGAAGGTGTAGGCATTTCGGCTGAGCCAGGTTGGCAAGGAGGAATTGTGGCAGAAGCTGAAGTCCAAAGCTGTGAGTTAAGGGCTGGGACAAAATGGCGTTTGAGCTGTCTTTGTATGAGAGGTTCCAGGTATGCTGTAACAGGACTGTGGAAAGTGAGTTGTTCGTGAGCTTCCTAAAGAGCGGGAGGCAAGACAGTTTATGGCTTGTCTCCCATTGAAGGATGGAGGCAGTGCTTTGTGCCTTCCACCTGCAGAGCAATGGAGGGCACGGCTGAGAGTAAAGTAAAGGGGTCTTTCTGCAATTGGTGCATTCTGACACTCTCTGCACCAGTGCACAATGGCAGTTTGTAAAAAGCCTATTGTCTGCTCTTGCTAAACATGTGGAGGCACAATCATATGGGCCTCGTCCCCGTTGCTGAAGGGGAAGATGTAGGCATTTCGTCTGAGCGGGGTTGGCAAGGTGGAAATCTGGCAGAAGCAGAAGTTCTAAATCGGCGAGTTAAGCGCTGAAAAGAAACGGCATATCAGCTGCCTTTGTATGAGATGTTACCAGGACACAGAAAGAGCACTGTTGAAAGCGAGTTCTTTCTCAGCTTCCTAAAGGGGATGGAAGGAAGATGGTCTGTGGCTTGTCACCCCTTGAGGGGTGGAGCCAGTGCATTGTGCATTCCACGTCTAGAGCAATGGAGGGCAGAGCTGAGAGCAAAGGGGTCTTTCTGACATAGCTGCTTTCCAACACACTCTCCACCAGTGCACAATGGTGGTTGGAAAAAGGCGTGCAGTCTATCACCTCCTAAGCACGTGGACGCTCAATCATTTGGGACACAGCCCAGTTGCTTCAGGGGAAGATGTAGGCATTTCGTCTCGCCGGGTTGGCAAGGTGGAATTGCGGCAGAAGCAGAATTCCTAAAGCAGCGAGTTAAGCACTGGGAAGAAAAGGTGTTTGAGCTGCCTTTGTACGAGTGTTTCCTCGTATGCTTTAACAGCACTGTGGAAAGCGAGTTCTTTCTCAGCTTCCTAAAGAGCTGGAAGCAAGACATTTTATGGCTTGTTTCCCATTGAAGGATTGAGGCTGTCCTTTGTGCCTTCCTGCTCTAGAGCACTGGAGGGCACTGCTGAGAGTAAAGGGGTCTTTCTGCCATTGGTGTTTTCTGACACTCTCTCAACCATTGCACTTGGTGGTTAGTTAAAAGCCTATTGTCTCTCTCCTCCTCAGCATGTGGAACCACAATCATCCGGGCCTCGTCCCCATTGCTCAAGGGGAAGATGTAGGCCTTTCGTCTGAGCCGGGTTGGCAAGGTGGAATTGTGGCAGAAGCAGAAGTTCTAAAGTGGTGAGGTAAGGTCTGGCAAGAAAGGCCGTTTGACCTTCATTTCTATGACAGTTTCCCCGTAGGATTTTCCCGGGAGCCGAGCAGGTGTTTCTGGCATTCTCGGCAGGAGGTTCGGGCATGTACAGCAGGTGGTTCCAGTCTGTCCAGGATGTGGTTCCGGCGTGTCTGGCACGTGGTTCTGCTATGTCTCAGAGGTGGTTCCGGCATGCCCGGCCGGTGATCCAGGAGAGTCCACCGAGTGATTCTGGCGTAACCGGCAGGTGATTTTTAAATGTCTGGCAGGTGGTTCTGGCGAGTCGAGCAGGTGGTTCCGGTGTGCTCGGCAGGTACTTCCGGCGTCTCCGGCACGTGTTTCTGGCACATTTGACAGGTGGTTCTGGCATGCCCGAAAGGTGACTCCGGTCTGTCCGGTAGGTGGTTCCGGCGTGTATGGCACGTGGTTCTGGTACGTCTCAGAGGTGGTTGCGCATGCCCAACAGGTGATTCTGGCCTGTCCGCCATATGGTTCTGGCACGTCTGAGAGGTGGTTCCAGCATGCCCGGCAGGTCATCCCGGAGAGTCCTCCAAGTGGTTCTGGAGTAGCCCGCAGGTGATTGTGGCGTGTCCGGCAGGTGGTTCCATCATGCTCGGCAGGTGGTTCAGGCGTGGCCGGCAGGTGGTTCCTGTCTGTCCAGGACGTGGTTCCAGTGTGTCCGGCACGTGGTTCTGTTACGTCTGAGAGGTGGTTCCATCCAGCCCGGCAGGTGATTCCGAAGTGTTCACGAACTGGTTGTGGCGTAGCCGGCAGGTGATTTTGGCGTGTCCGGCAGGTGGTTCTGGCGAGTCGAGCAGGTGGTTCTGGCGTGCTCGGCAGGTGCTTCCGGTGTCATTGGCATGTGGTTCTGACATGTCTGAGAGGTGCTTCCGACATGCCCGGCAGGTAATTCCGGTGTGTTCGCCAAGTGCTTCTGGCGTAGCCGGCAGGTGATTTTGCATGTCCGGCGGTGGTTCCGGCGAGTCAAGCCTGTGGTTCGGGAGTGTCGGGCAGGTGGTTCCGGTCTGTCCAGCAGGTGGCTCTGGCATGTCTGGCACGAGGTTCTGGCACGTCTGAGAGGTTGTGTCGGCATGCACTTCACGTGATTCCAGCTTGTCCACCAAGCGGTTCTGGTGTAGCGGGCAGGTGATTTTGGCGTGTCCGGTAGGTGGGACCGGTGAGTCAAGCAGGTTGTTCCGGCGAGTGTTTCCTGTGTTTCCGGTCTGTATGGGAGATGGTTACGGCCTGTCCGGCACGTGCTTCTGGCACTTCGGAGAGATTGTGCTGGCATGCCCGGCAGGTGATTCTGGAGTGTCCGCCAAGTGGTTCTGGCGTAGCCGGCAGGTCATTTTGGCGTGTCTGGCAGGTGGTTCTGGGGAGTGGATCAGGAACTTCCGGCATTCTCGGCAGGTGATACCGCCGTCTCCTGCATGTGGCTGTGGCACCTCTGAGAGGTGGTTCCAGCATGCCCGGCAGGTGATTCCGGAGTGTCCTACAAGTGGTTGTGGCGTAGCCGGCTGGTGATTCTGGCGTGTCCGGCAGGTGGTTCTGGCGAGTCAAGCAGGTGGTCCCGGCGTATCCGGCAGGTGGTTCCGGTCTGTCCTGTAGGTGGTTCCGGAGTGTCTGCCGAGTGGTTCTGGCGTAGCCGGCAGGTGATTGTGGCGTGTCCAGCAGGTGGTTCTGGGGAGTGGAGCAGGTGGTTCCGGCATACTTGGCAGGTGGTTGCGGCGTGTCCGTCACATGGTTCTGGCACGACTTAGACGTGGTTCCGGCATGCCCGGCAGGTGATTCCGGAGTGTTCGCCAAGTGTTTGCGGCGTAGCCGGCAGGTGAGTTTGCATGTCCAGCGGTCGTTCCGGCGGGTCGAGCCGGTGGTTCCGGCGTGTCCGGCAGGTGGTTCCGGTCTGTCCGGCAGGTGGTTCTGTGGTGTCCGGCACGAGGTTCAGTCTGAGAGGCTGTGCCGGCATGCCCCTCACGTGATTCCGGCTTGTCCCCGAAGTGGTGCTGGTGTAGCGGGCAGGTGATTTTGGCGTGTCCGGCAGGTGGTTCAGGCGAGTTGAGCAGGTGGTTGCGACGTGCTCGGCAGGTGCTTCCGGCGTCTCCGGCACGTGTTTCTGGCACATCTGACTGGTGGTTCCGGCATGCCCAAAAGTTGATTCCGGTCTGTCCGGTAGGTGGTTCCGGCGTGCACGGCACGTGGTTCTGGTACGTCTCAGAGGTGGTTGCGTATGCCCAACAGGTGATTCCGGACTGTCCGCCACGTGCTTCTGGCACGTCTGAGAGGTGGTTCAAACATGCCCGGCAGGTCATTTCGGAGAGTCGTCCAAGTGGTTCTGGCGTAGCCCGCAGGTGATTTTGGCTTGTCCGGCAGGTGTTTCTGGTGAGTCGAGCAGGTGGCACCGGCATGCTCGGCAGGTGCTTCCGGCGTCTCCGGCACTTGGTTCTGGTGTGTCTGAGAGCTGGTTCCGTCATGTCCGGCAGATGATTCCGGAGTGTCCGCCAAGTGGTTCTGGCATACCCGGCTGGTGATTTGGGCATGTCAGTTAGGTGGTCCCGGCGAGTCGAGCAGGTGCTTCAGGCGGTTCTGGCAGGTGGTATCCGTCTGTGCGGGCTGTGGTTCCAGCATCTCATGAACACGTTTCTGGCACGTCTGAGATGTGGTTCCAGCCGGCCCGACAGGTGTTTCCGCAGTGTCCGCCAAGCGGTTCTGGTGTAGTTGGCAGGTGATTTTGGCATGACTGGCAGGTGGTTCCAGCAAGCCTGGCAGGTGATTCCAAAGTGTTCACCAACTGGTTGTGGCGTAGCCGGCAGGTGATTTTTGCGTGATCGGCAGGTGGTTCTGGCGAGTCGAGCAGGTGGTTCCGGCGTGCTCGGCTGGTGCTTCCGGGGTCATTGGCACGGGGTTCTGGCATGTCTGAGAGGTGGTTCCTGCATGCCCGGCAAGTGATTCCGGAGTGTTCGCCAAGTGGTTCTGGCATAGTCGGCAGGTGATTTTGGCATGTCCGGCAGGTGGTTCAGGCGAGTTGAGCAGGTGGTTGAGACGTGCTCGGCAGGTGCTTCCGGCGTCTCCGGCACGTGTTTCTGGCACATCTGACTGGTGGTTCCGGCATGCCCAAGAGTTGATTCCGGTCTGTCCGGTAGGTGGTTCCGGCGTGCACGGCACGTGGTTCTGGTACGTCTCAGAGGTGGTTGCGTATGCCCAACAGGTGATTCCGGACTGTCCGCCACGTGCTTCTGGCACGTCTGAGAGGTGGTTCCAACATGCCAGGCAGGTCATTTCGGAGAGTCGTCCAAGTGGTTCTGGCGTGGCCCGCAGGTGATTTTGGCGTGTCCGGCAGGTGGTTCCGCCGTGCTCGGCAGGAGGTTCAGGCATGGCCGTCACGTGGTTCCAGTCTGTCCAGGACGTGTTTCCAGCTTCTCCGGCAGGTGGTTCTGGTACGTCTGAGAGGTGGTTCCGCCATGGCTGGCAGGTGATCCCGGACTGTCCCCCAGGTGGTTCTGGCATAGCCAGCAGTTGATATTGGCCTGTCCGGCAGGTGGTTCCAGCAGGTCGAACAGGTGGCTCCGGCGTTCTTGGCAGGTGGTTCCGGTCTGTCCGGTAGGTGTTTCCGGCGTGTCTGGCACGTGCTTCCGGCACGTCTGAGAGGTGGTTCCGGCATGCGCGGCAGGTGATTCCGTAGTGTCCGCCAGGTGGTTCTGGCATACCCGGCAGGTGATTTTGGCGTGTCCGGCAGGTGTTTCTGGCGAGTCAAGCAGGTGGCTCCGGCATGCTCGGCAGGTGCTTCCTGCGTCTCCGGCATTTGCTTCTGGTGTGTCTGAGAGCTGGTTCCGGCATGTCCGGCAGATGATTCCGGAGTGTCCGCCAAGTGGTTCTGGCATACCCAGCAGGTGATTTTGGCGTGTCAGGGAGGTGGTACCGGTGAGTCGAGCAGGTGGTTCCGGCGTGCTCAGCAGGTGGTTCAGGCGGTTCTGGCAGGTGGTATCCGTCTGTTCGGGGTGTGGTTCCAGCATCTCATGAACACGTTTCTGGCATGTCTGAGATGTGGCTCCAGCCGGCCCGACAGGTGTTTCCAAGCGGTTCTGGCGTAGTTGGCAGGTGATTTTGGCATGACTGGCAGGTGGTTCCAGCAAGCCTGGCAGGTGATTCCAAAGTGTTCACCAACTGGTTGTGGCGTAGCCGGCAGGTGATTTTTGCGTGATCGGCAGGTGGTTCTGGCGAGTCGAGCAGGTGGTTCCGGCGTGCTCGGCTGGTGCTTCCGGGGTCATTGGCACGGGGTTCTGGCATGTCTGAGAGGTGGTTCCTGCATGCCCGGCAAGTGATTCCGGATTGTTCGCCAAGTGGTTCTGGCATAGTCGGCAGGTGATTTTGGCATGTCCGGCAGGTGGTTCAGTCGATTTGAGCAGGTGGTTCCAACGTGCTTGGCAGGTGCTTCCGGCGTCTCTGGAACGTGTTTCTGGCACATCTGACAGGTGGTTCCGGCATGCCCGAAAGGTGATTCCGGTCTGTCCGGTAGGTGGTTCCAGCCTGCACGGCATGTGGTTCTGGTACGTCTCAGAGGTGGTTGCGCATGCCCAACAGGTGATTCCGGACTGTCCGCCACATGGTTCTGGCACGTCTGAGAGGTGGTTCCGGCATGCCCAGCAGGTCATCCCAGAGAGTCCTCCAAGTGGTTCTGGCATAACACGCAGGTGATTTGGGCATGTCTGGCAGGTTGTTCTGTTGTGCTTGGCAGGTGGTTCAGGCTTGGCCGGCAGGTGGTTCCAGACTGTCCAGGACGTGTTTCCAGCTTCTCCGGCAGGTGGTTCTGGTACGTCTGAGAGGTGGTTCCGCCATGGCTGGCAGGCGATTCCGCACCGTCCCCCAGGTGGTTCTGGCATAGCCAGCAGTTGATATTGGCCTGTCCGGCAAGTGGTTCCAGCGAGTCGAGCAGGTGGCTCCGGCGTGCTCGGCAGGTTGTTCAGACGGGTCTTGCAGGTGTTTTCCGTCTGTTCGGGGTGTGGTTCCAGCATCTCATGCACATGGTTCTGGCACGTCTAAGATGTGGTTCCGGCCGGCCCGACAGGTGTTTCAACAGTGTCCGCCAAGTGGTACTGGCGTAGTTGGCAGGTGATTTTGGCATGACCGGCAGGTGGTTCCAGCAAGCCCGGCAGGTGATTCCGAAGTGTTCCCCAACTGGTTGTGGCATAGCCGGCAGGTGATTTTTGCGTGATCGGCAGGTGGTTCTGGCGAGTCGAGCAGGTGGTTCCGGCATGCCCGGCAGGTCATCCCAGAGAGTCCTCCAAGTGGTTCTGGCATAACACGCAGGTGATTTTGGCGTGTCTGGCAGGTTGTTCCGTTGTGCTTGGCAGGTGGTTCAGGCTTGGCCGGCAGGTGGTTCCAGACTGTCCAGGACGTGTTTCCAGCTTCTCCGGCAGGTGGTTCTGGTACGTCTGAGAGATGGTCCCACCATGGCTGGCAGGTGATCCTGGACTGTCCCCCAGGTGGTTCTGGCATAGCCAGCAGTTGATATTGGCCTGTCCGGCAGGTGGTTCCAGCGAGTCGAACAGGTGGCTCCGGTGTGCTCGGCAGGTGGTTCCGGTCTGTCCGGTAGGTGATTCCGGCGTGTCCGGCACGTGCTTCCAGCACGTCTGAGAGGTGGTTCCGGCATGCGCGACAGGTGATTTCGGAGTGTCCGCCAGGTGGTTCTGGCGTACCGGGCAGGTGATTTTGGCGTGTCCGGCAGGTGTTTCTGGCGAGTCGTGCAGGTGGCTCCGGCATGCTCGGCAGGTGCTTCCGGCGTCTCCGGCACGTGGATCTGGTGTGTCTGAGAGCTGGTTCCGGCATGTCCGGCAGATGATTCCGGAGTGTCCGCCAAGTGGTTCTGGCATATCCGCCTGGTGATTTGGGCATGTCAGGTAGGTGGTTCCGGCGAGTCAAGCAGGTGGCTCCGGCGTGCGCGGCATGTTGTTCAGACGGGTCTGGCAGGTGTTTTCCGTCTGTTCGGGGTGCGGTTCCAGCATCTCATGCACATGGTTCTGGCACGTCTGAGATGTGGTTCCGGCCGGCCCGACAGGTGTTTCCACAGTGTCCGACAAGTGGTACTGGCGTAGTTGGCAGGTGATTTTGGCATGACCGGCAGGTGGTTCCAGCAAGCCCGGCAGGTGATTCCGAGGTGTTCCCCAACTGGTTGTGGCGTAGCCGGCAGGTGATTTTTGCGTGTCCGGCAGGTGGTTCTGGAGAGTCGAGCAGGTGGTTCCGGCGTGCTCGGCAGGTGCTTCCGGGGTCATTGGCAGGTGGTTCTGGCATATCTGAGAGGTGGTTCCGGCATGCCCGGCAGGTGATTCCGGAGTGTTCGCCAAGTGTTTCCGGCGTAGCCCGCAGGTGATTTTGCATGTCCAGCGGTCGTTCCGGCGGGTCGAGCAGGTGGTTCCGGCGTGCTCGGCAGGTGCTTTTGGGGTCATTGGCAGGTGGTTCTGGCACGTCTGAGAGGTGGTTCCAACATGCCCGGCAGGTCATTTCGGAGAGTCGTCCAAGTGGTTCTGGCGTAGCCCGCAGGTGATTTTGGCGTGTCCGGCAGGTGGTTCCGCCGTGCTCGGCAGGTGGTTCAGGCATGGCCGTCACGTGGTTCCAGTCTGTCCAGGACGTGTTTCCAGCTTCTCCGGCAGGTGGTTCTGGTACGTCTGAGAGGTTGGTCTGCCATGGCTGGCAGGTGATCCCGGACTGTCCCCCAGGTGGTTCTGGCATAGCCAGCAGTTGATATTGGCCTGTCCGGCAGGTGGTTCCAGCGAGTCGAACAGGTGGCTCCGGCGTGCTCGGCAGGTGGTTCCGGTCTGTCCGGTAGGTGATTCCGGAGTGTCCGTCACGTGCTTCCGGCACGTATGAGAGGTGGTTCCGGCATGCGCGACAGGTGGTTTCGGAGTGTCCGCCAGGTGGTTCTGGCATAACCGGCAGGTGATTTTGGCGTGTCCGGCAGGTGTTTCTGGCGAGTCGAGCAGGTGGCTCCGGCATGCTCGGCAGGTGCTTCCGGCGTCTCCGGCAAGTGGTTCTGGTGTGTCTGAGAGCTGGTTCCGGCATGTCCGGCAGATGATTCCGGAGTGTCCGCCAGGTGGTTCTGGCATACCCAGCAGGTGATTTTGGCGTGTCAGGGAGGTGGTACCGGTGAGTCGAGCAGGTGGTTCCGGCGTGCTCAGCAGGTGGTTCAGGCGGTTCTGGCAGGTGGTATCCGTCTGTTCGGGGTGTGGTTCCAGCATCTCATGAACACGTTTCTGGCACGTGTGAGATGAGTTTCCAGCCGGCCCGACAGGTGTTTCCGCAGTGTCCGCCAAGCGGTTCTGGCGTAGTTGGCAGGTGATTTTGGCATGACTGGCAGGTGGTTCCAGCAAGCCTGGCAGGTGATTCCAAAGTGTTCACCAACTGGTTGTGGCGTAGCCGGCAGGTGATTTTTGCGTGATCGGCAGGTGGTTCTGGCGAGTCGAGCAGGTGTTTCCGGCGTGCTCGGCTGGTGCTTCCGGGGTCATTGGCACGGGGTTCTGGCATGTCTGAGAGGTGGTTCCTGCATGCCCGGCAAGTGATTCCGGAGTGTTCGCCAAGTGGTTCTGGCATAGTCGGCAGGTGATTTTGGCATGTCCGGCAGGTGGTTCAGGCGAGTTGAGCAGGTGGTTCCAACGTGCTTGGCAGGTGCTTCCGGCGTCTCCGGCACGTGTTTCTGGCACATCTGACAGGTGGTTCCGGCATGTCCGAAAGGTGATTCCGGTCTGTCCGGTAGGTGGTTCCAGCCTGCACGGCATGTGGTTCTGGTACGTCTCAGAGGTGGTTGCGCATGCCCAACAGGTGATTCCGGACTGTCCGCCACATGGTTCTGGCACGTCTGAGAGGTGGTTCCGGCATGCCCGGCAGGTCATCCCAGAGAGTCCTCCAAGTGGTTCTGGCATAACACGCAGGTGATTTTGGCGTGTCAAGCAGGTTGCTCCGTTGTGCTTGGCAGGTGGTTCAGGCTTGGCCGGCAGGTGGTTCCAGACTGTCCAGGACGTGTTTCCAGCTTCTCCGGCAGGTGGTTCTGGTACGTCTGAGAGGTGGTTCCGCCATGGTTGACAGGTGATTCCGGACCGTCCCCCAGGTGGTTCTGGCATAGCCAGCAGTTGATATTGGCCTGTCCGGCAGGTGGTTCCAGCGAGTCGAACAGGTGGCTCCGGCGTGCTCGGCAGGTGGTTCCGGTCTGTCTGGTAGGTGATTCCGGCGTGTCTGGCACGTGCTTCCGGCACGTCTGAGAGGTGGTTCCGGCATGCGCGACACGTGATTTCGGAGTGTCCGCCAGGTGGTTCTGGTGTACCCGGCAGGTGATTTTGGCGTGTCCGGCAGGTGTTTCTGGCGAGTCGAGCAGGTGGCTCCGGCATGCTCGGCAGGTGCTTCCGGCGTCTCCGGCACGTGGTTCTGGTGTGTCTGAGAGATGGTTCCGGCATGTCCGGCAGATGATTCCGAAGTGTCCGCCAAGTGGTTCTGGCATACCCGGCTGGTGATTTGGGCATGTCAGGTAGGTGGTTCCGGCGAGTCGAGCAGGTGGCTCCGGCGTGCTCGGCAGGTTGTTCAGACGGGTCTGGCAGGGGTTTTCCGTCTGTTCGGGGTGTGGTTCCAGCATCTCATGCACATGGTTCTGGCACGTCTGAGATGTGGTTCCGGCCGGCCCGACAGGTGTTTCCACAGTGTCCGCCAAGTGGTACTGGCGTAGTTGGCAGGTGATTTTGGCATGACCGGCAGGTGGTTCCAGCAAGCCCGGCAGGTGATTCCGAAGTGTTCCCCAACTGGTTGTGGCGTAGCCGGCAGGTGATTTTTGCGTGTCCGGCAGGTGGTTCTGGTGAGTCGAGCAGGTGGTTCCGGCGTGCTCGGCAGGTGCTTCCGGGGTCATTGGCACGTGGTTCTGGCATATCTGAGAGGTGGTTCCGGCATGCCCGGCAGGTGATTCCGGAGTGTTCGCCAAGTGTTTCCGGCGTGGCCGGCAGGTGATTTTGCATGTCCAGCGGTCGTTCCGGCGGGTCGAGCCGGTGGTTCCGGCGTGTCCGGCAGGTGGTTCCGGTTTGTCCGGCAGGTGGTTCTGTGGTGTCCGACACGAGGTTCAGTCTGAGAGGCTGTGCCGGCATGCCCCTCACGTGATTCTGGCTTGTCCTCGAAGTGGTGCTGGTCTAGCGGGCAGGTGATTTTGGCGTGTCTGGCAGGTGGTTCAGGCGAGTTGAGCAGGTGGTTGCGACGTGCTCGGCAGGTGCTTCCGGCGTCTCCGGCACGTGTTTCTGGCACATCTGACTGGTGGTTCCGGCATGCCCAAAAGTTGATTCCGGTCTGTCCAGTTGGTGGTTCCGGCGTGCACGGCACGTGGTTCTGGTACGTCTCAGAGGTGGTTGCGTATGCCCAACAGGTTATTCCGGACTGTCACCCACGTGCTTCTGGCACGTGTGTGAGGTGGTTCCAACATGCCCGGCAGGTCATTTAGGAGAGTCGTCCAAGTGGTTCTGGCGTAGCCCGCAGGGGATTTTGGCGTGTCCGGCAGGTGGTTCAGGCATGGCCGTCACGTGGTTCCAGTCTGTCCAGGACGTGTTTCCAGCTTCTCCGGCAGGTGGTTCTGGGACGTCTGAGAGGTGGTTCCGCCATGGCTGGCAGGTGATCCCGGACTGTCCCCCAGGTGCTTCTGGCATAGCCAGCAGTTGATATTGGCCTGTCCGGAAGGTGGTTCCAGCGAGTCGAACAGGTGGCTCCGGCGTTCTTGGCAGGTGGTTCCGGTCTGTCCGGTAGGTGTTTCCGGCGTGTCTGGCACGTGCTTCCGGCACGTCTGAGAGGTGGTTCCGGCATGCGCGGCAGGTGATTCCGTAGTGTCCGCCAGGTGGTTCTGGCATACCCGGCAGGTGATTTTGGCGTGTCCGGCAGGTGTTTCTGGTGAGTCCAGCAGGTGGCTCCGGCATGCTCGGCAGGTGCTTCCGGCGTCTCCGGCACTTGGTTCTGGTGTGTCTGAGAGCTGGTTCCGGCATGTCTGGCAGATGATTCCGGAGTGTCCGCCAAGTGGTTCTGGCATACCCAGCAGGTGATTTTGGCGTGTCAGGGAGGTGGTACCGGTGAGTCGAGCAGGTGGTTCCGGCGTGCTCGGCAGGTGCTTCCGGGGTCATTGGCACGGGGTTCTGGCATGTCTGAGAGGTGGTTCCTGCATGCCCGGCAAGTGACTCCGGAGTGTTCGCCAAGTGGTTCTGGCATAGTCGGCAGGTGATTTTGGCATGTCCGGCAGGTGGTTCTGGAGAGTTGAGCAGGTGGTTCCAACGTGCTTGGCAGGTGCTTCCGGCGTCTCCGGCACGTGTTTCTGGCACATCTGACAGGTGGTTCCGGCATGCCCGAAAGGTGATTCCGGTCTGTCCGGTAGGTGGTTCCAGCCTGCACGGCATGTGGTTCTGGTACGTCTCAGATGTGGTTGCGCATGCCCAACAGGTGATTCCGGACTGTCCGCCATATGGTTCTGGCACGTCTGAGAGGTGGTTCCGGCATGCTCGGCAGGTCATCCCAGAGAGTCCGCCAAGTGGTTCTGGCATAACACGCAGGTGATTTTGGCGTGTCTGGCAGGTTGTTCCGTTGTGCTTGTCAGGTGGTTCAGGCTTGGCCGGCAGGTGGTTCCAGACTGTTCAGGACGTGTTTACAGCTTCTCCGGCAGGTGGTTCTGGTACGTCTGAGAGGTGGTTCCGCCATGGCTGGCAGGCGATTCCGGACCATCCCCCAGGTGGTTCTGGCATAGCCAGCAGTTGATATTGGCCTGTCCGGCAGGTGGTTCCAGCTAGTCGAACAGGTGGCTCCGGCGTGCTCGGCAGGTGGTTCCGGTCTGTCCGGTAGGTGATTCCGGCGTGTCTGGCACGTGCTTCCGGCACGTCTGAGAGGTGGTTCCGGCATGCGCGACAGGTGATTTCGGAGTGTCCGCCAGGTGGTTCTGGCGTACCCGGCAGGTGATTTTGGCGTGTCCGGCAGGTGTTTCTGGCGAGTCGAGCAGGTGGCTCCGGGATGCTCGGCAGGTGCTTCCGGCGTCTCCGGCACGTGGTTCTGGTGGCTCTGAGAGCTGGTTCCGGCATGTCCGGCAGATGATTCCGGAGTGTCCGCCAAGTGGTTCTGGCATACCCGGCTGGTGATTTGGGCATGTCAGGTAGGTGGTTCCGGCGAGTCGAGCAGGTGGCTCCGGCGTGCTCGGCAGGTTGTTCAGACGGGTCTGGCAGGTGTTTTCCGTCTGTTCGGGGTGTGGTTCCAGCATCTCATGCACATGGTTCTGGCACGTCTGAGATGTGGTTCCGGCCGGCCCGACAGGTGTTTCCACAGTGTCCGCCAAGTGGTACTGGCGTAGTTGGCAGGTGATTTTGGCATGACCGGCAGGTGGTTCCAGCAAGCCCGGCAGGTGATTCCGAAGTGTTCCCCAACTGGTTGTGGCGTAGCCGGCAGGTGATTTTTGCGTGTCCGGCAGGTGGTTCTGGCGAGTCGAGCAGGTGGTTCCGGCGTGCTCGGCAGGTGCTTCCGGGGTCATTGGCACGTGGTTCTGGCATATCTGAGAGGTGGTTCCGGCATGCCCGGCAGGTGATTCCGGATTGTTCGCCAAGTGTTTCCGGCGTAGCCGGCAGGTGATTTTGCATGTCCAGCGGTCGTTCCGGCGGGTCGAGCCGGTGGTTTCGACGTGTCCGGCAGGTGGTTCCGGTCTGTCCGGCAGGTGGTTCCGGTCTGTCCGGCAGGTGGTTCTGTGGTGTCCGGCACGAGGTTCAGTCTGAGAGGCTGTGCCGGCATGCCCCTCACGTGATTCCGGCTTGTCCCCGAAGTGGTTCTGGCATACCCGGCAGGTGATTTTGGCGTGTCCGGCAGGTGTTTCTGGCGAGTCGAGCAGATGGCTCCGGCATGCTCGGCAGGTGCTTCCGGCGTCTCCGGCACGTGTTTCTGGCACATCTGACTGGTGGTTCCGGCATGCCCAAAAGTTGATTCCGGTCTGTCCGGTAGGTGGTGCCGGCGTGCACGGCACGTGGTTCTGGTACATCTCAGAGGTGGTTGCGTATGCCCAACAGGTGATTCCGGACTGTCCGCCACGTGCTTCTGGCACGTCTGAGAGGTGGTTCCAACATGCCCGGCAGGTCATTTCGGAGAGTCGTCCAAGTGGTTCTGGCGTAGCCCGCAGGTGATTTTGGCGTGTCCGGCAGGTGGTTCCGCCGTGCTCGGCAGGTGGTTCAGGCATGGCCGTCACGTGGTTCCAGTCTGTCCAGGACGTGTTTCCAGCTTCTCCGGCAGGTGGTTCTGGTACGTCTGAGAGGTGGTTCCTCCATGGCTGGCAGGTGATCCCGGACTGTCCCCCAGGTGGTTCTGGCATAGCCAGCAGTTGATATTGGCCTGTCCTGCAGGTGGTTCCAGCGAGTCGAACAGGTGGCTCCGGCGTGCTCGGCAGGTGGTTCCGGTCTGTCCGGTAGGTGATTCCGGAGTGTCCGTCACGTGCTACCGGCACGTTTGAGAGGTGGTTCCGGCATGCGCGACAGGTGGTTTCGGAGTGTCCGCCATGTGGTTCTGGCATAACCGGCAGGTGATTTTGGCGTGTCCGGCAGGTGTTTCTGGCGAGTCGAGCAGGTGGCTCCGGCATGCTCGGCAGGTGCTTCCGGCGTCTCCGGCACTTGGTTCTGGTGTGTCTGAGAGCTGGTTCCGGCATGTCCGGCAGATGATTCCGGAGTGTCCGCCAAGTGGTTCTGGCATACCCAGCAGGTGATTTTGGCGTGTCAGGGAGGTGGTACCGGTGAGTCGAGCAGGTGGTTCCGGCGTGCTCAGCAGGTGGTTCAGGCGGTTCTGGCAGGTGGTATCCGTCTGTTCGGGGTGTGGTTCCAGCATCTCATGAACACGTTTCTGGCACGTCTGAGATGTGGTTCCAGCCGGCCCGACAGGTGTTTCCGCAGTGTCCGCCAAGCGGTTCTGGCGTAGTTGGCAGGTGATTTTGGCATGACTGGCAGGTGGTTCCAGCAAGCCTGGCAGGTGATTCCAAAGTGTTCACCAACTGGTTGTGGCGTAGCCGGCAGGTGATTTTTGCGTGATCGGCAGGTGGTTCTGGCGAGTCGAGCAGGTGGTTCCGGCGTGCTCGGCTGGTGCTTCCGGGGTCATTGGCACGGGGTTCTGGCATGTCTGAGAGGTGGTTACTGCATGCCCGGCAAGTGATTCCGGAGTGTTCGCCAAGTGGTTCTGGCATAGTCGGCAGGTGATTTTGGCATGTCCGGCAGGTGGTTCAGGCGAGTTGAGCAGGTGGTTCCAACGTGCTTGGCAGGAGCTTCCGGCGTCTCCGGCACGTGTTTTTGGCACATCTGACAGGTGGTTCCGGCATGCCCGAAAGGTGATTCCGGTCTGTCCGGTAGGTGGTTCCAGCCTGCACGGCATGTGGTTCTGGTACGTCTCAGAGGTGGTTGCGCATGCCCAACAGGTGATTCCGAACTGTCGGCCACATGGTTCTGGCACGTCTGAGAGGTGGTTCCGGCATGCCCGGCAGGTCATCCCAGAGATTCCTCCAAGTGGTTCTGGCATAACACGCAGGTGATTTTGGCGTGTCTGGCAGGTTGTTCCGTTGTGCTTGGCAGGTGGTTCAGGCTTGGCCGGCAGGTGGTTCCAGACTGTCCAGGACGTGTTTCCAGCTTCTCCGGCAGGTGGTTCTGTTGCGTCTGAGAGGTGGTTCCGCCATGGCTGGCAGCTGATTCCGGACCGTCCCCCAGGTGGTTCTGGCATAGCCAGCATTTGATATTGGCCTGTCCGGCAGGTGGTTCCAGTGAGTCGAACAGGTGGCTCCGGCGTGCTCGGCAGGTGGTTCCGGTCTGTCCGGTAGGTGATTCCGGCGTGTGCAGCACGTGCTTCCGGCACGTCTGAGAGGTGGTTCCGGCATGCGCGACAGGTGGTTTCGGAGTGTCCGCCAGGTGGTTCTGGCGTACCCGGCAGGTGATTTTGGCGTGTCCGACAGGTGTTTCTGGCGAGTCGAGCAGGTGGCTCCGGCATGCTCGGCAGGTGCTTCCGGCGTCTCCGGCATGTGGTTGTGGTGTGTCTGAGAGCTGGTTCCGGCATGTCCGGCAGATGATTCCGGAGTGTCCGCCAAGTGGTTCTGGCATATCCGCCTGGTGATTTGGGCATGTCAGGTAGGTGGTTCCGGCGAGTCGAGCAGGTGCTCCGGCGTGCTCGGCAGGTTGTTCAGACGGGTCTGGCAGGTGTTTTCCGTCTGTTCGGGGTGTGGTTCCAGCATCTCATGCACATGGTTCTGGCACGTCTGAGATGTGGTTCCGGCCGGCCCGACAGGTGTTTCCACAGTGTCCGACAAGTGGTACTGGCGTAGTTGGCAGGTGATTTTGGCATGACCGCCAGGTGGTTCCAGCAAGCCCGGCAGGTGATTCCGAAGTGTTCCCCAACTGGTTGTGGCGTAGCCGGCAGGTGATTTTTGCGTGTCCGGCAGGTGGTTCTGGAGAGTCGAGCAGGTGGTTCCGGCGTGCTCGGCAGGTGCTTCCGGGGTCATTGGCAGGTGGTTCTGGCATATCTGAGAGGTGGTTCCGGCATGCCCGGCAGGTGATTCCGGAGTGTTCGCCAAGTGTTTCCGGCGTAGCCCGCAGGTGATTTTGCATGTCCAGCGGTCGTTCCGGCGGGTCGAGCCGGTGGTTCCGGCGTGTCCGGCAGGTGGTTCCGGTCTGTCCGGCAGGTGGTTCTGTGGTGTCCGGCACGAGGTTCAGTCTGAGAGGCTGTGCCGGCATGCCCCTCACGTGATTCCGGCTTGTCCCCGAAGTGGTGCTGGTGTAGCGGGCAGGTGATTTTGGCGTGTCCGGCAGGTGGTTCAGGCGAGTTGAGCAGTTGGTTGCGACGTGATCGGCAGGTGCTTCCGGCGTCTCCGGCACGTGTTTCTGGCACATCTGACTGGTGGTTCCGGCATGCCCAAAAGTTGATTCCGGTCTGTCCGGTAGGTGGTGCCGGCGTGCACGGCACGTGGATCTGGTACATCTCAGAGGTGGTTGCGTATGCCCAACAGGTGATTCCGGACTGTCCGCCACGTGCTTCTGGCACGTCTGAGAGGTGGTTCCAACATGCCCGGCAGGTCATTTCGGAGAGTCGTCCAAGTGGTTCTGGCGTAGCCCGCAGGTGATTTTGGCGTGTCCGGCAGGTGGTTCCGCCGTGCTCGGCAGGTGGTTCAGGCATGGCCGTCACGTGGTTCCAGTCTGTCCAGGACGTGTTTCCAGCTTCTCCGGCAGGTGGTTCTGGTACGTCTGAGAGGTGGGTCTGCCATGGCTGGCAGGTGATCCCGGACTGTCCCCCAGGTGGTTCTGGCATAGCCAGCAGTTGATATTGGCCTGTCCGGCAGGTGGTTCCAGCGAGTCGAACAGGTGGCTCCGGCGTGCTCGGCAGGTGGTTCCGGTCTGTCCGGTAGGTGATTCCGGAGTGTCCGTCACGTGCTTCCGGCACGTTTGAGAGGTGGTTCCGGCATGCGCGACAGGTGGTTTCGGAGTGTCCGCCAGGTGGTTCTGGCATAACCGGCAGGTGATTTTGGCGTGTCCGGCAGGTGTTTCTGGCGAGTCGAGCAGGTGGCTCCGGCATGCTCGGCAGGTGCTTCCGGCGTCTCCGGCAAGTGGTTCTGGTGTGTCTGAGAGCTGGTTCCGTCATGTCCGGCAGATGATTCCGGAGTGTCCGCCAGGTGGTTCTGGCATACCCAGCAGGTGATTTTGGCGTGTCAGGGAGGTGGTACCGGTGAGTCGAGCAGGTGGTTCCGGCGTGCTCAGCAGGTGGTTCAGGCGGTTCTGGCAGGTGGTATCCGTCTGTTCGGGGTGTGGTTCCAGCATCTCATGAACACGTTTCTGGCACGTGTGAGATGAGTTTCCAGCCGGCCCGACAGGTGTTTCCGCAGTGTCCGCCAAGCGGTTCTGGCGTAGTTGGCAGGTGATTTTGGCATGACTGGCAGGTGGTTCCAGCAAGCCTGGCAGGTGATTCCAAAGTGTTCACCAACTGGTTGTGGCGTAGCCGGCAGGTGATTTTTGCGTGATCGGCAGGTGGTTCTGGCGAGTCGAGCAGGTGTTTCCGGCGTGCTCGGCTGGTGCTTCCAGGGTCATTGGCACGGGGTTCTGGCATGTCTGAGAGGTGGTTCCTGCATGCCCGGCAAGTGATTCCGGAGTGTTCGCCAAGTGGTTCTGGCATAGTCGGCAGGTGATTTTGGCATGTCCGGCAGGTGGTTCAGGCGAGTTGAGCAGGTGGTTCCAACGTGCTTGGCAGGTGCTTCCGGCGTCTCCGGCACGTGTTTCTGGCACATCTGACAGGTGGTTCCGGCATGCCCGAAAGGTGATTCCGGTCTGTCCGGTAGGTGGTTCCAGCCTGCACGGCATGTGGTTCTGGTACGTCTCAGAGGTGGTTGCGCATGCCCAACAGGTGATTCCGGACTGTCCGCCACATGGTTCTGGCACGTCTGAGAGGTGGTTCCAGCATGCCCGGCAGGTCATCCCAGAGAGTCCTCCAAGTGGTTCTGGCATAACACGCAGGTGATTTTGGCGTTTCTGGCAGGTTGCTCCGTTGTGCTTGGCAGGTGGTTCAGGCTTGGCCGGCAGGTGGTTCCAGACTGTCCAGGACGTGTTTCCAGCTTCTCCGGCAGGTGGTTCTGTTGCGTCTGAGAGGTGGTTCCGCCATGGCTGGCAGCTGATTCCGGACCGTCCCCCAGGTGGTTCTGGCATAGCCAGCATTTGATATTGGCCTGTCCGGCAGGTGGTTCCAGCGAGTCGAACAGGTGGCTCCGGCGTGCTCGGCAGGTGGTTCCGGTCTGTCCGGTAGGTGATTCCGGCGTGTCTAGCACGTGCTTCCGGCACGTCTGAGAGGTGGTTCCGGCATGCGCGACACGTGATTTCGGAGTGTCCGCCAGGTGGTTCTGGCGTACCCGGCAGGTGATTTTGGCGTGTCCGACAGGTGTTTCTGGCGAGTCGAGCAGGTGGCTCCGGCATGCTCGGCAGGTGCTTCCGGCGTCTCCGGCACGTGGTTCTGGTGTGTCTGAGAGATGGTTCCGGCATGTCCGGCAGATGATTCCGGAGTGTCCGCCAAGTGGTTCTGGCATACCCGGCTGGTGATTTGGGCATGTCAGGTAGGTGGTTCCGGCGAGTCGAGCAGGTGGCTCCGGCGTGCTCGGCAGGTTGTTCAGACGGGTCTGGCAGGTGTTTTCCGTCAGTTCGGGGTGTGGTTCCAGCATCTCATGCACATGGTTCTGGCACGTCTGAGATGTGGTTCCGGCCGGCCCGACAGGTGTTTCCACAGTGTCCGCCAAGTGGTACTGGCGTAGTTGGCAGGTGATTTTGGCATGACCGGCAGGTGGTTCCAGCAAGCCCGGCAGGTGATTCCGAAGTGTTCCCCAACTGGTTGTGGCGTAGCCGGCAGGTGATTTTTGCGTGTCCGGCAGGTGGTTCTGGCGAGTCGAGCAGGTGGTTCCGGCGTGCTCGGCAGGTGCTTCCGGGGTCATTGGCACGTGGTTCTGGCATATCTGAGAGGTGGTTCCGGCATGCCCGGCAGGTGATTCCGGAGTGTTCGCCAAGTGTTTCCGGCGTAGCCGGCAGGTGATTTTGCATGTCCAGCGGTCGTTCCGGCGGGTCGAGCCGGTGGTTCCGGCGTGTCCAGCAGGTGGTTCCGGTCTGTCCGGCAGGTGGTTCTGTGGTGTCCGGCACGAGGTTCAGTCTGAGAGGCTGTGCCGGCATGCCCCTCACGTGATTCCGGCTTGTCCCCGAAGTGGTGCTGGTGTAGCGGGCAGGTGATTTTGGCGTGTCCGGCAGGTGTTTCTGGCGAGTCGAGCAGGTGGCTCCGGCATGCTCGGCAGGTGCTTCCGGCGTCTCCGGCACTTGGTTCTGGTGTGTCTGAGAGCTGGTTCCGGCATGTCCGGCAGATGATTCCGGAGTGTCCGCCAAGTGGTTCTGGCATACCCAGCAGGTGATTTTGGCGTGTCAGGGAGGTGGTACCGGTGAGTCGAGCAGGTGGTTCCGGCGTGCTCAGCAGGTGGTTCAGGCGGTTCTGGCAGGTGGTATCCGTCTGTTCGGGGTGTGGTTCCAGCATCTCATGAACACGTTTCTGGCACGTCTGAGATGTGGTTCTAGCCGGCCCGACAGGTGTTTCCGCAGTGTCCGCCAAGCGGTTCTGGCGTAGTTGGCAGGTGATTTTGGCATGACTGGCAGGTGGTTCCAGCAAGCCTGGCAGGTGATTCCAAAGTGTTCACCAACTGGTTGTGGCGTAGCCGGCACGTGATTTTTGCGTGATCGGCAGGTGGTTCTGGCGAGTCGAGCAGGTGGTTCCGGCGTGCTCGGCTGGTGCTTCCGGGCTCATTGGCACGGGGTTCTGGCATGTCTGAGAGGTGGTTCCTGCATGCCCGGCAAGTGATTCCGGAGTGTTCGCCAAGTGGTTCTGGCATAGTCGGCAGGTGATTTTGGCATGTCCGGCAGGTGGTTCAGGCGAGTTGAGCAGGTGGTTCCAACGTGCTTGGCAGGTGCTTCCGGCGTCTCCGGCACGTGTTTCTGGCACATCTGACAGGTGGTTCCGGCATGCCCGAAAGGTGATTCCAGTCTGTCCGGTAGGTGGTTCCAGCCTGCACGGCATGTGGTTCTGGTACGTCTCAGAGGTGGTTGCGCATGCCCAACAGGTGATTCCGGACTGTCCGCCACATGGTTCTGGCACGTCTGACAGGTGGTTCCGGCATGCCCGGCAGGTCATCCCAGAGAGTCCTCCAAGTGGTTCTGGCATAACACGCAGGTGATTTTGGCGTGTCTGGCAGGTTGTTCCGTTGTGCTTGGCAGGTGGTTCAGGCTTGGCCGGCAGGTGGTTCCAGACTGTCCAGGACGTGTTTCCAGCTTCTCCGGCAGGTGGTTCTGGTACGTCTGAGAGGTGGTTCCGCCATGGCTGGCAGGTGATTCCGGACCGTCCCCCAGGTGGTTCTGGCATAGCCAGCAGTTGATATTGGCCTGTCCGGCAGGTGGTTCCAGCGAGTCGAACAGGTGGCTCCGGCGTGCTCGGCAGGCGGTTCCGGTCTGTCCGGTAGGTGATTCCGGTGTGTCCGGCACGTGCTTCTGGCACGTCTGAGAGGTGGTTCCGGCATGCGCGACAGGTGATTTCGGTGTGTCCGCCAGGTGGTTCTGGCGTACCCGGCAGGTGATTTCGGCGTGTCCGACAGGTGTTTCTGGCGAGTCGAGCAGGTGGCTCCGGCATGCTCGGCAGGTGCTTCCGGCGTCTCCGGCACGTGGTTCTGGTGTGTCTGAGAGCTGGTTCCGGCATGTCCAGCAGATGATTCCGGAGTGTCCGCCAAGTGGTTCTGGCATACCCGGCTGGTGATTTGGGCATGTCAGGTTGGTCGTTCCGGCAAGTCGAGCAGGTGGCTCCGGCGTGCTCGGCTGGTTGTTAAGACGGGTCTGGCAGGTGATTTCCGTCTGTTCGGGGTGTGGTTCCAGCATCTCATGCACATGGTTCTGGCATGTCTGAAATGTGGTTCCGGCCGGCCCGACAGGTGTTTACACAGTGTCGGCCAAGTGGTACTGGCGTAGTTGGCAGGTGATTTTGGCATGACCGGCAGGTGGTTCCAGCAAGCCCGGCAGGTGATTCCGAAGTGTTCCCCAACTGGTTGTGGCGTAGCCGGCAGGTGATTTTTGCGTGTCCGGCAGGTGGTTTTGGCGAGTCGAGCAGGTGGTTCCGGAGTGCTCGGCAGGAGCTTCCGGGATCATTGGCACTTGGTTCTGGCATATCTGAGAGGTGGTTCCGGCATGCCCGGCAGTTGATTCTGGAGTGTTCGCCAAGTGTTTCCGGCATAGCAGGCAGGTGATTTTGCATGTCCAGCGGTCGTTCCGGCGGGTCGAGCCGGTGGTTCCGGCGTGTCCGGCAGGTGGTTCTGGTCTGTCTGGCAGGTGGTTCTGTGGTGTCCGGCACGAGGTTCAGTCTGAGAGGCTGTGCCGGCATGCCCCTCACGTGATTCCGGCTTGTCCCAGAAGTGGTGCTGGTGTAGCGGGCAGGTGATTTTGGCGTGTCCGGCAACTGGTTCAGGCGAGTTGAGCTGGTGGTTGCGTCGTGCTCGGCAGGTGCTTCCGGCGTCTCCGGCACGTGTTTCTGGCACATCTGACTGGTGGTTCCGGCATGCCCAAAAGTTGATTCCGGTCTGTCCGGTAGGTGGTTCCGGCGTGCACGGCACCTGGTTCTGGTACGTGTCAGAGGTAGTTGCGTATGCTCAACATGTGATTCCGGACTGTCCGCCACGTGCTTCTGGCACGTCTGAGAGGTGGTTCCAACATGCCCGGCAGGTCATTTCGGAGAGTCATCGAAGTGGTTCTGGAGTAGCCCGCAGGTGATTTTGGCGTGTCCGGCAGGTGGTTCCACCGTGCTCGGCAGGTGGTTCAGGCATGGCCGTCACGTGGTTCCAGTCTGTCCAGGACGTGTTTCCAGCTTCTCCGGCAGGTGGTTCTGGTACGTCTGAGAGGTGGTTCCGCCATGGCTGGCAGGTGATCCCGGACTGTCCCCCAGGTGGTTCTGGCATAGCCAGCAGTTGATATTGGCCTGTCCGGCAGGTGGTTCCAGCGAGGTCGAACAGGTGGCTCCGGCATTCCTGGCAGGTGGTTCCGGTCTGTCCGGTAGGTGTTTCCGGCGTGTCTGGCACATGCTTCCAGCACGTCTGAGAGCTGGTTCCGGCATGTCCGGCAGATGATTCCGGAGTGTCCGCCAAGTGGTTCTGGCATACCCAGCAGGTGATTTTGGCGTGTCATGGAGGTGGTACCGGTGAGTCGAGCAGGTGGTTCCGGCATGCTCAGCAGGCGGTTCAGGCGGTTCTGGCAGGTGGTATCCGTCTGTTCGGGGTGTGGTTCCAGCATCTCATGAACACGTTTCTGGCACGTCTGAGATGTGGTTCCAGCCGGCCCGACAGGTGTTTCCGCAGTGTCCGCCAAGCGGTTCTGGCGTAGTTGGCAGGTGATTTTGGCATGACTGGCAGGTGGTTCCAGCAAGCCTGGCAGGTGATTCCAAAGTGTTCACCAACTGGTTGTGGCGTAGCCGGCACGTGATTTTTGCGTGATCGGCAGGTGGTTCTGGCGAGTCGAGCAGGTGGTTCCGGCGTGCTCGGCTGGTGCTTCCGGGCTCATTGGCACGGGGTTCTGGCATGTCTGAGAGGTGGTTCCTGCATGCCCGGCAAGTGATTCCGGAGTGTTCGCCAAGTGGTTCTGGCATAGTCGGCAGGTGATTTTGGCATGTCCGGCAGGTGGTTCAGGCGAGTTGAGCAGGTGGTTCCAACGTGCTTGGCAGGTGCTTCCGGCGTCTCCGGCACGTGTTTCTGGCACATCTGACAGGTGGCTCCGGCATGCCCGAAAGGTGATTCCGGTCTGTCCGGTAGGTGGTTCCAGCCTGCACGGCATGTGGTTCTGGTACGTCTCACAGGTGGTTGCGCATGCCCAACAGGTGATTCCGAACTGTCGTCCACATGGTTCTGGCACGTCTGACAGGTGGTTCCGGCATGCCCGGCAGGTCATCCCAGAGAGTCCTCCAAGTGGTTCTGGCATAACACGCAGGTGATTTTGGCGTGTCCGGCAGGTGGTTCAGGCGAGTTGAGCAGGTGGTTGCGACGTGCTCGGCAGGTGCTTCCGGCGTCTCCGGCACATGTTTCTGGCACATCTGACTGGTGGTTCCGGCATGCCCAAAAGTTGATTCCTTTCTGTCCGGTAGGTGTTTCCGGCGTGCACAGCACGTGGTTCTGGTACGTCTCAGAGGTGGTTGCGTATGCCCAACAGGTGATTCCGGACTTTCCGCCAAGTGCTTCTGGCACGTGTGTGAGGTGGTTCCAACATGCCCGGCAGGTCATTTCGGAGAGTCGTCCAAGTGGTTCTGGCGTAGCCCGCAGGTGATTTTGGCGTGTCCGGCAGGTGGTTCCGCCGTGCTCGGCAGGTGGTTCAGGCATGGCCGTCACGTGGTTCCAGTCTGTCCAGGACGTGTTTCCAGCTTCTCCGGCAGGTGGTTCTGGTACGTCTGAGAGGTGGTTCCGCCATGGCTGGCAGGTGATCCCGGACTGTCCCCCAGGTGGTTCTGGCATAGCCAGCAGTTGATATTGGCCTGTCCGGAAGGTGGTTCCAGCGAGTCGAACAGGTGGCTCCGGCGTTCTTGGCAGGTGGTTCCGGCATGTCCGGCAGATGATTCCGGAGTGTCCGCCATGTGGTTCTGGCATACCCAGCAGGTGATTTTGGCGTGTCAGGGAGGTGGTACCGGTGAGTCGAGCAGGTGGTTCCGGCGTGCTCAGCAGGTGGTTCAGGCGGTTCTGGCAGGTGGTATCCGTCTGTTCGGGGTGTGGTTCCAGCATCTCATGAACACGTTTCTGGCACGTCTGAGATGTGGTTCCAGCCGGCCCGACAGGTGTTTCCGCAGTGTCCGCCAAGCGGTTCTGGCGTAGTTGGCAGGTGATTTTGGCATGACTGGCAGGTGGTTCCAGCAAGCCTGGCAGGTGATTCCAAAGTGTTCACCAACTGGTTGTGGCGTAGCCGGCACGTGATTCTTGCGTGATCGGCAGGTGGTTCTGGCGAGTCGAGCAGGTGGTTCAGGCGTGCTCGGCTGGTGCTTCCGGGGTCATTGGCACGGGGTTCTGGCATGTCTGAGAGGTGGTTCCTGCATGCCCGGCAAGTGATTCCGGAGTGTTCGCCAAGTGGTTCTGGCATAGTCGGCAGGTGATTTTGGCATGTCCGGCAGGTGGTTCAGGCGAGTTGAGCAGGTGGTTCCAACGTGCTTGGCAGGTGCTTCCGGCGTCTCCGGCACGTGTTTTTGGCACATCTGACAGGTGGTTCCGGCATGCCCGAAAGGTGATTCCGGTCTGTCCGGTAGGTGGTTCCAGCCTGCACGGCATGTGGTTCTGGTACGTCTCAGAGGTGGTTGCGCATGCCCAACAGGTGATTCCGAACTGTCGGCCACATGGTTCTGGCACGTCTGAGAGGTGGTTCCGGCATGCCCGGCAGGTCATCCCAGAGAGTCCTCCAAGTGGTTCTGGCATAACACGCAGGTGATTTTGGCGTGTCTGGCAGGTTGTTCCGTTGTGCTTGGCAGGTGGTTCAGGCTTGGCCGGCAGGTGGTTCCAGACTGTCCAGGACGTGTTTCCAGCTTCTCCGGCAGGTGGTTCTGTTGCGTCTGAGAGGTGGTTCCGCCATGGCTGGCAGCTGATTCCGGACCGTCCCCCAGGTGGTTCTGGCATAGCCAGCATTTGATATTGGCCTGTCCGGCAGGTGGTTCCAGTGAGTCGAACAGGTGGCTCCGGCGTGCTCGGCAGGTGGTTCCGGTCTGTCCGGTAGGTGATTCCGGCGTGTGCAGCACGTGCTTCCGGCACGTCTGAGAGGTGGTTCCGGCATGCGCGACAGGTGGTTTCGGAGTGTCCGCCAGGTGGTTCTGGCGTACCCGGCAGGTGATTTTGGCGTGTCCGACAGGTGTTTCTGGCGAGTCGAGCAGGTGGCTCCGGCATGCTCGGCAGGTGCTTCCGGCGTCTCCGGCACGTGGTTGTGGTGTGTCTGAGAGCTGGTTCCGGCATGTCCGGCAGATGATTCCGGAGTGTCCGCCAAGTGGTTCTGGCATACCCGGCTGGTGATTTGGGCATGTCAGGTAGGTGGTTCCGGCGAGTCGAGCAGGTGGCTCCGGCGTGCTCGGCAGGTTGTTCAGACGGGTCTGGCAGGTGTTTTCCGTCTGTTCGGGGTGTGGTTCCAGCATCTCATGCACATGGTTCTGGCACGTCTGAGATGTGGTTCCGGCCGGCCCGACAGGTGTTTCCACAGTGTCCGCCAAGTGGTACTGGCGTAGTTGGCAGGTGATTTTGGCATGACCGGCAGGTGGTTCCAGCAAGCCCGGCAGGTGATTCCCAAGTGTTCCCCAACTGGTTGTGGCGTAGCCGGCAGGTGATTTTTGCGTGTCCGGCAGGTGGTTCTGGCGAGTCGAGCAGGTGGTTCCGGCGTGCTCGGCAGGTGCTTCCGGGGTCATTGGCACGTGGTTCTGGCATATCTGAGAGGTGGTTCCGGCATGCCCGGCAGGTGATTCCGGAGTGTTCGCCAAGTGTTTCCGGCGTAGCCGGCAGGTGATTTTGCATGTCCAGCGGTCGTTCCGGCGGGTCGAGCCGGTGGTTCCGGCGTGTCCAGCAGGTGGTTCCGGTCTGTCCGGCAGGTGGTTCTGTGGTGTCCGGCACGAGGTTCAGTCTGAGAGGCTGTGCCGGCATGCCCCTCACGTGATTCCGGCTTGTCCCCGAAGTGGTGCTGGTGTAGCGGGCAGGTGATTTTGGCGTGTCCGGCAGGTGTTTCTGGCGAGTCGAGCAGGTGGCTCCGGCATGCTCGGCAGGTGCTTCCGGCGTCTCCGGCACTTGGTTCTGGTGTGTCTGAGAGCTGGTTCCGGCATGTCCGGCAGATGATTCCGGAGTGTCCGCCAAGTGGTTCTGGCATACCCAGCAGGTGATTTTGGCGTGTCAGGGAGGTGGTACCGGTGAGTCGAGCAGGTGGTTCCGGCGTGCTCAGCAGGTGGTTCAGGCGGTTCTGGCAGGTGGTATCCGTCTGTTCGGGGTGTGGTTCCAGCATCTCATGAACACGTTTCTGGCACGTCTGAGATGTGGTTCTAGCCGGCCCGACAGGTGTTTCCGCAGTGTCCGCCAAGCGGTTCTGGCGTAGTTGGCAGGTGATTTTGGCATGACTGGCAGGTGGTTCCAGCAAGCCTGGCAGGTGATTCCAAAGTGTTCACCAACTGGTTGTGGCGTAGCCGGCACGTGATTTTTGCGTGATCGGCAGGTGGTTCTGGCGAGTCGAGCAGGTGGTTCCGGCGTGCTCGGCTGGTGCTTCCGGGCTCATTGGCACGGGGTTCTGGCATGTCTGAGAGGTGGTTCCTGCATGCCCGGCAAGTGATTCCGGAGTGTTCGCCAAGTGGTTCTGGCATAGTCGGCAGGTGATTTTGGCATGTCCGGCAGGTGGTTCAGGCGAGTTGAGCAGGTGGTTCCAACGTGCTTGGCAGGTGCTTCCGGCGTCTCCGGCACGTGTTTCTGGCACATCTGACAGGTGGTTCCGGCATGCCCGAAAGGTGATTCTGGTCTGTCCGGTAGGTGGTTCCAGCCTGCACGGCATGTGGTTCTGGTACGTCTCAGAGGTGGTTGCGCATGCCCAACAGGTGATTCCGGACTGTCCGCCACATGGTTCTGGCACGTCTGACAGGTGGTTCCGGCATGCCCGGCAGGTCATCCCAGAGAGTCCTCCAAGTGGTTCTGGCATAACACGCAGGTGATTTTGGCGTGTCTGGCAGGTTGTTCCGTTGTGCTTGGCAGGTGGTTCAGGCTTGGCCGGCAGGTGGTTCCAGACTGTCCAGGACGTGTTTCCAGCTTCTCCGGCAGGTGGTTCTGGTACGTCTGAGAGGTGGTTCCGCCATGGCTGGCAGGTGATTCCGGACCGTCCCCCAGGTGGTTCTGGCATAGCCAGCAGTTGATATTGGCCTGTCCGGCAGGTGGTTCCAGCGAGTCGAACAGGTGGCTCCGGCGTGCTCGGCAGGCGGTTCCGGTCTGTCCGGTAGGTGATTCCGGTGTGTCCGGCACGTGCTTCTGGCACGTCTGAGAGGTGGTTCCGGCATGCGCGACAGGTGATTTCGGTGTGTCCGCCAGGTGGTTCTGGCGTACCCGGCAGGTGATTTCGGCGTGTCCGACAGGTGTTTCTGGCGAGTCGAGCAGGTGGCTCCGGCATGCTCGGCAGGTGCTTCCGGCGTCTCCGGCACGTGGTTCTGGTGTGTCTGAGAGCTGGTTCCGGCATGTCCAGCAGATGATTCCGGAGTGTCCGCCAAGTGGTTCTGGCATACCCGGCTGGTGATTTGGGCATGTCAGGTTGGTCGTTCCGGCAAGTCGAGCAGGTGGCTCCGGCGTGCTCGGCTGGTTGTTAAGACGGGTCTGGCAGGTGATTTCCGTCTGTTCGGGGTGTGGTTCCAGCATCTCATGCACATGGTTCTGGCATGTCTGAAATGTGGTTCCGGCCGGCCCGACAGGTGTTTCCACAGTGTCGGCCAAGTGGTACTGGCGTAGTTGGCAGGTGATTTTGGCATGACCGGCAGGTGGTTCCAGCAAGCCCGGCAGGTGATTCCGAAGTGTTCCCCAACTGGTTGTGGCGTAGCCGGCAGGTGATTTTTGCGTGTCCGGCAGGTGGTTTTGGCGAGTCGAGCAGGTGGTTCCGGAGTGCTCGGCAGGAGCTTCCGGGATCATTGGCACGTGGTTCTGGCATATCTGAGAGGTGGTTCCGGCATGCCCGGCAGTTGATTCTGGAGTGTTCGCCAAGTGTTTCCGGCATAGCCGGCAGGTGATTTTGCATGTCCAGCGGTCGTTCCGGCGGGTCGAGCCGGTGGTTCCGGCGTGTCCGGCAGGTGGTTCTGGTCTGTCTGGCAGGTGGTTCTGTGGTGTCCGGCACGAGGTTCAGTCTGAGAGGCTGTGCCGGCATGCCCCTCACGTGATTCCGGCTTGTCCCAGAAGTGGTGCTGGTGTAGCGGGCAGGTGATTTTGGCGTGTCCGGCAACTGGTTCAGGCGAGTTGAGCTGGTGGTTGCGTCGTGCTCGGCAGGTGCTTCCGGCGTCTCCGGCACGTGTTTCTGGCACATCTCACTGGTGGTTCCGGCATGCCCAAAAGTTGATTCCGGTCTGTCCGGTAGGTGGTTCCGGCGTGCACGGCACCTGGTTCTGGTACGTGTCAGAGGTAGTTGCGTATGCTCAACATGTGATTCCGGACTGTCCGCCACGTGCTTCTGGCACGTCTGAGGGGTGGTTCCAACATGCCCGGCAGGTCATTTCGGAGAGTCATCGAAGTGGTTCTGGAGTAGCCCGCAGGTGATTTTGGCGTGTCCGGCAGGTGGTTCCGCCGTGCTCGGCAGGTGGTTCAGGCATGGCCGTCACGTGGTTCCAGTCTGTCCAGGACGTGTTTCCAGCTTCTCCGGCAGGTGGTTCTGGTACGTCTGAGAGGTGGTTCCGCCATGGCTGGCAGGTGATCCCGGACTGTCCCCCAGGTGGTTCTGGCATAGCCAGCAGTTGATATTGGCCTGTCCGGCAGGTGGTTCCAGCGAGTCGAACAGGTGGCTCCGGCGTTCTTGGCAGGTGGTTCCGGTCTGTCCGGTAGGTGATTCCGGCGTGTCTGGCACGTGCTTCCGGCACGTCTGAGAGGTGGTTCCGGCATGAGCGGCAGGTGATTCCGTAGTGTCCGCCAGGTGGTTCTGGCATACCTGGCAGGTGATTCTGGCGTGTCCGGCAGGTATTTCTGGCGAGTCGAGCAGGTGGCTCCGGCATGCTCGGCAGGTGCTTCCGGCGTCTCCGGCACTTGGTTCTGGTGTGTCTGAGAGCTGGTTCCGGCATGTCCGGCAGCTGATTCCGGAGTGTCCGCCAAGTGGTTCTGGCATACCCAGCAGGTGATTTTGGCGTGTCAGGGAGGTGGTACCGGTGAGTCGAGCAGGTGGTTCCGGCGTGCTCAGCAGGTGGTTCAGGCGGTTCTGGCAGGTGGTATCCGTCTGTTCGGGGTGTGGTTCCAGCATCTCATGAACACGTTTCTGGCACGTCTGAGATGTGGTTCCAGCCGGCCCGACAGGTGTTTCCGCAGTGTCCGCCAAGCGGTTCTGGCGTAGTTGGCAGGTGATTTTGGCATGACTGGCAGGTGGTTCCAGCAAGCCTGGCAGGTGATTCCAAAGTGTTCACCAACTGGTTGTGGCGTAGCCGGCAGGTGATTTTTGCGTGATCGGCAGGTGGTTCTGGCGAGTCGAGCAGGTGGTTCCGGCGTGCTCGGCTGGTGCTTCCGGGGTCATTGGCACGGGGTTCTGGCATGTCTGAGAGGTGGTTCCTGCATGCCCGGCAAGTGATTCCGGAGTGTTCGCCAAGTGGTTCTGGCATAGTCGGCAGGTGATTTTGGCATGTCCGGCAGGTGGTTCAGGCGAGTTGAGCAGGTGGTTCCAACGTGCTTGGCAGGTGCTTCCGGCGTCTCCGGCACGTGTTTCTGGCACATCTGACAGGTGGTTCCGGCATGCCCGAAAGGTGATTCCGGTCTGTCCGGTAGGTGGTTCCAGCCTGCACGGCATGTGGTTCTGGTACGTCTCAGAGGTGGTTGCGCATGCCCAACAGGTGATTCCGGACTGTCCGCCACATGGTTCTGGCACGTCTGAGAGGTGGTTCCGGCATGCCCGGCAGGTCATCCCAGAGAGTCCTCCAAGTGGTTCTGGCATAACACGCAGGTGATTTTGGCGTGTCTGGCAGGTTGTTCCGTTGTGCTTGGCAGGTGGTTCAGGCTTGGCCGGCAGGTGGTTCCAGACTGCCCAGGACGTGTTTCCAGCTTCTCAGGCAGGTGGTTCTGGTACGTCTGAGAGGTGGTTCCGCCATGGCTGGCAGGTGATTCCGGACCGTCCCACAGGTGGTTCTGGCATAGCCAGCAGTTGATATTGGCCTGTCCGGCAGGTGGTTCCAGCGAGTCGAACAGGTGGCTCCGGCGTGCTCGGCAGGTGGTTCCGGTCTGTCCGGTAGGAGATTCCGGCGTGTCCGGCACGTGCTTCCGGCACGTGTGAGAGGTGGTTCCGGCATGGGCGACAGGTGGTTTCGGAGTGTCCGCCAGGTGGTTCTGGCGTACCCGGCAGGTGATTTTGGCGTGTCCGGCAGGTGTTTCTGGCGAGTCGAGCAGGCGGCTCCGGCATGCTCGGCAGGTGCTTCCGGCGTCTCCGGCACGTGGTTGTGGTGTGTCTGAGAGCTGGTTCCGGTATGTCCGGCAGATGATTCCGGAGTGTCCGCCACGTGGTTCTGGCATACCCGGCTGGTGATTTGGGCATGTCAGGTAGGTGGTTCCGGCGAGTCGAGCAGGTGCTCCGGCGTGCTCGGCAGGTTGTTCAGACGGGTCTGGCAGGTGTTTTCCGTCTGTTCGGGGTGTGGTTCCAGCATCTCATGCACATGGTTCTGGCACGTCTGAGATGTGGTTCCGGCCGGCCCGACAGGTGTTTCCACAGTGTCCGCCAAGTGGTACTGGCATAGTTGGCAGGTGATTTTGGCATTACCGGCAGGTGGTTCCAGCAAGCCCGGCAGGTGATTCCGAAGTGTTCCCCAACTGGTTGTGGCGTAGCCGGCAGGTGATTTTTGCGTGTCCGGCAGGTGGTTCTGGCGAGTCGAGCAGGTGGTTCCGGCGTGCTCGGCAGGTGCTTCCGGGGTCATTGGCACGTGGTTCTGGCATATCTGAGAGGTGGTTCCGGCATGCCCGGCAGGTGATTCCGGAGTGTTCGCCAAGTGTTTCCGGTGTAGCCGGCAGGTGATTTTGCATGTCCAGCGGTCGTTCCGGCGGGTCGAGCCGGTGGTTCCGGCGTGTCCGGCCGGTGGTTCCGGTCTGTCCGGCAGGTGGTTCTGTGGTGTCCGGCACGAGGTTCAGTCTGAGAGGCTGTGTCGGCATGCCCCTCACGTGATTCCGGCTTGTCCCCGAAGTGGTGCTGATGTAGCAGGCAGGTGATTTTGGCGTGTCCGGCAGGTGGTTCAGGCGAGTTGAGCAGGTGGTTGCGACGTGCTCGGCAGGTGCTTCCGGCGTCTCCGGCACGTGTTTCTGGCACATCTGACTGGTGGTTCCGGCATGCCCAAAAGTTGATTCCGGTCTGTCCGGTAGGTGGTTCCGGCGTGCACGGCACGTGGTTCTGGTACGTGTCAGAGGTGGTTGCGTATGCCCAACAGGTGATTCCGGACTGTCCGCCACGTGCTTCTGGCACGTCTGAGAGGTGGTTCCAAAATGCCCGGCAGGTCATTTCAGAGAGTCGTCAAAGTGGTTCTGGCGTAGCCCGCAGGTGATTTTGGCGCGTCCGGCAGGTGGTTCCGCCGTGCTCGGCAGGTGGTTCAGGCATGGCAGTCACGTGGTTCCAGTCTGTCCATTACGTGTTTCCAGCTTCTCCGGCAGGTGGTTCTGGTACGTCTGAGAGGTGGTTCCGCCATGGCTGGCAGGTGATTCCGGACCGTCCCCCAGGTGGTTCTGGCATAGCCAGCAGTTGATATTGGCCTGTCCGGCAGGTGGTTCCAGCGAGTCGAACAGGTGGCTCCGGCGTGCTCGGCAGGTGGTTCCGGTCTGTCCGGTAGGTGATTCCGGCGTGTCTGGCACGTGCTTCCGGCAGGTCTGAGAGGTGGTTCCGGCATGCGCGACAGGTGATTTCGGAGTGTCCGCCAGGTGGTTCTGGCGTACCCGGCAGGTGATTTTGGCGTGTCCGGCAGGTGTTTCTGGCTAGTCGAGCAGGTGGCTCCGGCATGCTCGGCAGGTGCTTCCGGCGTCTCCGGCACGTGGTTCTGGTGTGTCTGAGAGCTGGTTCCGGCATGTCCGGCAGATGATTCCGGAGTGTCCCCCAAGTGGTTCTGGCATACCCGGCTGGTTATTTGGGCATGTCAGGTAGATGGTTCCAGCGTGTCGAGCAGGTGGCTCCGGCGTGCTCGGCAGGTTGTTCAGACGGGTCTGGCAGGTGTTTTCCGTCTGTTCGGGGTGTGGTTCCAGCATCTCATGCACATGGTTCTGGCACGTCTGAGATGTGGTTCCGGCCGGCCCGACAGGTGTTTCCACAGTGTCCGCCAAGTGGTACTGGCGTAGTTGGCAGGTGATTTTGGCATGACCGGCAGGTGGTTCCAGCAAGCCCGGCAGGTGATTCCGAAGTGTTCCCCAACTGGTTGTGGCGTAGCCGGCAGGTGATTTTTGCGTTTCCGGCAGGTGGTTCTGGCGAGTCGAGCAGGTGGTTCCGGCGTGCTCGGCAGGTGCTTCCGGGGTCATTGGCATGTGGTTCTGGCATATCTGAGAGGTGGTTCCGGCATGCCCGGCAGGTGATTCCGGAGTGTTCGCCAAGTGTTTCCGGCGTAGCCGGCAGGTGATTTTGCATGTCCAGCGGTCGTTCCGGCGGGTCGAGCCGGTGGTTCCGGCGTGTCCGGCAGGTGGTTCCGGTCTGTCCGGCAGGTGGTTCTGTGGTGTCCGGCACGAGGTTCAGTCTGAGAGGCTGTGCCGGCATGCCCCTCACGTGATTCCGGCTTGTCCCCGAAGTGGTGCTGGTGTAGCGGGCAGGTGGTTCCGGCGTGCTCAGCAGGTGGTTCAGGCGGTTCTGGCAGGTGGTATCCATCTGTTTTTGGTGTGGTTCCAGCATCTCATGAACAGGTTTCTGGCACGTCTGAGATGTGGTTCCTGCCGGCCCGACAGGTGTTTCTGCCTTGTCCGCCAAGTGGTTCTGGCATACCCGGCTGGTGATTTGGGCATGTCAGGTAGGTGGTTCCGGCGAGTCGAGCAGGTGGGTCCTGCGTGCTCGGCAGGTTTTTCAGACGGGTCTGGCAGGTGTTTTCCGTCTTTTCGGGGTGTGGTTCCAGCATCTCATGCACATGGTTCTGGCACGTCTGAGATGTGGTTCCGGCCGGCCCGACAGGTGTTTCCACAGTGTCCGCCAAGTGGTACTGGCGTAGTTGGCAGGTGATTTTAGCGTGTCAGGCAGGTGGTTCAGGCGAGTTGAGCAGGTGGTTGCGATGTGCTCGGCAGGTGCTTCCGGCGTCTCCGGCACGTGTTTCTGGCACATCTGACTGGTGGTTCCGGCATGCCCAGAAGTTGATTCCGGTCTGTCCGGTAGGTGGTTCCGGCGTGCACGGCATGTGGTTCTGGTACGTCTCAGAGGTGGTTGCGCATGCCCAAGAGGTGATTCCGGACTGTCCGCCACGTGCTTCTGGCACGTCTGAGAGGTGGTTCCAACATGCCCGGCAGGTCATTTCGGAGAGTCGTCCAAGTGGTTCTGGCGTAGCCCGCAGGTGACTTTGACGTGTCCGGCAGGTGGTTCCGCCGTGCTCGGCAGGTGGTTCAGGCATGGCCGTCACGTGGTTCCAGTCTGTCCAGGACGTGTTTCCAGCTTCTCCGGCAGGTGGTTCTGGTACGTCTGAGAGGTGGTTCCGCCATGGCTGGCAGGTGATCCCGGACTGTCCCCCAGGTGGTTCTGGCATAGCCAGCAGTTGATATTGGCCTGTCCGGAAGGTGGTTCCAGCGAGCCAAACAGGTGGCTCCGGCGTTCTTGGCAGGTGGTTCCGGTCTGTCCGGTAGGTGTTTCCGGCGTGTCTGGCACGTGCTTCCGGCACGTCTGAGAGGTGGTTCCGGCATGCGCGGCAGGTGATTCCGTAGTGTCCGCCAGGTGGTTCTGGCGTACCCGGCAGGTGATTTTGGCGTGTCCGGCAGGTGTTTCTGGCGAGTCGAGCAGGTGGCTCCGGCATGCTCGGCAGGTGCTTCCGGCGTCTCCGGCACTTGGTTCTGGTGTGTCTGAGAGCTGGTTCCAGAATGTCCGGCAGATGATTCCGGAGTGTCCGCCAAGTGGTTCTGGCATACCCAGCAGGTGATTTTGGCGTGTCAGGGAGGTGGTACCAGTGAGTCGAGCAGGGGGTTCCGGCGGCTCAGCAGGCGGTTCAGGCGGTTCCGGCAGGTGGTATCCGTCTGTTTGGGGTGTGGTTCCAGCATCTCATGAACACGTTTCTGGCACGTGTGAGATGTGGTTCCAGCCGGCCCGACAGGTGTTTCTGCAGTGTCCGCCAAGCCGTTCTGGCATAGTTGGCAGGTGATTTTGGCATGACTGGCAGGTGGTTCCAGCAAGCCTGGCAGGTGATTCCGAAGTGTTCACCAACTGGTTGTGGCGTAGCCGGCAGGTGATTTTTGCGTGATCGGAAGGTGGTTCTGGCGAGTCGAGCAAGTGGTTCCGGCGTGCTCGGCTGGTGCTTCTGGGGTCATTGGCTCGGGATTCTGGCATGTCTGAGAGGTGGTTCCTGCATGCCCGGCAGGTGATTCCGGAGTGTTCGCCAAGTGATTCCGGCGTAGCCGGCAGGTGATTTTGCATGTCCAGCGGTCGTTCCGGCGGGTCGAGCCGGTGGTTCCGGCGTGTCCGGCAGGTGGTTCCGGTCTGCCCGGCAGGTGGTTCTTTGGTGTCTGGCACGAGGTTCAGTCTGAGAGGCTGTGCCGGCATGCCCCTCACGTGATTCCGGCTTGTCCCCGAAGAGGTGCTGGTGTAGCAGGCTGGTGGTTCCGGCGTGCTCAGCAGGTGGTTCCGGCGGTTCTGGCAGGTGGTATACATCTTTTTGGGGTGTGGTTCCAGCATCTCATGAACACGTTTCTGGCACGTCTGAGAGGTGGTTCCGGCATACGCGACAGGTGATTTCGGAGTGTCCGCCAGGTGGTTTGGCATACCCGGCAGGTGATTTTGGTGTGTCCGGCAGGTGTTTCTGGCGAGTCCAGCAGGTGGCTCCGGCATGCTCGGCAGGTGCTTCCGGCGTCTCCGGAACGTGGTTCTGGTGTGTCTGAGAGCTGGTTCCGGCATGTCCGGCAGATGATTCCGGAGTGTCCGCCAAGTGGTTCTGGCATACCCGGCTGGTGATTTGGGTATGTCAGGTAGGTGGTTCCGGCGTGTCGAGCAGGTGGCTCCGGCGTGCTCGGCAGGTTGTTCAGACGGGTCTGGCAGGTGTTTTCCGTCTGTTCGGGGTGTGGTCCCAGCATCTCATGCACATGGTTCTGGCACGTCTGAGATGTGGTTCCGGCCGGCCCGACAGGTGTTTCCACAGTGTCCGCCAAGTGGTACTGGCGTATTTGGCAGGTGATTTTGGCATGACCGGCAGGTGGTTCCAGCAAGCCCGGCAGGTGATTCCGAAGTGTTCCTCAACTGGTTGTGGCGTAGCCGGCAGGTGATTTCTGCGTGTCCGACAGGTGGTTCTGCCGAGTCGAGCAGGTGGTTCCGGCGTGCTCGGCAGGTGCTTCCGGGGTCATTGGCACGTGGTTCTGGCATATCTGAGAGGTGGTTCCGCCATGCCCGGCAGGTGATTCCGGAGTGTTCGCCAAGTGTTTCCGGCGTAGCCGGCAGGTGATTTTGCATGTCCATCGGTCGTTCCGGCGGGTCGAGCCGGTGGTTCTGGCGTGTCCGGCAGGTGGTTCCGGTCTGTCCGGCAGGTGGTTCTGTGGTGTCCGGCACGAGGTTCAGTCTGAGAGGCTGTGCCGGCATGCCCCTCACGTGATTCCGGCTTGTCCCCGAAGTGGTGCTGGTGTAGCGGGCAGGTGATTTTGGCGTGTCCGGCAGGTGGTTCAGGCGAGTTGAGCAGGTGGTTGCGACGTGCTCGGCAGGTGCTTCCGGCGTCTCCGGCACGTGTTTCTGGCACATCTGACTGGTGGTTCCGGCATGCCCAAAAGTTGATTCCTTTCTGTCCGGTAGGTGTTTCCGGCGTGCACGGCACGTGGTTCTGGTACGTGTCAGAGGTGGTTGCGTATGCCCAACAGGTGATTCCGGACTGTCCGCCACGTGCTTCTGGCACGTCTGAGAGGTGGTTCCAACATGCCCGGCAGGTCATTTCGGAGAGTCGTCCAAGTGGTTCTGGCGTAACCCGCAGGTGATTTTGGCGTGTCCGGCAGGTGGTTCCGCCGTGCTCGGCAGGTGGTTCAGGCATGGCCGTCACGTGGTTCCAGTCTGTCCAGGACGTGTTTCCAGCTTCTCCGGCAGGTGGTTCTGGTACGTCTGAGAGGTGGTTCCGCCATGGCTGGCAGGTGATTCCGGACCGTCCCCCAGGTGGTTCTGGCATAGCCAGCAGTTGATATTGGCCTGTCCGGCAGGTGGTTCCAGCGAGTCGAACAGGTGGCTCCGGCGTGCTCGGCAGGTGGTTCCGGTCTGTCCGGTAGTTGATTCCGGCGTGTCCGGCACGTGCTTCTGGCACGTCTGAGAGGTGGTTCCGGCATGCACGACAGGTGGTTTCGGAGTGTCCGCCACGTGGTTCTGGCGTACCCGGCAGGTGATTTTGGCGTGTCCGACAGGTGTTTCTGGCGAGTCGAGCAGGTGGCTCCGGCATGCTCGGCAGGTGCTTCCGGCGTCTCCGGCACGTGGTTCTGGTGTGTCTGAGAGCTGGTTCCGGCATGTCCGGCAGATGATTCCGGAGTGTCCGCCAAGTGGTTCTGGCATACCCGGCTGGTGATTTGGGCATGTCAGGTAGGTGGTTCCGGCGAGTCGAGCAGGTGGCTCCGGCGTGCTCGGCAGGTTGTTCAGACGGGTCTGGCAGGTGTTTTCCGTCTGTTCGGGGTGTGGTTCCAGCATCTCATGCACATGGTTCTGGCACGTCTGAGATGTGGTTCCGGCCGGCCCGACAGGTGTTTCCACAGTGTCCGCCAAGTGGTACTGGCGTAGTTGGCAGGTGATTTTGGCATGACCGGCAGGTGGTTCCAGCAAGCCCGGCAGGTGATTCCGAAGTGTTCCCCAACTGGTTGTGGCGTAGCCGGCAGGTGATTTTTGCGTGTCCGGCAGGTGGTTCTGGCGAGTCGAGCAGGTGGTTCCGGCGTGCTCGGCAGGTGCTTCCGGGGTCATTGGCACGTGGTTCTGGCATATCTGAGAGGTGGTTCCGGCATGCCCGGCAGGTGATTCCGGAGTGTTCGCCAAGTGTTTCCGGCGTAGCCGGCAGGTGATTTTGCATGTCCAGCGGTCGTTCCGGCGGGTCGAGCCGGTGGTTCCGGCGTGTCCGGCAGGTGGTTCCGGTCTGTCCGGCAGGTGGTTCTGTGGTGTCCGTCACGAGGTTCAGTCTGAGAGGCTGTGCCGGCATGACCCTCACGTGATTCCGGCTTGTACCCGAAGTGGTTCTGGCATACCCGGCAGGTGATTTTGGCGTGTCCGCCAGGTGTTTCTGGCGAGTCGAGCAGATGGCTCCGGCATGCTCGGCAGGTGCTTCCGGCGTCTCCGGCACGTGGTTCTGGTGTCTCTGAGAGCTGGTTCCGGCATGTCCGGCAGATGATTCCGGAGTGTCCGCCAAGTGGTTCTGGCATACCCAGCAGGTGATTTTGGCGTGTCAGGGAGGTGGTACCGGTGAGTCGAGCAGGTGGTTCCGGCGTGCTCAGCAGGTGGTTCCGGCGTGCTCGGCTGGTGCTTCCGGGGTCATTGGCACGGGGTTCTGGCATGTCTGAGAGGTGGTTCCTGCATGCCCGGCAAGTGATTCCGGAGTGTTCGCCAAGTGGTTCTGGCATAGTCGGCAGGTGATTTTGGCATGTCCGGCAGGTGGTTCAGGCGAGTTGAGCAGGTGGTTCCAACGTGCTTGGCAGGTGCTTCCGGCGTCTCCGGCACGTGTTTCTGGCACATCTGACAGGTGGTTCCGGCATGCCCGAAAGGTGATTCCGGTCTGTCCGGTAGGTGGTTCCAGCCTGCACGGCATGTGGTTCTGGTACGTCTCAGAGGTGGTTGCGCATGCCCAACAGGTGATTCCGGACTGTCCGCCACATGGTTCTGGCACGTCTGAGAGGTGGTTCCGGCATGCCCGGCAGGTCACCCCAGAGAGTCCTCCAAGTGGTTCTGGCATAACACGCAGGTGATTTTGGCATGTCTGGCAGGTTGTTCCGTTGTGCTTGGCAGGTGGTTCAGGCTTGGCCGGCAGGTGGTTCCAGACTGTCCAGGACGTGTTTCCAGCTTCTCCGGCAGGTGGTTCTGGTACGTCTAAGAGGTGGTTCCGCCATGGCTGGCAGGTGATTCCGGACCGTCCCCCAGGTGGTTCTGGCATAGCCAGCAGTTGATATTGGCCTGTCCGGCAGGTGGTTCCAGCGAGTCGAACAGGTGGCTCCGGCGTGCTCGGCAGGTGTTTCCGGTCTTTCCGGTAGGTGATTCCGGTGTGTCCGGCACGTGCTTCCGGCACGTCTGAGAGGTGTTTCCGGCATGCGCGACAGGTGATTTCGGAGTGTCCGCCAGGTGGTTCTGGCGTACCCGGCAGGTGATTTTGGCGTGTCCGACAGGTGTTTCTGGCGAGTCGAGCAGGTGGCTCCGGCATGCTCGGCAGGTGCTTCCGGCGTCTCCGGCACGTGGTTCTGGTGTGTCTGAGAGCTGGTTCCGGCATGTCCGGCAGATGATTCCGGAGTGTCCGCCAAGTGGTTCTGGCATACCCGGCTGGTGATTTGGGCATGTCAGGTAGGTGGTTCCGGCGAGTCGAGCAGGTGGCTCCGGCGTGCTCGGCAGGTTGTTCAGACGGGTCTGGCAGGTGATTTCCGTCTGTTCGGGGTGTGGTTCCAGCATCTCATGAACACGTTTCTGGCACGTCTGAGATGTGGTTCCAGCCGGCCCGACAGGTGTTTCCGCAGTGTCCGCCAAGCGGTTCTGGCGTAGTTGGCAGGTGATTTTGGCATGACTGGCAGGTGGTTCCAGCAAGCCTGGCAGGTGATTCCAAAGTGTTCACCAACTGGTTGTGGCGTAGCCGGCAGGTGATTTTTGCGTGATCGGCAGGTGGTTCTGGCGAGTCGAGCAGGTGGTTCCGGCGTGCTCGGCTGGTGCTTCCGGGGTCATTGGCACGGGGTTCTGGCATGTCTGAGAGGTGGTTCCTGCATGCCCGGCAAGTGATTCCGGAGTGTTCGCCAAGTGGTTCTGGCATAGTCGGCAGGTGATTTTGGCATGTCCGGCAGGTGGTTCAGGCGAGTTGAGCAGGTGGTTCCAACGTGCTTGGCAGGTGCTTCCGGCGTCTCCGGCACGTGTTTCTGGCACATCTGACAGGTGGTTCCGGCATGCCCGAAAGGTGATTCCGGTCTGTCCGGTAGGTGGTTCCAGCCTGCACGGCATGTGGTTCTGGTACGTCTCAGAGGTGGTTGCGCATGCCCAACAGGTGATTCCGGACTGTCCGCCACATGGTTCTGGCACGTCTGAGAGGTGGTTCCGGCATGCCCGGCAGGTCACCCCAGAGAGTCCTCCAAGTGGTTCTGGCATAACACGCAGGTGATTTTGGCGTGTCTGGCAGGTTGTTCCGTTGTGCTTGGCAGGTGGTTCAGGCTTGGCCGGCAGGTGGTTCCAGACTGCCCAGGACGTGTTTCCAGCTTCTCAGGCAGGTGGTTCTGGTACGTCTGAGAGGTGGTTCCGCCATGGCTGGCAGGTGATTCCGGACCGTCCCCCAGGTGGTTCTGGCATAGCCAGCATTTGATATTGGCCTGTCCGGCAGGTGGTTCCAGCGAGTCGAACAGGTGGCTCCGGCGTGCTCGGCAGGTGGTTCCGGTCTGTCCTGTAGGAGATTCCGGCGTGTCCGGCACGTGCTTCCGGCACGTGTGAGAGGTGGTTCCGGCATGGGCGACAGGTGGTTTCGGAGTGTCCGCCAGGTGGTTCTGGCGTACCCGGCAGGTGATTTTGGCGTGTCCGGCAGGTGTTTCTGGCGAGTCGAGCAGGTGGCTCCGGCATGCTCGGCAGGTGCTTCCGGCGTCTCCGGCACGTGGTTGTGGTGTGTCTGAGAGCTGGTTCCGGCATGTCCGGCAGATGATTCCGGAGTGTCCGCCACGTGGTTCTGGCATACCCGGCTGGTGATTTGGGCATGTCAGGTAGGTGGTTCCGGCGAGTCGAGCAGGTGCTCCGGCGTGCTCGGCAGGTTGTTCAGACGGGTCTGGCAGGTGTTTTCCGTCTGTTCGTGGTGTGGTTCCAGCATCTCATGCACATGGTTCTGGCACGTCTGAGATGTGGTTCCGGCCGGCCCGACAGGTGTTTCCACAGTGTCCACCAAGTGGTACTGGCATAGTTGGCAGGTGATTTTGGCATGACCGGCAGGTGGTTCCAGCAAGCCCGGCAGGTGATTCCGAAGTGTTCCCCAACTGGTTGTGGCGTAGCCGGCAGGTGATTTTTGCGTGTCCGGCAGGTGGTTCTGGCGAGTCGAGCAGGTGGTTCCGGCGTGCTCGGCAGGTGCTTCCGGGGTCATTGGCACGTGGTTCTGGCATATCTGAGAGGTGGTTCCGGCATGCCCGGCAGGTGATTCCGGAGTGTTCGCCAAGTGTTTCCGGTGTATCCGGCAGGTGATTTTGCATGTCCAGCGGTCGTTCCGGCGGGTCGAGCCGGTGGTTCCGGCGTGTCCGGCAGGTGGTTCCGGTCTGTCCGGCAGGTGGTTCTGTGGTGTCCGGCACGAGGTTCAGTCTGAGAGGCTGTGTCGGCATGCCCCTCACGTGATTCCGGCTTGTCCCCGAAGTGGTGCTGCTGTAGCGGGCAGGTGATTTTGGCGTGTCCGGCAGGTGGTTCAGGCGAGTTGAGCAGGTGGTTGCGACGTGCTCGGCAGGTGCTTCCGGCGTCTCCGGCACGTGTTTCTGGCACATCTGACTGGTGGTTCCGGCATGCCCAAAAGTTGATTCCGGTCTGTCTGGTAGGTGGTTCCGGCGTGCACGGCACGTGGTTGTGGTACGTGTCAGAGGTGGTTGCGTATGCCCAACAGGTGATTCCGGACTGTCCGCCACGTGCTTCTGGCACGTCTGAGAGGTGGTTCCAACATGCCCGGCAGGTCATTTCGGAGAGTCGTCCAAGTGGTTCTGGCGTAGCCCGCAGGTGATTTTGGCGTGTCCGGCAGGTGGTTCCGCCGTGCTCGGCAGGTGGTTCAGGCATGGACGTCACGTGGTTCCAGTCTGTCCAGGACGTGTTTCCAGCTTCTCCGGCAGGTGGTTCTGGTACGTCTGAGAGGTGGTTCCGCCATGGCTGGCAGGTGATCCCGGACTGTCCCCCAGGTGGTTCTGGCATAGCCAGCAGTTGATATTGGCCTGTCCGGCAGGTGGTTCCAGCGAGTCGAACAGGTGGCTCCGGCGTTCTTGGGAGGTGGTTCCGGTCTGTCCGGTAGGTGATTCCGGCGTGTCTGGCACGTGCTTCCGGCACGTCTGAGAAGTGGTTCCGGCATGCGCGGCAGGTGATTCCGTAGTGTCCGCCAGGTGGTTCTGGCGTACCCGGCAGGTGATTTTGGCGTGTCCGGCAGGTGTTTCTGGCGAGTCGAGCAGGTGGCTCCGGCATGCTCGGCAGGTGATTCCGGCGTCTCCGGCACTTGGTTCTGGTGTGTCTGAGAGCTGGTTCCGGCATGTCCGGCAGATGATTCCGGAGTGTCCGCCAAGTGGTTCTGGCATACCCAGCAGGTGATTTTGGCGTGTCAGGGAGGTGGTACCGGTGAGTCGAGCAGGTGGTTCCGGCGTGCTCAGCAGGTGGTTCAGGCGGTTCTGGCAGGTGGTATCCGTCTGTTCGGGGTGTGGTTCCAGCATCTCATGAACACGTTTCTGGCACGTCTGAGATGTGGTTCCAGCCGGCCCGACAGGTGTTTCCGCAGTGTCCGCCAAGCGGTTCTGGCGTAGTTGGCAGGTGATTTTGGCATGACTGGCAGGTGGTTCCAGCAAGCCTGGCAGGTGATTCCAAAGTGTTCACCAACTGGTTGTGGCGTAGCCGGCAGGTGATTTTTGCGTGATCGGCAGGTGGTTCTGGCGAGTCGAGCAGGTGGTTCCGGCGTGCTCGGCTGGTGCTTCCGAGGTCATTGGCACGGGGTTCTGGCATGTCTGAGAGGTGGTTCCTGCATGCCCGGCAAGTGATTCCGGAGTGTTCGCCAAGTGGTTCTGGCATAGTCGGCAGGTGATTTTGGCATGTCCGGCAGGTGGTTCAGGCGAGTTGAGCAGGTGGTTCCAACGTGCTTGGCAGGTGCTTCCGGCGTCTCCGGCACGTGTTTCTGGCACATCTGACAGGTGGTTCCGGCATGCCCGAAAGGTGATTCCGGTCTGTCCGGTAGGTGGTTCCAGCCTGCACGGCATGTGGTTCTGGTACGTCTCAGAGGTGGTTGCGCATGCCCAACAGGTGATTCCGGACTGTCCGCCACATGGTTCTGGCACGTCTGAGAGGTGGTTCCGGCATGCCCGGCAGGTCATCCCAGAGAGTCCTCCAAGTGGTTCTGGCATGACACGCAGGTGATTTTGGCGTGTCTGGCAGGTTGTTCCGTTGTGCTTGGCAGGTGGTTCAGGCTTGGCCGGCAGGTGGTTCCAGACTGCCCAGGACGTGTTTCCAGCTTCTCCGGCAGGTGGTTCTGGTACGTCTGAGAGGTGGTTCCGCCATGGCTGGCAGGTGATTCCGGACCGTCCCACAGGTGGTTCTGGCATAGCCAGCAGTTGATATTGGCCTGTCCGGCAGGTGGTTCCAGCGAGTCGAACAGGTGGCTCCGGCGTGCTCGGCAGGTGGTTCCGGTCTGTCCGGTAGGAGATTCCGGCGTGTCCAGCACGTGCTTCCGGCACGTGTGAGAGGTGGTTCCGGCATGGGCGACAGGTGGTTTCGGAGTGTCCGCCAGGTGGTTCTGGCGTACCCGGCAGGTGATTTTGGCGTGTCCGGCAGGTGTTTCTGGCGAGTCGAGCAGGTGGCTCCGGCATGCTCGGCAGGTGCTTCCGGCGTCTCCGGCACGTGGTTGTGGTGTGTCTGAGAGCTGGTTCCGGCATGTCCGGCAGATGATTCCGGAGTGTCCGCCACGTGGTTCTGGCATACCCGGCTGGTGATTTGGGCATGTCAGGTAGGTGGTTCCGGCGAGTCGAGCAGGTGCTCCGGCGTGCTCGGCAGGTTGTTCAGACGGGTCTGGCAGGTGTTTTCCGTCTGTTCGGGGTGTGGTTGCAGCATCTCATGCACATGGTTCTGGCACGTCTGAGATGTGGTTCCGGCCGGCCCGACAGGTGTTTCCACAGTGTCCGCCAAGTGGTACTGGCGTAGTTGGCAGGTGATTTTGGCATGACCGGCAGGTGGTTCCAGCAAGCCCGGCAGGTGATTCCGAAGTGTTCCCCAACTGGTTGTGGCGTAGCCGGCAGGTGATTTTTGCGTGTCCGGCAGGTGGTTCTGGCGAGTCGAGCAGGTGGTTCCGGCGTGCTCGGCAGGTGCTTCCGGGGTCATTGGCACGTGGTTCTGGCATATCTGAGAGGTGGTTCCGGCATGCCCGGCAGGTGATTCCGGAGTGTTCGCCAAGTGTTTCCGGCGTAGCCCGCAGGTGATTTTGCATGTCCAGCGGTCGTTCCGGCGGGTCGAGCCGGTGGTTCCGGCGTGTCCGGCAGGTGGTTCCGGTCTGTCCGGCAGGTGGTTCTGTGGTGTCCGGCACGAGGTTCAGTCTGAGAGGCTGTGCCGGCATGCCCCTCACGTGATTCCGGCTTGTCCCCGAAGTGGTGCTGGTGTAGCGGGCAGGTGATTTTGGCGTGTCCGGCAGGTGGTTCAGGCGAGTTGAGCAGGTGGTTGCGACGTGCTCGGCAGGTGCTTCTGGCGTCTCCGGCACGTGTTTCTGGCACATCTGACTGGTGGTTCCGGCATGCCCAAAAGTTGATTCCGGTCTGTCCGGTAGGTGGTTCCGGCGTGCACGGCACGTGGTTCTGGTACGTGTCAGAGGTGGTTGCGTATGCCCAACAGGTGATTCCGGACTGTCCGCCACGTGCTTCTGGCACGTCTGAGAGGTGGTTCCAACATGCCCGGCAGGTCATTTCGGAGAGTCGTCAAAGTGGTTCTGGCGTAGCCCGCAGGTGATTTTGGCGTGTCCGGAAGGTGGTTCCGCCGTGCTCGGCAGGTGGTTCAGGCATGGACGTCACGTGGTTCCAGTCTGTCCAGGACGTGTTTCCAGCTACTCCGGCAGGTGGTTCTGGTACGTCTGAGAGGTGGTTCCGCCATGGCTGGCAGGTGATCCCGGACTGTCCCCCAGGTGGTTCTGGCATAGCCAGCAGTTGATATTGGCCTGTCCGGCAGGTGGTTCCAGCGAGTCGAACAGGTGGCTCCGGCGTTCTTGGCAGGTGGTTCCAGTCTGTCCGGTAGGTGATTCCGGCATGTCTGGCACGTGCTTCCGGCACATCTGAGAGGTGGTTCCGGCATGCGAGGCAGGTGATTCCGTAGTGTCCACCAGGTGGTTCTGGCGTACCCGGCAGGTGATTTTGGCGTGTCCGGCAGGTGTTTCTGGCGAGTCGAGCAGGTGGCTCCGGCATGCTCGGCAGGTGCTTCCGGCGTCTCCGGCACTTGGTTCTGGTGTGTCTGAGAGCTGGTTCCGGCATGTCCGGCAGATGATTCCGGAGTGTCCGCCAAGTGGTTCTGGCATACCCAGCCGGTGATTTTGGCGTGTCAGGGAGGTGGTACCGGTGAGTCGAGCAGGTGGTTCCGGCGTGCTCAGCAGGTGGTTCAGGCGGTTCTGGCAGGTGGTATCCGTCTGTTCGGGGTGTGGTTCCAGCATCTCATGAACACGTTTCTGGCACGTCTGAGATGTGGTTCCAGCCGGCCCGACAGGTTTTTCCGCAGTGTCCGCCAAGCGGTTCTGGCGTAGTTGGCAGGTGATTTTGGCATGACTGGCAGGTGGTTCCAGCAAGCCTGGCAGGTGATTCCAAAGTGTTCACCAACTGGTTGTGGCGTAGCCGGCAGGTGATTTTTGCGTGATCGGCAGGTGGTTCTGGCGAGTCGAGCAGGTGGTTCCGGCGTGCTCGGCTGGTGCTTCTGGGGTCATTGGCACGGGGTTCTGGCATGTCTGAGAGGTGGTTCCTGCATGCCCGGCAAGTGATTCCGGAGTGTTCGCCAAGTGGTTCTGGCATAGTCGGCAGGTGATTTTGGCATGTCCGGCAGGTGGTTCAGGCGAGTTGAGCAGGTGGTTCCAAAGTGCTTGGCAGGTGCTTCCGGCGTCTCCGGCACGTGTTTCTGGCACATCTGACAGGTGGTTCCGGCATGCCCGAAAGTTGATTCCAGTCTGTCCGGTAGGTGGTTCCAGCCTGCACGGCATGTGGTTCTGGTACGTCTCAGAGGTGGTTGCGCATGCCCAACAGGTGATTCCGGACTGTCCGCCACATGGTTCTGGCACGTCTGAGAGGTGGTTCCGGCATGCCCGGCAGGTCATCCCAGAGAGTCCTCCAAGTGGTTCTGGCGTAACATGCAGGTGATTTTGGCGTGTCTGGCAGGTTGTTCCGTTGTGCTTGGCAGGTGGTTCAGGCTTGGCCGGCAGGTGGTTCCAGACTGCCCAGGACGTGTTTCCAGCTTCTCCGGCAGGTGGTTCTGGTACGTCTGAGAGGTGGTTCCGCCATGGCTGGCAGGTGATTCCGGACCGTCCCCCAGGTGGTTCTGGCATAGCCAGCAGTTGATATTGGCCTGTCCGGCAGGTGGTTCCAGCGAGTCGAACAGGTGGCTCCGGCGTGCTCGGCAGGTGGTTCCGGTCTGTCCGGTAGGAGATTCCGGCGTGTCCGGCACGTGGTTCTGGTGTGTCTGAGAGCTGGTTCCGGCATGTCCGGCAGATGATTCTGGAGTGTCCGCCAAGTGGTTCTGGCATACCCGGCTGGTGATTTGGGCATGTCAGGTAGGTGGTTCCGGCGAGTCGAGCAGGTGGCTCCGGCGTGCTCGGCAGGTTGTTCAGACGGGTCTGGCAGGTGTTTTCCGTCTGTTCGTGGTGTGGTTCCAGCATCTGATGCACATGGTTCTGACACGTCTGAGATGTGGTTCCGGCCGGCCCGACAGGTGTTTCCACAGTGTCCGCCAAGTGGTACTGGCGTAGTTGGCAGGTGATTTTGGCATGACCGGCAGGTGGTTCCAGCAAGCCCGGCAGGTGATTCCGAAGTGTTCCCCAACTGGTTGTGGCGTAGCCGGCAGGTGATTTTTGCGTGTCCGGCAGGTGGTTCTGGCGAGTCGAGCACGTGGTTCCGGCGTGCTCGGCAGGTGCTTCCGGGGTCATTGGCACGTGGTTCTGGCATATCTGAGAGGTGGTTCCGGCATGCCCGGCAGGTGATTCCGGAGTGTTCGCCAAGTGTTTGCGGCGTAGCCGGCAGGTGATTTTGCATGTCCAGCGGTCGTTCCGGCGGGTCGAGCCGGTGGTTCCGGCGTGTCCGGCAGGTGGTTCCGGTCTGTCCGGCAGGTGGTTCTGTGGTGTCCGGCACGAGGTTCAGTCTGAGAGGCTGTGCCGGCATGCCCCTCACGTGATTCCGGCTTGTCCCCGAAGTGGTTCTGGCATACCCGGCAGGTGATTTTGGCGTGTCCGGCAGGTGTTTCTGGCGAGTCGAGCAGATGGCTCCGGCATGCTCGGCAGGTGCTTCCGGCGTCTCCGGCACTTGGTTCTGGTGTGTCTGAGAGCTGGTTCCGGCATGTCCGGCAGATGATTCCGGAGTGTCCGCCAAGTGGTTCTGGCATACCCAGCCGGTGATTTTGGCATGTCAGGGAGGTGGTACCGGTGAGTCGAGCAGGTGGTTCCGGCGTGCTCAGCAGGTGGTTCAGGCGGTTCTGGCAGGTGGTATCCGTCTGTTCGGGGTGTGGTTCCAGCATCTCATGAACACGTTTCTGGCACGTCTGAGATGTGGTTCCAGCCGGCCCGACAGGTTTTTCCGCAGTGTCCGCCAAGCGGTTCTGGCGTAGTTGGCAGGTGATTTTGGCATGACTGGCAGGTGGTTCCAGCAAGCCCGGCAGGTGATTCCGAAGTGTTCCCCAACTGGTTGTGGCGTAGCCGGCAGGTGATTTTTGCATGTCCGGCAGGTGGTTCTGGCGAGTCGAGCAGGTGGTTCCGGCGTGCTCGGCTGGTGCTGCCGGGCTCATTGGCACGGGTTTCTGGCATGTCTGAGAGGTGGTTCCTGCATGCCCGGCAAGTGATTCCGGAGTGTTCGCCAAGTGGTTCTGGCATAGTCGGCAGGTGATTTTGGCATGTCCGGCAGGTGGTTCAGGCGAGTTGAGCAGGTGGTTCCAACGTGCTTGGCAGGTGCTTCCGGCGTCTCCGGCACGTGTTTCTGGCACATCTGACAGGTGGCTCCGGCATGCCCGAAAGGTGATTCCGGTCTGTCCGGTAGGTGGTTCCAGCCTGCACGGCATGTGGTTCTGGTACGTCTCAGAGGTGGTTGCGCATGCCCAACAGGTGATTCCGAACTGTCCGCCACATGGTTCTGGCACGTCTGACAGGTGGTTCCGGCATGCCCGGCAGGTCATCCCAGAGAGTCCTCCAAGTGGTTCTGGCATAACACGCAGGTGATTTTGGCGTGTCCGGCAGGTTGTTCCGTTGTGCTTGGCAGGTGGTTCAGGCTTGGCCGGCAGGTGGTTCCAGACTGTCCAGGACGTGTTTCCAGCTTCTCCGGCAGGTGGTTCTGGTACGTCTGAGAGGTGGTTCCACCATGGCTGGCAGGTGATTCCGGACCGTCCCCCAGGTGGTTCTGGCATAGCCAGCAGTTGATATTGGCCTGTCCGGCAGGTGGTTCCAGCGAGTCGAACAGGTGGCTCCGGCGTGCTCGGCAGGTGGTTCCGGTGTGTCCGGTAGGTGATTCCGGCGTGTCCGGCACGTGCTTCCGGCACGTCTGAGAGGTGGTTCCGGCATGCGCGACAGGTGATTTCGGAGTGTCCGCCAGGTGGTTCTGGCGTACCCGGCAGGTCATTTTGGCGTGTCCGACAGGTGTTTCTGGCGAGTCGAGCAGGTGGCTCCGGCATGCTCGGCAGGTGCTTCCGGCGTCTCCGGCACGTGGTTCTGGTGTGTCTGAGAGCTGGTTCCGGCATGTCCGGCAGATGATTCCGGAGTGTCCGCCAAGTGGTTCTGGCATACCCAGCTGGTGATTTGGGCATGTCAGGTAGGTGGTTCCGGCGAGTCGAGCAGGTGGCTCCGGCGTGCTCGGCAGGTTGTTCAGACGGGTCTGGCAGGTGTTTTCCGTCTGTTCGGGGTGTGGTTCCAGCATCTCATGCACATGGTTCTGGCACGTCTGAGATGTGGTTCCGGCCGGCCCGACAGGTGTTTCCACAGTGTCCGCCAAGTGGTACTGGCGTAGTTGGCAGGTGATTTTGGCATGACCGGCAGGTGGTTCCAGCAAGCCCGGCAGGTGATTCCGAAGTGTTCCCCAACTGGTTGTGGCGTAGCCGGCAGGTGATTTTTGCGTGTCCGGCATGTGGTTCTGGCGAGTCGAGCAGGTGGTTCCGGCGTGCTCGGCAGGTGCTTCCGGGGTCATTGGCACGTGGTTCTGGCTTATCTGAGAGGTGGTTCCGGCATGCCCGGCAGGTGATTCCGGAGTGTTCGCCAAGTGTTTCCGGCGTAGCCGGCAGGTGATTCTGCATGTCCAGCGGTCGTTCCGGCGGGTTGAGCCGGTGGTTCCGGCGTGTCCGGCAGGTGGTTCCGGTCTGCCCGTCAGGTGGTTCTGTGGTGTCCGGCACTAGGTTCATTCTGAGAGGCTGTGCCGGCATGCCCCTCACGTGATTCCGGCTTGTCCCCGAAGTGGTGCTGGTGTAGCGGGCAGGTGATTTTGGCGTGTCCGGCAGGTGGTTCCGCCGTGCTCGGCAGGTGGTTCAGGCATGGCCGTCACGTGGTTCCAGTCTGTCCAGGACGTGTTTCCAGCTTCTCCGGCAGGTGGTTCTGGTACGTCTGAGAGGTGGTTCCGCCATGGCTGGCAGGTGATCCCGGACTGTCCCCCAGGTGGTTCTGGCATAGCCAGCAGTTGATATTGGCCTGTCCGGCAGGTGGTTGCAGCGAGTCGAACAGGTGGCTCTGGCGTTCTTGGCAGGTGGTTCCGGTCTGTCCGGTAGGTGTTTCCGGCGTGTCTGGCACGTGCTTCCGGCACGTCTGAGAGGTGGTTCCGGCATGCGCGGCAGGGGATTCCGTAGTGTCCGCCAAGTGTCTCCGGCGTAGCCAGCAGGTGATTTTGCATGTCCAGCGGTCGTTCCGGCGGGTCGAGCCGGTGGTTCCGGCGTGTCCGGCAGGTGGTTCCGGTCTGTCCGGCAGGTGGTTCTGTGGTGTCCGGCACGAGGTTCAGTCTGAGAGGCTGTGCCGGCATGCCCCTCACGTGATTCCGGCTTGTCCCCGAAGTGGTGCTGGTGTAGCGGGCAGGTGATTTTGGCGTGTCCGGCAGGTGGTTCAGGCGAGTTGAGCAGGTGGTTGCGACGTGCTCGGCAGGTGCTTCCGGCGTCTCCGGCACGTGTTTCTGGCACATCTGACTGGTGGTTCCGGCATGCCCAAAAGTTGATTCCGGTCTGTCCGGTAGGTGGTACCGGCGTGCACGGCACGTGGTTCTGGTACGTGTCAGAGGTGGTTGCGTATGCCCAACAGGTGATTCCGGACTGTCCGCCACGTGCTTCTGGCACGTCTGAGAGGTGGTTCCAACATGCCCGGCAGGTCATTTCGGAGAGTCGTCCAAGTGGTTCTGGCGTACCCCTAGGGGATTTTGGCGTGTCTGGCAGGTGGTTCAGGCATGGCCGTCACGTGGTTCCAGTCTGTCCAGGACGTGTTTCCAGCTTCTCCGGCAGGTGGTTCTGGTACGTCTGAGAGGTGGTTCCGCCATGGCTGGCAGGTGATTCCGGACCGTCCCCCAGGTGGTTCTGGCATAGCCAGCAGTTGATATTGGCCTGTCCGGCAGGTGGTTCCAGCGAGTCGAACAGGTGGCTCCGGCGTGCTCGGCAGGTGGTTCCGGTCTGTCCGGTAGTTGATTCCGGCGTGTCCGGCACGTGCTTCCGGCACGTCTGAGAGGTGGTTCCGGCATGCGCGACAGGTGATTTCGGAGTGTCCGCCACGTGGTTCTGGCGTACCCGGCAGGTGATTTTGGCGTGTCCGACAGGTGTTTCTGGCGAGTCGAGCAGGTGGCTCCGGCATGCTCGGCAGGTGCTTCCGGCGTCTCCGGCACGTGGTTCTGGTGTGTCTGAGAGCTGGTTCCGGCATGTCCGGCAGATGATTCCGGAGTGTCCGCCACGTGGTTCTGGCATACCCGGCTGGTGATTTGGGCATGTCAGGTAGGTGGTTCCGGCGAGTCGAGCAGGTGGCTCCGGCGTGCTCGGCAGGTTGTTCAGACGGGTCTGGCAGGTGTTTTCCGTCTGTTCGGGGTGTGGTTCCAGCATCTCATGCACATGGTTCTGGCACGTCTGAGATGTGGTTCCGGCCGGCCCGACAGGTGTTTCCACAGTGTCCGCCAAGTGGTACTGGCGTAGTTGGCAGGTGATTTTGGCATGACCGGCAGGTGGTTCCAGCAAGCCCGGCAGGTGATTCCGAAGTGTTCCCCAACTGGTTGTGGCGTAGCCGGCAGGTGATTTTTGCGTGTCCGGCAGGTGGTTCTGGCGAGTCGAGCAGGTGGTTCCGGCGTGCTCGGCAGGTGCTTCCGGGGTCATTGGCACGTGGTTCTGGCATATCTGAGAGGTGGTTCCGGCATGCCCGGCAGGTGATTCCGGAGTGTTCGCCAAGTGTTTCCGGCGTAGCCGGCAGGTGATTTTGCATGTCCAGCGGTCGTTCCGGCGGGTCGAGCCGGTGGTTCCGGCGTGTCCGGCAGGTGGTTCCGGTCTGTCCGGCAGGTGGTTCTGTGGTGTCCGGCACGAGGTTCAGTCTGAGAGGCTGTGCCGGCATGCCCCTCACGTGATTCCGGCTTGTCCCCGAAGTGGTGCTGGTGTAGCGGGCAGGTGATTTTGGCGTGTCCGGCAGGTGGTTCAGGCGAGTTGAGCTGGTGGTTGCGACGTGCTCGGCAGGTGCTTCCGGCGTCTCCGGCACGTGTTTCTGGCACATCTGACTGGTGGTTCCGGCATGCCCAAAAGTTGATTCCGGTCTGTCCGGTAGGTGGTTCCGGCGTGCACGGCACGTGGTTTTGGTACGTGTCAGAGGTGGTTGCGTATGCCCAACAGGTGATTCCGGACTGTCCGCCACGTGCTTCTGGCACGTCTGAGAGGTGGTTCCAACATGCCCGGCAGGTCATTTCGGAGAGTCGTCCAAGTGGTTCTGGCGTAGCCCGCAGGTGATTTTGGCGTGTCCGGCAGGTGGTTCCGCCGTGCTCGGCAGGTGGTTCAGGCATGGACGTCACGTGGTTCCAGTCTGTCCAGGACGTGTTTCCAGCTTCTCCGGCAGGTGGTTCTGGTACGTCTGAGAGGTGGTTCCGCCATGGCTGGCAGGTGATCCCGGACTGTCCCCCAGGTGGTTCTGGCATAGCCAGCAGTTGATATTGGCCTGTCCGGCAGGTGGTTCCAGCGAGTCGAACAGGTGGCTCCGGCGTTCTTGGCAGGTGGTTCCGGTCTGTCCGGTAGGTGATTCCGGCGTGTCTGGCACGTGCTTCCGGCACGTCTGAGACGTGGTTCCGGCATGCGCGGCAGGTGATTCCGTAGTGTCCGCCAGGTGGTTCTGGCATACCTGGCAGGTGATTCTGGCGTGTCCGGCAGGTGTTTCTGGCGAGTCGAGCAGGTGGCTCCGGCATGCTCGGCAGGTGCTTCCGGCGTCTCCGGCACTTGGTTCTGGTGTGTCTGAGAGCTGGTTCCGGCATGTCCGGCAGATGATTCCGGAGTGTCCGCCAAGTGGTTCTGGCATACCCAGCAGGTGATTTTGGCGTGTCAGGGAGGTGGTACCGGTGAGTCGAGCAGGTGGTTCCGGCGTGCTCAGCTGGTGGTTCAGGCGGTTCTGGCAGGTGGTATCCGTCTGTTCGGGGTGTGGTTCCAGCATCTCATGAACACGTTTCTGGCACGTCTGAGATGTGGTTCCAGCCGGCCCGACAGGTGTTTCCGCAGTGTCCGCCAAGCGGTTCTGGCGTAGTTGGCAGGTGATTTTGGCATGACTGGCAGGTGGTTCCAGCAAGCCTGGCAGGTGATTCCAAAGTGTTCACCAACTGGTTGTGGCGTAGTTGGCAGGTGATTTTTGCGTGATCGGCAGGTGGTTCTGGCGAGTCGAGCAGGTGGTTCCGGCGTGCTCAGCTGGTGCTTCCGGGGTCATTGGCACGGGGTTCTGGCATGTCTGAGAGGTGGTTCCTGCATGCCCGGCAAGTGATTCCGGAGTGTTCGCCAAGTGGTTCTGGCATAGTCGGCAGGTGATTTTGGCATGTCCGGCAGGTGGTTCAGGCGAGTTGAGCAGGTGGTTCCAACGTGCTTGGCAGGTGCTTCCGGCGTCTCCGGCACGTGTTTCTGGCACATCTGACAGGTGGTTCCGGCATGCCCGAAAGGTGATTCCGGTCTGTCCGGTAGGTGGTTCCAGCCTGCACGGCATGTGGTTCTGGTACGTCTCAGAGGTGGTTGCGCATGCCCAACAGGTGATTCCGGACTGTCCGCCACATGGTTCTGGCACGTCTGAGAGGTGGTTCCGGCATGCCCGGCAGGTCATCCCAGAGAGTCCTCCAAGTGGTTCTGGCATAACACGCAGGTGATTTTGGCGTGTCTGGCAGGTTGTTCCGTTGTGCTTGGCAGGTGGTTCAGGCTTGGCCGGCAGGTGGTTCCAGACTGCCCAGGACGTGTTTCCAGCTTCTCCGGCAGGTGGTTCTGGTACGTCTGAGAGGTGGTTCCGCCATGGCTGGCAGGTGATTCCGGACCGTCCCCCCGGTGGTTCTGGCATAGCCAGCAGTTGATATTGGCCTGTCTGGCAGGTGGTTCCAGCGAGTCGAACAGGTGGCTCCGGCGTGCTCGGCAGGTGGTTCCGGTCTGTCCGGTAGGTGATTCCGGCGTGTCCGGCGCGTGCTTCCGGCACGTCTGAGAGGTGGTTCCGGCATGCGCGACAGGTGATTTCGGAGTGTCCGCCAGGTGGTTCTGGCGTACCCAGCAGGTGATTTTGGCGTGTCCAGCAGGTGTTTCTGGCGAGTCGAGCAGGTGGCTCCGGCATGCTCGGCAGGTGCTTCCGGCGTCTCCGGCACGTGGTTCTGGTGTGTCTGAGAGCTGGTTCCGGCATGTCCGGCAGATGATTCCGGAGTGTCCGCCAAGTGGTTCTGTCATACCAGGCTGGTGATTTGGGCATGTCAGGTTGGTGGTTCCGGCGAGTCGAGCAGGTGGCTCCGGCGTGCTCGGCAGGTTGTTCAGACGGGTCTGGCAGGTGATTTCCGTCTGTTCGGGGTGTGGTTCCAGCATCTCATGCACATGGATCTGGCACGTCTGAGATGTGGTTCCGGCCGGCCCGACAGGTGTTTCCACAGTGTCCGCCAAGTGGTACTGGCGTAGTTGGCAGGTGATTTTGGCATGACCGGCAGGTGGTTCCAGCAAGCCCGGCAGGTGATTCCGAAGTGTTCCCCAACTGGTTGTGGCGTAGCCGGCAGGTGATTTCCGGATCATTGGCACGTGGTTCTGGCATATCTGAGAGGTGGTTCCGGCATGCCCGGCAGGTGATTCTGGAGTGTTCGACAACTGTTTCCGGCGTAGCCGGCAGGTGATTTTGCATGTCCAGCGGTCGTTCCGGCGGGTCGAGCCGGTGGTTCCGGCGTGTCCGGCAGGTGGTTCCGGTCTGTCCGGCAGGTGGTTCTGTGGTGTCCGGCACGAGGTTCAGTCTGAGAGGCTGTGCCGGCATGCCCCTCACGTGATTCCGGCTTGTCCCCGAAGTGGTGCTGATGTAGCGGGCTGGTGATTTTGGCGTGTCCGGCAGGTGGTTCAGGCGAGTTGAGCAGGTGGTTGCGACGTGCTCGGCAGGTGCTTCCGGCGTCTCCGGCACGTGTTTCTGGCACATCTGACTGGTGGTTCCGGCATGCCCAAGAGTTGATTCCGGTCTGTCCGGTAGGTGGTACCGGCGTGCACGGCACGTGGTTCTGGTACGTGTCAGAGGTGGTTGCGTATGCCCAACAGGTGATTCCGGACTGTCCGCCACGTGCTTCTGGCACCTCTGAGAGGTGGTTCCAACATGCCCGGCAGGTCATTTCGGAGAGTCGTCCAAGTGGTTCTGGCGTACCCCTAGGAGATTTTGGCGTGTCCGGCAGGTGGTTCAGGCATGGCCGTCACGTGGTTCCAGTCTGTCCAGGACGTGTTTCCAGCTTCTCCGGCAGGTGGTTCTGGTATGTCTGAGAGGTGGTTCCGCCATGGCAGGCAGGTGATCCCGGACTGTCACCCAGGTGGTTCCGGCAGAGCCAGCAGTTGATATTGGCCTGTCCGGCAGGTGGTTCCAGCGAGTCGAACAGGTGGCTCCGGCGTGCTCGGCAGGTGGTTCCGGTCTGTCCAGTAGGTGATTCCGGCGTGTCCGGCACGTCCTTCCGGCACGTCTGATATTTGGTTCCGGCATGCGCGACAGGTGATTTCGGAGTGTCCGCCATGTGGTTCTGGCGTACCCGGCAGGTGATTTTGGCGTGTCCGGCAGGTGTTTCTGGCGAGTCGAGCAGGTGGCTCCGGCATGATCGTCAGGTGCTTCCGGCGTCTCCGGCACGTGGTTGTGGTGTGTCTGAGAGCTGGTTCCGGCATGTCCGGCAGATGATTCCGGAGTGTCCGCCACGTGGTTCTGGCATACCCGGCTGGTGATTTGGGCATGTCAGGTAGGTGGTTCCGGCGAGTCGAGCAGGTGGCTCCGGCGTGCTCGGCAGGTTGTTCAGACGGGTCTGGCAGGTGTTTTCCGTCTGTTCGGGGTGTGGTTCCAGCATCTCATGCACATGGTTCTGGCACGTCTGAGATGTGGTTCCGGCCGGCCCGACAGGTGTTTCCACAGTGTCCGCCAAGCGGTACTGGCGTAGTTGGCAGGTGATTTTGGCATGACCGGCAGGTGGTTCCAGCAAGCCCGGCAGGTGATTCCGAAGTGTTCCCCAACTGGTTGTGGCGTAGCCGGCAGGTGATTTCTGCGTGTCCGGCAGGTGGTTCTGGCGAGTCGAGCAGGTGGTTCCGGCGTGCTCGGCAGGTGCTTCCGGGGTCATTGGCACGTGGTTCTGGCATATCTGAGAGGTGGTTCCGGCATGCCCGGCAGGTGATTCCGGATTGCTCGCCAAGTGTTTCCGGTGTAGCCGGCAGGTGATTTTGCATGTCCAGCGGTCGTTCCGGCGGGTCGAGCCGGTGGTTCCGGCGTGTCCGGCAGGTGGTTCCGGTCTGTCCGGCAGGTGGTTCTGTGGTGTCCGGCACGAGGTTCAGTCTGAGAGGCTGTGCCGGCATGCCCCTCACGTGATTCCGGCTTGTCCCCGAAGTGGTGCTGGTGTAGCGGGCAGGTGATTTTGGCGTGTCCGGCAGGTGGTTCAGGCGAGTTGAGCTGGTGGTTGCGACGTGCTCGGCAGGTGCTTCCGGCGTCTCCGGCACGTGTTTCTGGCACATCTGACTGGTGGTTCCGGCATGCCCAAAAGTTGATTCCGGTCTGTCCGGTAGGTGGTTCCGGCGTGCACGGCACGTGGTTTTGGTACGTGTCAGAGGTGGTTGCGTATGCCCAACAGGTGATTCCGGACTGTCCGCCACGTGCTTCTGGCACGTCTGAGAGGTGGTTCCAACATGCCCGGCAGGTCATTTCGGAGAGTCGTCCAAGTGGTTCTGGCGTAGCCCGCAGGTGATTTTGGCGTGTCCGGCAGGTGGTTCCGCCGTGCTCGGCAGGTGGTTCAGGCATGGACGTCACGTGGTTCCAGTCTGTCCAGGACGTGTTTCCAGCTTCTCCGGCAGGTGGTTCTGGTACGTCTGAGAGGTGGTTCCGCCATGGCTGGCAGGTGATCCCGGACTGTCCCCCAGGTGGTTCTGGCATAGCCAGCAGTTGATATTGGCCTGTCCGGCAGGTGGTTCCAGCGAGTCGAACAGGTGGCTCCGGCGTTCTTGGCAGGTGGTTCCGGTCTGTCCGGTAGGTGATTCCGGCGTGTCTGGCACGTGCTTCCGGCACGTCTGAGACGTGGTTCCGGCATGCGCGGCAGGTGATTCCGTAGTGTCCGCCAGGTGGTTCTGGCATACCTGGCAGGTGATTCTGGCGTGTCCGGCAGGTGTTTCTGGCGAGTCGAGCAGGTGGCTCCGGCATGCTCGGCAGGTGCTTCCGGCGTCTCCGGCACTTGGTTCTGGTGTGTCTGAGAGCTGGTTCCGGCATGTCCGGCAGATGATTCCGGAGTGTCCGCCAAGTGGTTCTGGCATACCCAGCAGGTGATTTTGGCGTGTCAGGGAGGTGGTACCGGTGAGTCGAGCAGGTGGTTCCGGCGTGCTCAGCTGGTGGTTCAGGCGGTTCTGGCAGGTGGTATCCGTCTGTTCGGGGTGTGGTTCCAGCATCTCATGAACACGTTTCTGGCACGTCTGAGATGTGGTTCCAGCCGGCCCGACAGGTGTTTCCGCAGTGTCCGCCAAGCGGTTCTGGCGTAGTTGGCAGGTGATTTTGGCATGACTGGCAGGTGGTTCCAGCAAGCCTGGCAGGTGATTCCAAAGTGTTCACCAACTGGTTGTGGCGTAGTTGGCAGGTGATTTTTGCGTGATCGGCAGGTGGTTCTGGCGAGTCGAGCAGGTGGTTCCGGCGTGCTCAGCTGGTGCTTCCGGGGTCATTGGCACGGGGTTCTGGCATGTCTGAGAGGTGGTTCCTGCATGCCCGGCAAGTGATTCCGGAGTGTTCGCCAAGTGGTTCTGGCATAGTCGGCAGGTGATTTTGGCATGTCCGGCAGGTGGTTCAGGCGAGTTGAGCAGGTGGTTCCAACGTGCTTGGCAGGTGCTTCCGGCGTCTCCGGCACGTGTTTCTGGCACATCTGACAGGTGGTTCCGGCATGCCCGAAAGGTGATTCCGGTCTGTCCGGTAGGTGGTTCCAGCCTGCACGGCATGTGGTTCTGGTACGTCTCAGAGGTGGTTGCGCATGCCCAACAGGTGATTCCGGACTGTCCGCCACATGGTTCTGGCACGTCTGAGAGGTGGTTCCGGCATGCCCGGCAGGTCATCCCAGAGAGTCCTCCAAGTGGTTCTGGCATAACACGCAGGTGATTTTGGCGTGTCTGGCAGGTTGTTCCGTTGTGCTTGGCAGGTGGTTCAGGCTTGGCCGGCAGGTGGTTCCAGACTGCCCAGGACGTGTTTCCAGCTTCTCCGGCAGGTGGTTCTGGTACGTCTGAGAGGTGGTTCCGCCATGGCTGGCAGGTGATTCCGGACCGTCCCCCAGGTGGTTCTGGCATAGCCAGCAGTTGATATTGGCCTGTCCGGCAGGTGGTTCCAGCGAGTCGAACAGGTGGCTCCGGCGTGCTCGGCAGGTGGTTCCGGTCTGTCCGGTAGGTGATTCCGGCGTGTCCGGCACGTGCTTCCGGCACGTCTGAGAGGTGGTTCCGGCATGCGCGACAGGTGATTTCGCAGTGTCCGCCAGGTGGTTCTGGCGTACCCGGCAGGTGATTTTGGCGTGTCCGACAGGTGTTTCTGGCGAGTCGAGCAGGTGGCTCCGGCATGCTCGGCAGGTGCTTCCGGCGTCTCCGGCACGTGGTTCTGGTGTGTCTGAGAGCTGGTTCCGGCATGTCCGGCAGATGATTCCGGAGTGTCCGCCAAGTGGTTCTGGCATACCCGGCTGGTGATTTGGGCATGTCAGGTAGGTGGTTCCGGCGAGTCGAGCAGGTGCTCCGGCGTGCTCGGCAGGTTGTTCAGACGGGTCTGGCAGGTGTTTTCCGTCTGTTCGGGGTGTGGTTCCAGCATCTCATGCACATGGTTCTGGCACGTCTGAGATGTGGTTCCGGCCGGCCCGACAGGTGTTTCCACAGTGTCCGCCAAGTGGTACTGGCGTAGTTGGCAGGTGATTTTGGCATGACCGGCAGGTGGTTCCAGCAAGCCCGGCAGGTGATTCCGAAGTGTTCCCCAACTGGTTGTGGCGTAGCCGGCAGGTGATTTCTGCGTGTCCGGCAGGTGGTTCTGGCGAGCCGAGCAGGTGGTTCCGGCGTGCTCGGCAGGTGCTTCCGGGGTCATTGGCACGTGGTTCTGGCATATCTGAGAGGTGGTTCCGGCATGCCCGGCAGGTGATTCCGGAGTGTTCGCCAAGTGTTTGCGGCGTAGCCGGCAGGTGATTTTGCATGTCCAGCGGTCGTTCTGGCGGGTCGAGCCGGTGGTTCCGGCGTGTCCGGCAGGTGGTTCCGGTCTGTCCGGCAGGTGGTTCTGTGGTGTCCGGCACGAGGTTCAGTCTGAGAGGCTGTGCCGGCATGCCCCTCACGTGATTCCGGCTTGTCCCCGAAGTGGTGCTGGTGTAGCGGGCAGGTGATTTTGGCGTGTCCAGCAGGTGGTTCAGGCGAGTTGAGCAGGTGGTTGCGACGTGCTCGGCAGGTGCTTCCGGCGTCTCCGGCACGTGTTTCTGGCACATCTGACTGGTGGTTCCGGCATGCCCAAAAGTTGATTCCGGTCTGTCCCGTAGGTGGTTCCGGCGTGCACGGCACGTGGTTCTGGTACGTGTCAGAGGTGGTTGCGTATGCCCAACAGGTGATTCCGGACTGTCCGCCACGTGCTTCTGGCACGTCTGAGAGGTGGTTCCAACATGCCCGGCAGGTCATTTCGGAGAGTCGTCCAAGTGGTTCTGGCATAGCCCGCAGGTGATTTTGGCGTGTCCGGCAGGTGGTTCCGCCGTGCTCGGCAGGTGGTACAGGCATGGACGTCACGTGGTTCCAGTCTGTCCAGGACGTGTTTCCAGCTTCTCCGGCAGGTGGTTCTGGTACGTCTGAGAGGTGGTTCCGCCATGGCTGGCAGGTGATCCCGGACTGTCCCCCAGGTGGTTCTGGCATAGCCAGCAGTTGATATTGGCCTGTCCGGCAGGTGGTTCCAGCGAGTCGAACAGGTGGCTCCGGCGTTCTTGGAAGGTGGTTCCGGTCTGTCCGGTAGGTGATTCCGGCGTGTCTGGCACGTGCTTCCGGCACGTCTGAGAAGTGGTTCCGGCATGCGCGGCAGGTGATTCCGTAGTGTCCGCCAGGTGGTTCTGGCGTACCCGGCAGGTGATTTTGGCGTGTCCGCCAGGTGTTTCTGGCGAGTCGAGCAGGTGGCTCCGGCATGCTCGGCAGGTGCTTCCGGCGTCTCCGGCACTTGGTTCTGGTGTGTCTGAGAGCTGGTTCCGGCATGTCCGGCAGATGATTCCGGAGTGTCCGCCAAGTGGTTCTGGCATACCCAGCAGGTGATTTTGGCGTGTCAGGGAGGTGGTACCGGTGAGTCGAGCAGGTGGTTCCGGCGTGCTCAGCAGGTGGTTCAGGCGGTTCTGGCAGGTGGTATCCGTCTGTTCGGGGTGTGGTTCCAGCATCTCATGAACACGTTTCTGGCACGTCTGAGATGTGGTTCCAGCCGGCCCGACAGGTGTTTCCGCAGTGTCCGCCAAGCGGTTCTGGCGTAGTTGGCAGGTGATTTTGGCATGACTGGCAGGTGGTTCCAGCAAGCCTGGCAGGTGATTCCAAAGTGTTCACCAACTGGTTGTGGCGTAGCCGGCAGGTGATTTTTGCGTGATCGGCAGGTGGTTCTGGCGAGTCGAGCAGGTGGTTCCGGCGTGCTCGGCTGGTGCTTCCGGGGTCATTGGCACGGGGTTCTGGCATGTCTGAGAGGTGGTTCCTGCATGCCCGGCAAGTGATTCCGGAGTGTTCGCCAAGTGGTTCTGGCATAGTCGGCAGGTGATTTTGGCATGTCCGGCAGGTGGTTCAGGCGAGTTGAGCAGGTGGTTCCAACGTGCTTGGCAGGTGCTTCCGGCGTCTCCGGCACGTGTTTCTGGCACATCTGACAGGTGGTTCCGGCATGCCCGAAAGGTGATTCCGGTCTGTCCGGTAGGTGGTTCCAGCCTGCACGGCATGTGGTTCTGGTACGTCTCAGAGGTGGTTGCGCATGCCCAACAGGTGATTCCGGACTGTCCGCCACATGGTTCTGGCACGTCTGAGAGGTGGTTCCGGCATGCCCGGCAGGTCATCCCAGAGAGTCCTCCAAGTGGTTCTGGCATAACACGCAGGTGATTTTGGCGTGTCTGGCAGGTTGTTCCGTTGTGCTTGGCAGGTGGTTCAGGCTTGGCCGGCAGGTGGTTCCAGACTGCCCAGGACGTGTTTCCAGCTTCTCCGGCAGGTGGTTCTGGTACGTCTGAGAGGTGGTTCCGCCATGGCTGGCAGGTGATTCCGGACCGTCCCCCAGGTGGTTCTGGCATAGCCAGCAGTTGATATTGGCCTGTCCGGCAGGTGGTTCCAGCGAGTCGAACAGGTGGCTCCGGCGTGCTCGGCAGGTGGTTCCGGTCTGTCCGGTAGGTGATTCCGGCGTGTCCGGCACGTGCTTCCGGCACGTCTGAGAGGTGGTTCCGGCATGCGCGACAGGTGATTTCGCAGTGTCCGCCAGGTGGTTCTGGCGTACCCGGCAGGTGATTTTGGCGTGTCCGCCAGGTGTTTCTGGCGAGTCGAGCAGGTGGCTCCGGCATGCTCGGCAGGTGCTTCCGGCGTCTCCGGCACGTGGTTCTGGTGTGTCTGAGAGCTGGTTCCGGCATGTCCGGCAGATGATTCCGGAGTGTCCGCCACGTGGTTCTGGCATACCCGGCTGGTGATTTGGGCATGTCAGGTAGGTGGTTCCGGCGAGTCGAGCAGGTGCTCCGGCGTGCTCGGCAGGTTGTTCAGACGGGTCTGGCAGGTGTTTTCCGTCTGTTCGGGGTGTGGTTCCAGCATCTCATGCACATGGATCTGGCACGTCTGAGATGTGGTTCCGGCCGGCCCGACAGGTGTTTCCACAGTGTCCGCCAAGTGGTACTGGCGTAGTTGGCAGGTGATTTTGGCATGACCGGCAGGTGGTTCCAGCAAGCCCGGCAGGTGATTCCGAAGTGTTCCCCAACTGGTTGTGGCGTAGCCGGCAGGTGATTTTTGCGTGTCCGGCAGGTGGTTCTGGAGAGTCGAGCAGGTGGTTCCGGCGTGCTCGGCAGGTGCTTCCGGGGTCATTGGCACGTGGTTCTGGCATATCTGAGAGGTGGTTCCGGCATGCCCGGCAGGTGATTCCGGAGTGTTCGCCAAGTGTTTCCGGCGTAGCCGGCAGGTGATTTTGCATGTCCAGCGGTCGTTCCGGCGGGTCGAGCCGGTGGTTCCGGCGTGTCCGGCAGGTGGTTCCGGTCTGTCCGGCAGGTGGTTCTGTGGTGTCCGGCACGAGGTTCAGTCTGAGAGGCTGTGCCGGCATGCCCCTCACGTGATTCCGGCTTGTCCCCGAAGTGGTGCTGGTGTAGCGGGCAGGTGATTTTGGCGTGTCCGGCAGGTGGTTCAGGCGAGTTGAGCAGGTGGTTGCGACGTGCTCGGCAGGTGCTTCCGGCGTCTCCGGCACGTGTTTCTGGCACATCTGACTGGTGGTTCCGGCATGCTCGAAAGGTGATTCCTGTCTGTCCGGTAGGTGTTTCCGGCGTGCACGGCACGTGGTTCTGGTACGTGTCAGAGGTGGTTGCGTATGCCCAACAGGTGACTCCGGACTGTCCGCCACATGGTTCTGGCACGTCTGAGAGGTGGTTCCAACATGCCCGGCAGGTCATTTCGGAGAGTCGTCCAAGTGGTTCTGGCGTAGCCCGCAGGTGATTTTGGCGTGTCCGGCAGGTGGTTCCGCCGTGCTCGGCAGGTGGTTCAGGCATGGCCGTCACGTGGTTCCAGTCTGTCCAGGACGTGTTTCCAGCTTCTCCGGCAGGTGGTTCTGGTACGTCTGAGAGGTGGTTCCGCCATGGCTGGCAGGTGATCCCGGACTGTCCCCCAGGTGGTTCTGGCATAGCCAGCAGTTGATATTGGCCTGTCCGGCAGGTGGTTCCAGCGAGTCGAACAGGTGGCTCCGGCGTGCTCGGCAGGTGGTTCCGGTCTGTCCGGTAGGTGTTTCCGGCGTGTCTGGCACGTGCTTCCGGCACGTCTGTGAGGTGGTTCCGGCATGCGCAGCAGGTGATTCCGTAGTGTCCGCCAGGAGGTTCTGGCGTACCCGGCAGGTGATTTTGGCGTGTCCGGCAGGTGTTTCTGGCGAGTCGAGCAGGTGGCTCCGGCATGCTCGGCAGGTGCTTCCGGCGTCTCCGGCACTTGGTTCTGGTGTGTCTGAGAGCTGGTTCCGGCATGTCCGGCAGATGATTCCGGAGTGTCCGCCAAGTGGTTCTGGCATACCCAGCAGGGGAGTTTGGCGTGTCAGGGAGGTGGTACCGGTGAGTCGAGCAGGTGGTTCCGGCGTGCTCAGCAGGTGGTTCAGGCGGTTCTGGCAGGTGGTATCCGTCTGTTCGGGGTGTGGTTCCAGCATCTCATGAACACGTTTCTGGCACGTCTGAGATGTGGTTCCAGCCGGCCCGACAGGTGTTGCCGCAGTGTCCGCCAAGCGGTTCTGGCGTAGTTGGCAGGTGATTTTGGCATGACTGGCAGGTGGTTCCAGCAAGCCTGGCAGGTGATTCCAAACTGTTCACCAACTGGTTGTGGCGTAGCCGGCAGGTGATTTTTGCGTGTCCGGCAGGTGGTTCTGGCGAGTCGAGCAGGTGGTTCCGGCGTGCTCGGCAGGTGCTTCCGGGGTCATTGGCACGTGGTTCTGGCATATCTGAGAGGTGGTTCCGGCATGCCCGGCAGGTGATTCCGGAGTGTTCGCCAAGTGTTTCCGGCGTAGCCGGCAGGTGATTTTGCATGTCCAGCGGTCGTTCCGGCGGGTCGAGCCGGTGGTTCCGGCGTGTCCGGCAGGTGGTTCCGGTCTGTCCGGCAGGTGGTTCTGTGGTGTCCGGCACGAGGTTCAGTCTGAGAGGCTGTGCCGGCATGCCCCTCACGTGATTCCGGCTTGTCCCCGAAGTGGTTCTGGCATACCCGGCAGGTGATTTTGGCGTGTCCGGCAGGTGTTTCCGGCGAGTCGAGCAGGTGGCTCCGGCATGCTCGGCAGGTGCTTTCGTCTTCTCCGGCACTTGGTTCTGGTGTGTCTGAGAGCTGGTTCCGGCATGTCCGGCAGATGATTCCGGAGTGTCCGCCAAGTGGTTCTGGCATACCCAGCAGGTGATTTTGGCGTGTCAGGGAGGTGGTACCTGTGAGTCGAGCAGGTGGTTCCGGCGTGCTCAGCTGGTGGTTCAGGCGGTTCTGGCAGGTGGTATCCGTCTGTTCGGGGTGTGGTTCCAGCATCTCATGAACACGTTTCTGGCACGTCTGAGATGTGGTTCCAGCCGGCCCGACAGGTGTTTCCGCAGTGTCCGCCAAGCGGTTCTGGCATAGTTGGCAGGTGATTTTGGCATGACTGGCAGGTGGTTCCACCAAGCCTGGCAGGTGATTCCAAAGTGTTCACCAACTGGTTGTGGCGTAGCCGGCAGGTGATTTATGCGTGATCGGCAGGTGGTTCTGGCGAGTCGAGCAGGTGGTTCCGGCGTGCTCGGCTGGTGCTTCCGGGGTCATTGGCACGGGGTTCTGGCATGTCTGAGAGGTGGTTCCTGCATGCCCGGCAAGTGATTCCGGAGTGTTCGCCAAGTGGTTCTGGCATAGTCGGCAGGTGATTTTGGCATGTCCGGCAGGTGGTTCAGGCGAGTTGAGCAGGTGGTTCCAACGTGCTTGGCAGGTGCTTCCGGCATCTCCGGCACTTTTTTCTGGCACATCTGACAGGTGGTTCCGGCATGCCCGAAAGGTGATTCCGGTCTGTCCGGTAGGTGGTTCCAGCCTGCACGGCATGTGGTTCTGGTACGTCTCAGAGGTGGTTGCGCATGCCCAACAGGTGATTCCGGACTGTCCGCCACATGGTTCTGGCACGTCTGAGAGGTGGTTCCGGCATGCCCGGCAGGTCATCCCAGAGAGTCCTCCAAGTGGTTCTGGCATAACACGCAGGTGATTTTGGCGTGTCTGGCAGGTTGTTCCGTTGTGCTTGGCAGGTGGTTCAGGCTTGGCCGGCAGGTGGTTCCAGACTGCCCAGGACGTGTTTCCAGCTTCTCCGGCAGGTGGTTCTGGTACGTCTGAGAGGTGGTTCCGCCATGGCTGGCAGGTGATTCCGGACCGTCCCCCAGGTGGTTCTGGCATAGCCAGCAGTTGATATTGGCCTGTCCGGCAGGTGGTTCCAGCGAGTCGAACAGGTGGCTCCGGCGTGCTCGGCAGGTGGTTCCGGTCTGTCCGGTAGGAGATTCCGGCGTGTCCGGCACGTGCTTCCGGCACGTCTGAGAGGTGGTTCCGGCATGCGTGACAGGTGATTTTGCAGTGTCCGCCAGGTGGTTCTGGCGTACCCGGCAGGTGATTTTGGCGTGTCCGACAGGTGTTTCTGGCGAGTCGAGCAGGTGGCTCCGGCATGCTCGGCAGGTGCTTCCGGCGTCTCCGGCACGTGGTTCTGGTGTGTCTGAGAGCTGGTTCCGGCATGTCCGGCAGATGATTCCGGAGTGTCCGCCAAGTGGTTCTGGCATACCCGGCTGGTGATTTGGGCATGTCAGGTAGGTGGTTCCGGCGAGTCGAGCAGGTGGCTCCGGCGTGCTCGGCAGGTTGTTCAGACGGGTCTGGCAGGTGTTTTCCGTCTGTTCGTGGTGTGGTTCCAGCATCTCATGCACATGGATCTGGCACGTCTGAGATGTGGTTCCGGCCGGCCCGACAGGTGTTTCCACAGTGTCCGCCAAGTGGTACTGGCGTAGTTGGCAGGTGATTTTGGCATGACCGGCAGGTGGTTCCAGCAAGCCCGGCAGCTGATTCCGAAGTGTTCCCCAACTGGTTGTGGCGTAGCCGGCAGGTGATTTTTGCGTGTCCGGCAGGTGGTTCTGGCGAGTCGAGCAGGTGGTTCCGGCGTGCTCGGCAGGTGCTTCCGGGGTCATTGGCACGTGGTTCTGGCATATCTGAGAGGTGGTTCCGCCATGCCCGGCAGGTGATTCCGGAGTGTTCACCAAGTGTTTCCGGCGTAGCCGGCAGGTGATTTTGCAAGTCCAGCGGTCGTTCCGGCGGGTCGAGCCGGTGGTTCCGGCGTGTCCGGCAGGTGGTTCCGGTCTGTCCGGCAGGTGGTTCTGTGGTGTCCGGCACGAGGTTCAGTCTGAGAGGCTGTGCCGGCATGCCCCTCACGTGATTCCGGCTTGTCCCCGAAGTGGTGCTGGTGTAGCGGGCAGGTGATTTTGGAGTGTCCGGCAGGTGGTTCAGGCGAGTTGAGCAGGTGGTTGCGACGTGCTCGGCAGGTGCTTCCGGCGTCTCCGGCACGTGTTTCTGGCACATCTGACTGGTGGTTCCGGCATGCCCGAAAGGTGATTCCGGTCTGTCCGGTAGGTGTTTCCGGCGTGCGCGGCACGTGGTTCTGGTACGTGTCAGAGGTGGTTGCGTATGCCCAACAGGTGATTCCGGACTGTCCGCCACGTGCTTCTGGCACGTCTGAGAGGTGGTTCCAACATGCCCGGCAGGTCATTTCGGAGAGTCATCCAAGTGGTTCTGGCGTAGCCCGCAGGTGATTTTGGCGTGTCCGGCAGGTGGTTCCGCCGTGCTCGGCAGGTGGTTCAGGCATGGCCGTCACGTGGTTCCAGTCTGTCCAGGACGTGTTTCCAGCTTCTCCGGCAGGTGGTTCTGGTACGTCTGAGAGGTGGTTCCGCCATGGCTGGCAGGTGATCCCGGACTGTCCCCCAGGTGGTTCTGGCATAGCCGGCAGTTGATATTGGCCTGTCCGGCAGGTGGTTCCAGCGAGTCGAACAGGTGGCTCCGGCGTTCTTGGCAGGTGGTTGCGGTCTGTCCGGTAGGTGTTTCCGGCGTGTCTGGCACGTGCTTCCGGCACGTCTGTGAGGTGGTTCCGGCATGCGCGGCAGGTGATTCCGTAGTGTCCGCCAGGAGGTTCTGGCGTACCCGGCAGTTGATTTTGGCGTGTCCGGCAGGTGTTTCTGGCGAGTCGAGCAGGTGGCTCCGGCATGCTCGGCAGGTGCTTCCGGCGTCTCCGGCACTTGGTTCTGGTGTGTCTGAGAGCTGGTTCCGGCATGTCCGGCAGATGATTCCGGAGTGTCCGCCAAGTGGTTCTGGCATACCCAGCAGGTGATTTTGGCGTGTCAGGGAGGTGGTACCGGTGAGTCGAGCAGGTGGTTCCGGCGTGCTCAGCAGGTGGTTCAGGAGGTTCTGGCAGGTGGTATCCGTCTGTTCGGGGTGTGGTTCCAGCATCTCATGAACACGTTTCTGGCACGTCTGAGATGTGGTTCCAGCCGGCCCGACAGGTGTTGCCGCAGTGTCCGCCAAGCGGTTCTGGCGTAGTTGGCAGGTGATTTTGGCATGACTGGCAGGTGGTTCCAGCAAGCCTGGCAGGTGATTCCAAACTGTTCACCAACTGGTTGTGGCGTAGCCGGCAGGTGATTTTTGCGTGATCGGCAGGTGGTTCTGGCAAGTCGAGCAGGTGGTTCCGGCGTGCTCGGCAGGTGCTTCCGGGGTTATTGGCACGGGGTTCTGGCATGTCTGAGAGGTGGTTCCTGCATGCCCGGCAAGTGATTCCGGAGTGTTCGCCAAGTGGTTCTGGCATAGTCGGCAGGTGATTTTGGCATGTCCGGCAGGTGGTTCAGGCGAGTTGAGCAGGTGGTTCCAACGTGCTTGGCAGGTGCTTCCGGCGTCTCCGGCACGTGTTTCTGGCACATCTGACAGGTGGTTCCGGCATGCCCGAAAGGTGATTCCGGTCTGTCCGGTAGGTGGTTCCAGCCTGCACGGCATGTGGTTCTGGTACGTCTCAGAGGTGGTTGCGCATGCCCAACAGGTGATTCCGGACTGTCCGCCACATGGTTCTGGCACGTCTGAGAGGTGGTTCCGGCATGCCCGGCAGGTCATCCCAGAGAGTCCTCCAAGTGGTTCTGGCATAACACGCAGGTGATTTTGGCGTGTCTGGCAGGTTGTTCCGTTGTGCTTGGCAGGTGGTTCAGGCTTGGCCGGCAGGTGGTTCCAGACTGCCCAGGACGTGTTTCCAGCTTCTCCGGCAGGTGGTTCTGGTACGTCTGAGAGGTGGTTCCGCCATGGCTGGCAGGTGATTCCGGACCGTCCCCCAGGTGGTTCTGGCATAGCCAGCAGTTGATATTGGCCTGTCCGGCAGGTGGTTCCAGCGAGTCGAACAGGTGGCTCCGGCGTGCTCGGCAGGTGGTTCCGGTCTGTCCGGTAGGAGATTCCGGCGTGTCCGGCACGTGCTTCCGGCACATCTGAGAGGTGGTTCCGGCATGCGCGACAGGTGGTTTCGCAGTGTCCGCCAGGTGGTTCTGGCGTACCCGGCAGGTGATTTTGGCATGTCCGGCAGGTGTTTCTGGCGAGTCGAGCAGGTGGCTCCGGCATGCTCGGCAGGTTCTTCCGGCGTCTCCGGCACGTGGTTCTGGTGTGTCTGAGAGCTGGTTCCGGCATGTCCGGCAGATGATTCCGGAGTGTCCGCCACGTGGTTCTGGCATACCCGGCTGGTGATTTGGGCATGTCAGGTAGGTGGTTCCGGCGAGTCGAGCAGGTGCTCCGGCGTGCTCGGCAGGTTGTTCAGACGGGTCTGGCAGGTGTTTTCCGTCTGTTCGGGGTGTGGTTCCAGCATCTCATGCACATGGATCTGGCACGTCTGAGATGTGGTTCCGGCCGGCCCGACAGGTGTTTCCACAGTGTCCGCCAAGTGGTACTGGCGTAGTTGGCAGGTGATTTTGGCATGACCGGCAGGTGGTTCCAGCAAGCCCGGCAGGTGGTTCCGAAGTGTTCCCCAACTGGTTGTGGCGTAGCCGGCAGGTGATTTTTGCGTGTCCGGCAGGTGGTTCTGGCGAGTCGAGCAGGTGGTTCCGGCGTGCTCGGCAGGTGCTTCCGGGGTCATTGGCACGTGGTTCTGGCATATCTGAGAGGTGGTTCCGGCATGCCCGGCAGGTGATTCCGGAGTGTTCGCCAAGTGTTTCTGGCGTAGCCGGCAGGTGATTTTGCATGTCCAGCGGTCGTTCCGGCGGGTCGAGCCGGTGGTTCCGGCGTGTCCGGCAGGTGGTTCCGGTCTGTCCGGCAGGTGGTTCTGTGGTGTCCGGCACGAGGTTCAGTCTGAGAGGCTGTGCCGGCATGCCCCTCACGTGATTCCGGCTTGTCCCCGAAGTGGTTCTGGCATACCCGGCAGGTGATTTTGGCGTGTCCGGCAGGTGTTTCCGGCGAGTCGAGCAGGTGGCTCCGGCATGCTCGGCAGGTGCTTTCGCCTTCTCCGGCACTTGGTTCTGGTGTGTCTGAGAGCTGGTTCCGGCATGTCCGGCAGATGATTCCGGAGTGTCCGCCAAGTGGTTCTGGCATACCCAGCAGGTGATTTTGGCGTGTCAGGGAGGTGGTACCTGTGAGTCGAGCAGGTGGTTCCGGCGTGCTCAGCTGGTGGTTCAGGCGGTTCTGGCAGGTGGTATCCGTCTGTTCGGGGTGTGGTTCCAGCATCTCATGAACACGTTTCTGGCACGTCTGAGATGTGGTTCCAGCCGGCCCGACAGGTGTTTCCGCAGTGTCCGCCAAGCGGTTCTGGCATAGTTGGCAGGTGATTTTGGCATGACTGGCAGGTGGTTCCACCAAGCCTGGCAGGTGATTCCAAAGTGTTCACCAACTGGTTGTGGCGTAGCCGGCAGGTGATTTATGCGTGATCGGCAGGTGGTTCTGGCGAGTCGAGCAGGTGGTTCCGGCGTGCTCGGCTGGTGCTTCCGGGGTCATTGGCACGGGGTTCTGGCATGTCTGAGAGGTGGTTCCTGCATGCCCGGCAAGTGATTCCGGAGTGTTCGCCAAGTGGTTCTGGCATAGTCGGCAGGTGATTTTGGCATGTCCGGCAGGTGGTTCAGGCGAGTTGATCAGGTGGTTCCAACGTGCTTGGCAGGTGCTTCCGGCATCTCCGGCACTTTTTTCTGGCACATCTGACAGGTGGTTCCGGCATGCCCGAAAGGTGATTCCGGTCTGTCCGGTAGGTGGTTCCAGCCTGCACGGCATGTGGTTCTGGTACGTCTCAGAGGTGGTTGCGCATGCCCAACAGGTGATTCCGGACTGTCCGCCACATGGTTCTGGCACGTCTGAGAGGTGGTTCCGGCATGCCCGGCAGGTCATCCCAGAGAGTCCTCCAAGTGGTTCTGGCATAACACGCAGGTGATTTTGGCGTGTCTGGCAGGTTGTTCCGTTGTGCTTGGCAGGTGGTTCAGGCTTGGCCGGCAGGTGGTTCCAGACTGCCCAGGACGTGTTTCCAGCTTCTCCGGCAGGTGGTTCTGGTACGTCTGAGAGGTGGTTCCGCCATGGCTGGCAGGTGATTCCGGACCGTCCCCCAGGTGGTTCTGGCATAGCCAGCAGTTGATATTGGCCTGTCCGGCAGGTGGTTCCAGCGAGTCGAACAGGTGGCTCCGGCGTGCTCGGCAGGTGGTTCCGGTCTGTCCGGTAGGAGATTCCGGCGTGTCCGGCACGTGCTTCCGGCACGTCTGAGAGGTGGTTCCGGCATGCGTGACAGGTGATTTTGCAGTGTCCGCCAGGTGGTTCTGGCGTACCCGGCAGGTGATTTTGGCGTGTCCGACAGGTGTTTCTGGCGAGTCGAGCAGGTGGCTCCGGCATGCTCGGCAGGTGCTTCCGGCGTCTCCGGCACGTGGTTCTGGTGTGTCTGAGAGCTGGTTCCGGCATGTCCGGCAGATGATTCCGGAGTGTCCGCCAAGTGGTTCTGGCATACCCGGCTGGTGATTTGGGCATGTCAGGTAGGTGGTTCCGGCGAGTCGAGCAGGTGGCTCCGGCGTGCTCGGCAGGTTGTTCAGACGGGTCTGGCAGGTGTTTTCCGTCTGTTCGTGGTGTGGTTCCAGCATCTCATGCACATGGATCTGGCACGTCTGAGATGTGGTTCCGGCCGGCCCGACAGGTGTTTCCACAGTGTCCACCAAGTGGTACTGGCGTAGTTGGCAGGTGATTTTGGCATGACCGGCAGGTGGTTCCAGCAAGCCCGGCAGCTGATTCCGAAGTGTTCCCCAACTGGTTGTGGCGTAGCCGGCAGGTGATTTTTGCGTGTCCGGCAGGTGGTTCTGGCGAGTCGAGCAGGTGGTTCCGGCGTGCTCGGCAGGTGCTTCCGGGGTCATTGGCACGTGGTTCTGGCATATCTGAGAGGTGGTTCCGGCATGCCCGGCAGGTGATTCCGGAGTGTTCGCCAAGTGTTTCCGGCGTAGCCGGCAGGTGATTTTGCAAGTCCAGCGGTCGTTCCGGCGGGTCGAGCCGGTGGTTCCGGCGTGTCCGGCAGGTGGTTCCGGTCTGTCCGGCAGGTGGTTCTGTGGTGTCCGGCACGAGGTTCAGTCTGAGAGGCTGTGCCGGCATGCCCCTCACGTGATTCCGGCTTGTCCCCGAAGTGGTGCTGGTGTAGCGGGCAGGTGATTTTGGAGTGTCCGGCAGGTGGTTCAGGCGAGTTGAGCAGGTGGTTGCGACGTGCTCGGCAGGTGCTTCCGGCGTCTCCGGCACGTGTTTCTGGCACATCTGACTGGTGGTTCCGGCATGCCCGAAAGGTGATTCCGGTCTGTCCGGTAGGTGTTTCCGGCGTGCGCGGCACGTGGTTCTGGTACGTGTCAGAGGTGGTTGCGTATGCCCAACAGGTGATTCCGGACTGTCCGCCACGTGCTTCTGGCACGTCTGAGAGGTGGTTCCAAAATGCCCGGCAGGTCATTTCGGAGAGTCATCCAAGTGGTTCTGGCGTAGCCCGCAGGTGATTTTGGCGTGTCCGGCAGGTGGTTCCGCCGTGCTCGGCAGGTGGTTCAGGCATGGCCGTCACGTGGTTCCAGTCTGTCCAGGACGTGTTTCCAGCTTCTCCGGCAGGTGGTTCTGGTACGTCTGAGAGGTGGTTCCGCCATGGCTGGCAGGTGATCCCGGACTGTCCCCCAGGTGGTTCTGGCATAGCCGGCAGTTGATATTGGCCTGTCCGGCAGGTGGTTCCAGCGAGTCGAACAGGTGGCTCCGGCGTTCTTGGCAGGTGGTTCCGGTCTGTCCGGTAGGTGTTTCCGGCGTGTCTGGCACGTGCTTCCGGCACGTCTGTGAGGTGGTTCCGGCATGCGCGGCAGGTGATTCCGTAGTGTCCGCCAGGAGGTTCTGGCGTACCCGGCAGTTGATTTTGGCGTGTCCGGCAGGTGTTTCTGGCGAGTCGAGCAGGTGGCTCCGGCATGCTCGGCAGGTGCTTCCGGGTCTCCGGCACTTGGTTCTGGTGTGTCTGAGAGCTGGTTCCGGCATGTCCGGCAGATGATTCCGGAGTGTCCGCCAAGTGGTTCTGGCATACCCAGCAGGTGATTTTGGCGTGTCAGGGAGGTGGTACCGGTGAGTCGAGCAGGTGGTTCCGGCGTGCTCAGCAGGTGGTTCAGGCGGTTCTGGCAGGTGGTATCCGTCTGTTCGGGGTGTGGTTCCAGCATCTCATGAACACGTTTCTGGCACGTCTGAGATGTGGTTCCAGCCGGCCCGACAGGTGTTTCCGCAGTGTCCGCCAAGCGGTTCTGGCGTAGTTGGCAGGTGATTTTGGCATGACTGGCAGGTGGTTCCAGCAAGCCTGGCAGGTGATTCCAAAGTGTTCACCAACTGGTTGTGGCGTAGCCGGCAGGTGATTTTTGCGTGATCGGCAGGTGGTTCTGGCGAGTCGAGCAGGTGGTTCCGGCGTGCTCGGCTGGTGCTTCCGGGGTCATTGGCACGGGGTTCTGGCATGTCTGAGAGGTGGTTCCTGCATGCCCGGCAAGTGATTCCGGAGTGTTCGCCAAGTGGTTCTGGCATAGTCGGCAGGTGATTTTGGCATGTCCGGCAGGTGGTTCAGGCGAGTTGAGCAGGTGGTTCCAACGTGCTTGGCAGGTGCTTCCGGCGTCTCCGGCACGTGTTTCTGGCACATCTGACAGGTGGTTCCGGCATGCCCGAAAGGTGATTCTGGTCTGTCCGATAGGTGGTTCCAGCCTGCACGGCATGTGGTTCTGGTACGTCTCAGAGGTGGTTGCGCATGCCCAACAGGTGATTCCAGACTGTCCGCCACATGGTTCTGGTACGTCTGAGAGGTGGTTCCGGCATGCCCGGCATGTCATCCCAGAGAGTCCTCCAAGTGGTTCTGGCGTAACACGCAGGTGATTTTGGCGTGTCCGGCAGGTGGTTCCGGTCTGTCCGGCAGGAGGTTCTGTGGTGTCCGGCACGAGGTTCAGTCTGAGAGGCTGTGTCGGCATGCCCCTCACGTGATTCCGGCTTGTCCCCGAAGTGGTGCTGGTGTAGCGGGCAGGTGATTTTGGCGTGTCCGGCAGGTGGTTCAGGCGAGTTGAGCAGGTGGTTGCGACGTGCTCGGCAGGTGCTTCCGGCGTCTCCGGCACGTGTTTCTGGCACATCTGACTGGTGGTTCCTGCATGCCCAAAAGTTGATTCCGGTCTGTCCGGTAGGTGGTTCCGGCGTGCACGGCACGTGGTTCTGGTACGTCTCATAGGTGGTTGCGTATGCGCAACTGGTGATGCCGGACTGTCCGCCACGTGCTTCTGGCACGTCTGAGAGGTGGTTCCAACATGCCCGGCAGGTCATTTCGGAGAGTCGTCCAAGTGGTTCTGGCGTAGCCCGCAGGTGATTTTGGCGTGTCCGGCAGGTGGTTCCGCCGTGCTCGGCAGGTGGTTCAGGCATGGCCGTCACGTGGTTCCAGTCTGTCCAGGACGTGTTTCCAGCTTCTCCGGCAGGTGGTTCTGGTACTTCTGAGAGGTGGTTCCGCCATGGCTGGCAGGTGATCCCGGACCGTCCCCAAGGTGGTTCTGGCATAGCCAGCAGTTGATATTGGCCTGTCCGGCAGGTGGTTCCAGCGAGTCGAACAGGTGGCTCCGGCGTTCTTGGCAGGTAGTTCCGGTCTGTCCGGTAGGTGTTTCCGGCGTGTCTGGCACGTGCTTCCGGCACGTCTGAGAGGTGGTTCCGGCATGCGCGGCAGGGGATTCCGTAGTGTCTGCCAAGAGTCTCCGGCGTAGCCGGCAGGTGATTTTGCATGTCCAGCGGTCGTTCCGTCGGGTCGAGCCGGTTGTTCCGGCGTGTCCGGCAGGTGGTTCCGGTCTGTCCGGCAGGTGGTTCTGTGGTGTCCGGCACGAGGTTCAGTCTGAGAGGCTGTGCCGGCATGCCCCTCACGTGATTCCGGCTTGTCCCCGAAGTGGTGCTGATGTAGCGGGCAGGTGATTTTGGCGTGTCCGGCAGGTGGTTCAGGCGAGTTGAGCAGGTGGTTGCGACGTGCTCGGCAGGTGCTTCCGGTGTCTCCGGCACGTGTTTCTGGCACATCTGACTGGTGGTTCCGGCATGCCCAAGAGTTGATTCCGGTCTGTCCGGTAGGTGGTACCGGCGTGCACGGCACGTGGTTCTGGTACGTGTCAGAGGTGGTTGCGTATGCCCAACAGGTGATTCCGGACTGTCCGCCACGTGCTTCTGGCACCTCTGAGAGGTGGTTCCAACATGCCCGGCAGGTCATTTCGGAGAGTCGTCCAAGTGGTTCTGGCGTACCCCTAGGAGATTTTGGCGTGTCCGGCAGGTGGTTCAGGCATGGCCGTCACGTGGTTCCAGTCTGTCCAGGACGTGTTTCCAGCTTCTCCGGCAGGTGGTTCTGGTACGTCTGAGAGGTGGTTCCGCCATGGCAGGCAGGTGATCCCGGACTGTCCCCCAGGTGGTTCCGGCAGAGCCAGCAGTTGATATTGGCCTGTCCGGCAGGTGGTTCCAGCGAGTCGAACAGGTGGCTCCGGCGTGCTCGGCAGGTGGTTCCGGTCTGTCCAGTAGGTGATTCCGGCGTGTCCGGCACGTGCTTCCGGCACGTCTGATATTTGGTTCCGGCATGCGCGACAGGTGATTTCGGAGTGTCCGCCATGTGGTTCTGGCGTACCCGGCAGGTGATTTTGGCGTGTCCGGCAGGTGGTTCAGGCGAGTTGAGCAGGTGGTTGCGACGTGCTCGGCAGGTGCTTCCGGCGTCTCCGGCACGTGTTTCTGGCACATCTGACTGGTGGTTCCGGCATGCCCAAAAGTTGATTCCGGTCTGTCCGGTAGGTGGTTCCGGCGTGCACGGCACGTGGTTCTGGTACGTGTCAGAGGTGGTTGCGTATGCCCAACAGGTGATTCCGGACTGTCCGCCACGTGCTTCTGGCACGTCTGAGAGGTGGTTCCAACATGCCCGGCAGGTCATTTCGGAGAGTCGTCCAAGTGGTTCTGGCGTAGCCCGCAGGTGATTTTGGCGTGTCCGGAAGGTGGTTCCGCCGTGCTCGGCAGGTGGTTCAGGCATGGCCGTCACGTGGTTCCAGTCTGTCCAGGACGTGTTTCCAGCTTCTCCGGCAGGTGGTTCTGGTACGTCTGAGAGGTGGTTCCGCCATGGCTGGCAGGTGATCCCGGACTGTCCCCCAGGTGGTTCTGGCATAGCCAGCAGTTGATATTGGCCTGTCCGGCAGGTGGTTCCAGCGAGTCGAACAGGTGGCTCCGGCGTTCTTGGCAGGTGGTTCCGGTCTGTCCGGTAGGTGATTCCGGCATGTCTGGCACGTGCTTCCGGCACATCTGAGAGGTGGTTCCGGCATGCGAGGCAGGTGATTCCGTACTGTCCCCCAGGTGGTTCTGGCGTACCCGGCAGGTGATTTTGGCGTGTCCGGCAGGTGTTTCTGGTGAGTCGAGCAGGTGGCTCCGGCATGCTCGGCAGGTGCTTCCGGCGTCTCCGGCACTTGGTTCTGGTGTGTCTGAGAGCTGGTTCCGGCATGTCCGGCAGATGATTCCGGAGTGTCCGCCAAGTGGTTCTGGCATACCCAGCCGGTGATTTTGGCGTGTCAGGGAGGTGGTACCGGTGAGTCGAGCAGGTGGCTCCGGCGTGCTCGGCAGGTTGTTCAGACGGGTCTGGCAGGTGTTTTCCGTCTGTTCGGGGTGTGGTTCCAGCATCTCATGCACATGGATCTGGCACGTCTGAGATGTGGTTCCGGCCGGCCCGACAGGTGTTTCCACAGTGTCCGCCAAGTGGTACTGGCGTAGTTGGCAGGTGATTTTGGCATGACCGGCAGGTGGTTCCAGCAAGCCCGGCAGGTGATTCCGAAGTGTTCCCCAACTGGTTGTGGCGTAGCCGGCAGGTGATTTTTGCGTGTCCGGCAGGTGGTTCTGGCGAGTCGAGCAGGTGGTTCCGGCGTGCTCGGCAGGTGCTTCCGGGGTCATTGGCACGTGGTTCTGGCATATCTGAGAGGTGGTTCCGGCATGCCCGGCAGGTGATTCCGGAGTGTTCGCCAAGTGTTTCCGGCGTAGCCGGCAGGTGATTTTGCATGTCCAGCGGTCGTTCCGGCGGGTCGAGCCGGTGGTTCCGGCGTGTCCGGCAGGTGGTTCCGGTCTGTCCGGCAGGTGGTTCTGTGGTGTCCGGCACGAGGTTCAGTCTGAGAGGCTGTGCCGGCATGCCCCTCACGTGATTCCGGCTTGTCCCCGAAGTGGTGCTGGTGTAGCGGGCAGGTGATTTTGGCGTGTCCGGCAGGTGGTTCAGGCGAGTTGAGCAGGTGGTTGCGACGTGCTCGGCAGGTGCTTCCGGCGTCTCCGGCACGTGTTTCTGGCACATCTGACTGGTGGTTCCGGCATGCCCGAAAGGTGATTCCGGTCTGTCCGGTAGGTGTTTCCGGCGTGCACGGCACGTGGTTCTGGTACGTGTCAGAGGTGGTTGCGTATGCCCAACAGGTGATTCCGGACTGTCCGCCACGTGCTTCTGGCACGTCTGAGAGGTGGTTCCAACATGCCCGGCAGGTCATTTCGGAGAGTCGTCCAAGTGGTTCTGGCGTAGCCCGCAGGTGATTTTGGCGTGTCCGGCAGGTGGTTCCGCCGTGCTCGGCAGGTGGTTCAGGCATGGCCGTCACGTGGTTCCAGTCTGTCCAGGACGTGTTTCCAGCTTCTCCGGCAGGTGGTTCTGGTACGTCTGAGAGGTGGTTCCGCCATGGCTGGCAGGTGATCCCGGACTGTCCCCCAGGTGGTTCTGGCATAGCCGGCAGTTGATATTGGCCTGTCCGGCAGGTGGTTCCAGCGAGTCGAACAGGTGGCTCCGGCGTGCTCGGCAGGTGGTTCCGGTCTGTCCGGTAGGTGATTGCGGCGTGTCCGGCACGTGCTTCCGGCACGTCTGAGAGGTGGTTCCGGCATGCGCGACAGGTGGTTTCGGAGTGTCCGCCAGGTGGATCTGGCGTACCCGGCAGGTGATTTTGGCGTGTCCGGCAGGTATTTCTGGCGAGTCGAGCAGGTGGCTCCGGCATGCTCGGCAGGTGCTTCCGGCGTCTCCGGCACGTGGTTCTGGTGTGTCTGAGAGCTGGTTCCGGCATGTCCGGCAGATGATTCCGGAGTGTCCGCCAAGTGGTTCTGGCATACCCGGCTGGTGATTTGGGCATGTCAGGTAGGTGGTTGCGGCGTGCTCGGCAGGTTGTTCAGACGGGTCTGGCAGGTGTTTTCCGTCTGTTCGGGGTGTGGTTCCAGCATCTCATGCACATGGTTCTGGCACGTCTGAGATGTGGTTCCGGCCGGCCCGACAGGTGTTTCCACAGTGTCCGCCAAGTGGTACTGGCGTAGTTGGCAGGTGATTTTGGCATGACCGGCAGGTGGTTCCAGCAAGCCCGGCAGGTGATTCCGAAGTGTTCCCCAACTGGTTGTGGCGTAGCCGGCAGGTGATTTTTGCGTGTCCGGCAGATGGTTCTGGCGAGTCGAGCAGGTGGTTCCGGCGTGCTCGGCAGGTGCTTCCGGGGTCATTGGCACGTGGTTCTGGCATATCTGAGAGGTGGTTCCGGCATGCCCGGCAGGTGATTCCGGAGTGTTCGCCAAGTGTTTCCGGCGTAGCCGGCAGGTGATTTTGCATGTCCAGCGGTCGTTCCGGCGGGTCGAGCCGGTGGTTCCGGCGTGTCCGGCAGGTGGTTCCGGTCTGTCCGGCAGGTGGTTCTGTGGTGTCCGGCACGAGGTTCAGTCTGAGAGGCTGTGCCGGCATGCCCCTCACGTGATTCCGGCTTGTCCCCGAAGTGGTGCTGATGTAGCGGGCAGGTGATTTTGGCGTGTCCGGCAGGTGGTTCAGGCGAGTTGAGCAGGTGGTTGCGACGTGCTCGGCAGGTGCTTCCGGCGTCTCTGGCACGTGTTTCTGGCACATCTGACTGGTGGTTCCGGCATGCCCAAAAGTTGATTCCGGTCTGTCCAGTTGGTGGTTCCGGCGTGCACGGCACGTGGTTCTGGTACGTGTCAGAGGTGGTTGCGTATGCCCAACAGGTGATTCCGGACTGTCACCCACGTGCTTCTGGCACGTGTGTGAGGAGGTTCCAACATGCCCGGCAGGTCATTTCGGAGAGTCGTCCAAGTGGTTCTGGCGTAGCCCGCAGGTGATTTTGGCGTGTCCGGCAGGTGGTTCAGGCATGGCCGTCACGTGGTTCCAGTCTGTCCAGGACGTGTTTCCAGCTTCTCCAGCAGGTGGTTCTGGGACGTCTGACAGGTGGTTCCGCCATGGCTGGCAGGTGATCCCGGACTGTCCCCCAGGTGCTTCTGGCATAGCCAGCAGTTGATATTGGCCTGTCCGGAAGGTGGTTCCAGCGAGTCGAACAGGTGGCTCCGGCGTGCTCGGCAGGTGGTTCCGGTCTGTCCGGTAGGTGATTCCGGCGTGTCTGGCACGTGCTTCCGGCACGTCTGAGAGGTGGTTCCGGCATGCGCGACAGGTGATTTCGGAGTGTCCGCCAGGTGGTTCTGGCGTACCCGGCAGGTGATTTTGGCGTGTCCGGCAGGTGTTTCTGGCGAGTCGAGCAGGTGGCTCCGGCATGCTCGGCAGGTGCTTCCGGCGTCTCCGGCACGTGGTTCTGGTGTGTCTGAGAGCTGGTTCCGGCATGTCCGGCAGATGATTCCGGAGTGTCCCCCAAGTGGTTCTGGCATACCCGGCTGGTGATTTGGGCATGTCAGGTAGATGGTTCCGGCGTGTCGAGCAGGTGGCTCCGGCGTGCTCGGCAGGTTGTTCAGACGGGTCTGGCAGGTGTTTTCCGTCTGTTCGGGCTGTGGTTCCAGCATCTCATGCACATGGTTCTGGCACGTCTGAGATGTGGTTCCGGCCGGCCCGACAGCTGTTTCCACAGTGTCCGCCAAGTGGTACTGGCGTAGTTGGCAGGTGATTTTGGCATGACCGGCAGGTGGTTCCAGCAAGCCCGGCAGGTGATTCCGAAGTGTTCCCCAACTGGTTGTGGCGTAGCCGGCAGGTGATTTTTGCGTTTCCGGCAGGTGGTTCTGGCGAGTCGAGCAGGTGGTTCCGGCGTGCTCGGCAGGTGCTTCCGGGGTCATTGGCATGTGGTTCTGGCATATCTGAGAGGTGGTTCCGGCTTGCCCGGCAGGTGATTCCGGAGTGTTCGCCAAGTGTTTCCGGCATAGCCGGCAGGTGATTTTGCATGTCCAGCGGTCGTCCCGGCGGGTCGAGCCGGTGGTTCCGGCGTGTCCGGCAGGTGGTTCCGGTCTGTCCGGCAGGTGGTTCTGTGGTGTCCGGCACGAGGGTCAGTCTGAGAGGCTGTGCCGGCATGCCCCTCACGTGATTCCGGCTTGTCCCCGAAGTGGTGCTGGTGTAGCGGGCAGGTGGTTCCGGCGTGCTCAGCAGGTGGTTCAGGCGGTTCTGGCAGGTGGTATCCATCTGTTTGGGGTGTGGTTCCAGCATCTCATGAACAGGTTTCTGGCACGTCTGAGATGTGGTTCCTGCCGGCCCGACAGGTGTTTCTGCAGTGTCCGCCAAGTGGTTCTGGCATACCCGGCAGGTGATTTTGGCGTGTCCGGCAGGTGTTTCTGGCGAGTCGAGCAGGTGGCTCCGGCATGCTCGGAAGGTGCTTCCGGCGTCTCCGGCACTTGGTTCTGGTGTGTCTGAGAGCTGGTTCCGGCATGTCCGGGAGATGATTCCGGAGTGTCCGCCAAGTGGTTCTGGCATACCCAGCAGGTGATTTTGGCGTGTCAGGGAGGTGGTACCGGTGAGTCGAGCAGGTGGTTCCGGCGTGCTCAGCAGGTGGTTCAGGCGGTTCTGGCAGGTGGTATCCGTCTGTTCGGGGTGTGGTTCCAGCATCTCATGAACACGTTTCTGGCACGTCTGAGATGTGGTTCCAGCCGGCCCGACAGGTGTTTCCGCAGTGTCCGCCAAACGGTTCTGGCGTAGTTGGCAGGCGATTTTGGCATGACTGGCAGGTGGTTCCAGCAAGCCTGGCAGGTGATTCCAAAGTGTTCACCAACTGGTTGTGGCGTAGCCGGCAGGTGATTTTTGCGTGATCGGCAGGTGGTTCTGGCGAGTCGAGCAGGTGGTTCCGGCGTGCTCGGCTGGTGCTTCCGGGGTCATTGGCACGGGGTTCTGGCATGTCTGAGAGGTGGTTCCTGCATGCCCGGCAAGTGATTCCGGAGTGTTCGCCAAGTGGTTCTGGCATAGTCGGCAGGTGATTTTGGCATGTCCGGCAGGTGGTTCAGGCGAGTTGAGCAGGTGGTTCCAACGTGCTTGGCAGGTGCTTCCGGCGTCTCCGGCACGTGTTTCTGGCACATCTGACAGGTGGTTCTGGCATGCCCGAAAGGTGATTCCGGTCTGTCCGGTAGGTGGTTCCAGCCTGCACGGCATGTGGTTCTGGTACGTCTCAGAGGTGGTTGCGCATGCCCAACAGGTGATTCCGAACTGTCCGCCACATGGTTCTGGCACGTCTGAGAGGTGGTTCCGGCATGCCCGGCAGGTCATCCCAGAGAGTCCTCCAAGTGGTTCTGGCATAACACGCAGGTGATTTTGGCGTGTCTGGCAGGTTGTTCCGTTGTGCTTGGCAGGTGGTTCAGGCTTGGCCGGCAGGTGGTTCCAGACTGTCCAGGACGTGTTTCCAGCTTCTCCGGCAGGTGGTTCTGGTACGTCTGAGAGGTGGTTCCGCCATGGCTGGCAGGTGATTCCGGACCGTCCCCCAGGTGGTTCTGGCATAGCCAGCAGTTGATATTGGCCTGTCCGGCAGGTGGTTCCAGCGAGTCGAACAGGTGGCTCCGGCGTGCTCGGCAGGTCGTTCCGGTCTATCCGGTAGTTGATTCCGGCGTGTCCGGCACGTGCTTCCGGCACGTCTGAGAGGTGGTTCCGGCATGCACGACAGGTGGTTTCGGAGTGTCCGCCAGGTGGTTCCGGCGTACCCGGCAGGTGATTTTGGCGTGTCCGACAGGTGTTTCTGGCGAGTCGAGCAGGTGGCTCCGGCATGCTCGGCAGGTGCTTCCGGCGTCTCCGGCACGTGGTTCTGGTGTGTCTGAGAGCTGGTTCCGGCATGTCCGGCAGATGATTCCGGAGTGTCCGCCAAGTGGTTCTGGCATACCCGGCTGGTGATTTGGACATGTCAGGTAGGTGGTTCCGGCGAGTCGAGCAGGTGGCTCCGGCGTGCTCGGCAGGTTGTTCAGACGGGTCTGGCAGGTGTTTTCCGTGTGTTCGGGGTGTGGTTCCAGCATCTCATGCACATGGTTCTGGCACGTCTGAGATGTGGTTCCGGCCGGCCCGACAGGTGTTTCCACAGTGTCCGCCAAGTGGTACTGGCGTAGTTGGCAGGTGATTTTGGCATGACCGGCAGGTGGTTCCAGCAAGCCCGGCAGGTGATTCCGAAGTGTTCCCCAACTGGTTGTGGCGTAGCCGGCAGGTGATTTTTGCGTGTCCGGCAGGTGGTTCTGGCGAGTCGAGCAGGTGGTTCCGGCGTGCTCGGCAGGTGCTTCCGGGGTCATTGGCACGTGGTTCTGGCATATCTGAGAGGTGGTTCCGGCATGCCCGGCAGGTGATTCCGGAGTGTTCGCCAAGTGTTTCCGGCGTAGCCGGCAGGTGATTTTGCATGTCCAGCGGTCGTTCCGGCGTGTCGAGCCGGTGGTTCCGACGTGTCCGGCAGGTGGTTCCGGTCTGTCCGGCAGGTGGTTCTGTGGTGTCCGGCACGAGGTTCAGTCTGAGAGGCTGTGCCGGCATGCCCCTCACGTGATTCCGGCTTGTCCCCGAAGTGGTTCTGGCATACCCGGCAGGTGATTTTGGCGTGTCCGGCAGGTGTTTCTGGCGAGTCGAGCAGATGGCTCCGGCATGCTCGGCAGGTGCTTCCGGCGTCTCCGGCACTTGGTTCTGGTGTGTCTGAGAGCTGGTTCCGGCATGTCCGGCAGATGATTCCGGAGTGTCCGCCAAGTGGTTCTGGCATACCCAGCAGGTGATTTTGGCGTGTCAGGGAGGTGGTACCGGTGAGTCGAGCAGGTGGTTCCGGCGTGCTCAGCAGGTGGTTCAGGCGGTTCTGGCAGGTGGTATCCGTCTGTTCGGGGTGTGGTTCCAGCATCTCATGAACACGTTTCTGGCACGTCTGAGATGTGGTTCCAGCCGGCCCGACAGGTGTTTCCGCAGTGTCCGCCAAGCGGTTCTGGCGTAGTTGGCAGGTGATTTTGGCATGACTGGCAGGTGGTTCCAGCAAGCCTGGCAGGTGATTCCAAAGTGTTCACCAACTGGTTGTGGCGTAGCCGGCAGGTGATTTTTGCGTGATCGGCAGGTGGTTCTGGCGAGTCGAGCAGGTGGTTCCGGCGTGCTCGGCTGGTGCTTCCGGGGTCATTGGCACGGGGTTCTGGCATGTCTGAGAGGTGGTTCCTGCATGCCCGGCAAGTGATTCCGGAGTGTTCGCCAAGTGGTTCTGGCATAGTCGGCAGGTGATTTTGGCATGTCCGGCAGGTGGTTCAGGCGAGTTGAGCAGGTGGTTCCAACGTGCTTGGCAGGTGCTTCCGGCGTCTCCGGCACGTGTTTCTGGCACATCTGACAGGTGGTTCCGGCATGCCCGAAAGGTGATTCCGGTCTGTCCGGTAGGTGGTTCCAGCCTGCACGGCATGTGGTTCTGGTACGTCTCAGAGGTGGTTGCGCATGCCCAAAAGGTGATTCCGAACTGTCCGCCACATGGTTCTGGCACGTCTGAGAGGTGGTTCCGGCATGCCCGGCAGGTCATCCCAGAGAGTCCTCCAAGTGGTTCTGGCATAACACGCAGGTGATTTTGGCGTGTCTGGCAGGTTGTTCCGTTGTGCTTGGCAGGTGGTTCAGGCTTGGCCGGCAGGTGGTTCCAGACTGTCCAGGACGTGTTTCCAGCTTCTCCGGCAGGTGGTTCTGTTGCGTCTGAGAGGTGGTTCCGCCATGGCTGGCAGCTGATTCCGGACCGTCCCACAGGTGGTTCTGGCATAGCCAGCATTTGATATTGGCCTGTCCGGCAGGTGGTTCCAGTGAGTCGAACAGGTGGCTCCGGCGTGCTCGGCAGGTGGTTCCGGTCTGTCCGGTAGGTGATTCCGGCGTGTGCAGCACGTGCTTCCGGCACGTCTGAGAGGTGGTTCCGGCATGCGCGACAGGTGGTTTCGGAGTGTCCGCCAGGTGGTTCTGGCGTACCCGGCAGGTGATTTTGGCGTGTCCGACAGTTGTTTCTGGCGAGTCGAGCAGGTGGCTCCGGCATGCTCGGCAGGTGCTTCCGGCGTCTCCGGCACGTGGTTCTGGTGTGTCTGAGAGCTGGTTCCGGCATGTCCGGCAGATGATTCCGGAGTGTCCGCCAAGTGGTTCTGGCATACCCGGCTGGTGATTTGGGCATGTCAGGTAGGTGGTTCCGGCGAGTCGAGCAGGTGCTCCGGCGTGCTCGGCAGGTTGTTCAGACGGGTCTGGCAGGTGTTTTCCGTCTGTTCGGGGTGTGGTTCCAGCATCTCATGCACATGGTTCTGGCACGTCTGAGATGTGGTTCCGGCCGGCCCGACAGGTGTTTCCACAGTGTCCGCCAAGTGGTACTGGCGTAGTTGGCAGGTGATTTTGGCATGACCGGCAGGTGGTTCCAGCAAGCCCGGCAGGTGATTCCGAAGTGTTCCCCAACTGGTTGTGGCGTAGCCGGCAGGTGATTTTTGCGTGTCCGGCAGGTGGTTCTGGCGAGTCGAGCAGGTGGTTCCGGCGTGCTCGGCAGGTGCTTCCGGGGTCATTGGCACGTGGTTCTGGCATATCTGAGAGGTGGTTCCGGCATGCCCGGCAGGTGATTCCGGAGTGTTCGCCAAGTGTTTCCGGCGTAGCCGGCAGGTGATTTTGCATGTCCAGCGGTCGTTCCGGCGGGTCGAGCAGCTGGTTCCGGCGTGTCCGGCAGGTGGTTCTGGTCTGTCCGGCAGGTGGTTCTGTGGTGTCCGGCACGAGGTTCAGTCTGAGAGGCTGTGCCGGCATGCCCCTCACGTGATTCCGGCTTGTCCCCGAAGTGGTTCTGGCATACCCGGCAGGTGATTTTGGCGTGTCCGGCAGGTGTTTCTGGCGAGTCGAGCAGGTGGCTCCGGCATGCTCGGCAGGTGCTTCCGGCGTCTCCGGCACTTGGTTCTGGTGTGTCTGAGAGCTGGTTCCGGCATGTCCGGCAGATGATTCCGGAGTGTCCGCCAAGTGGTTCTGGCATACCCGGCTGGTGATTTGGGCATGTCAGGTAGGTGGTTCCGGCGAGTCGAGCAGGTGGCTCCGGCGTGCTCGGCAGGTTGTTCAGACGGGTCTGGCAGGTGATTTCCGTCTGTTCGGGGTGTGGTTCCAGCATCTCATGCACATGGATCTGGCACGTCTGAGATGAGGTTCCGGCCGGCCCGACAGGTGTTTCCACAGTGTCCGCCAAGTGGTACTGGCGTAGTTGGCAGGTGATTTTGGCATGACTGGCAGGTGGTTCCAGCAAGCCTGGCAGGTGATTCCAAAGTGTTCACCAACTGGTTGTGGCGTAGCCGGCACCTGATTTTTGCGTGATCGGCAGGTGGTTCTGGCGAGTCGAGCAGGTGGTTCCGGCGTGCTCGGCTGGTGCTTCCGGGGTCATTGGCACGGGGTTCTGGCATGTCTGAGAGGTGGTTCCTGCATGCCCGGCAAGTGATTCCGGAGTGTTCGCCAAGTGGTTCTGGCATAGTCGGCAGGTGATTTTGGCATGTCCGGCAGGTGGTTCAGGCGAGTTGAGCAGGTGGTTCCAACGTGCTTGGCAGGTGCTTCCGGCGTCTCCGGCACGTGTTTCTGGCACATCTGACAGGTGGTTCCGGCATGCCCGAAAGGTGATTCCGGTCTGTCCGGTAGGTGGTTCCAGCCTGCACGGCATGTGGTTCTGGTACGTCTCAGAGGTGGTTGCGCATGCCCAACAGGTGATTCCGGACTGTCCGCCACATGGTTCTGGCACGTCTGAGAGGTGGTTCCGGCATGCCCGGCAGGTCATCCCAGAGAGTCCTCCAAGTGGTTCTGGCATAACACGCAGGTGATTTTGGCGTGTCTGGCAGGTTGTTCCGTTGTGCTTGGCAGGTGGTTCAGGCTTGGCCGGCAGGTGGTTCCAGACTGTCCAGGACGTGTTTCCAGCTTCTCCGGCAGGTGGTTCTGGTACGTCTGAGAGGTGGTTCCGCCATGGCTGGCAGGTGATTCCGGACCGTCCCCCCGGTGGTTCTGGCATAGCCAGCAGTTGATATTGGCCTGTCCGGCAGGTGGTTCCAGCGAGTCGAACAGGTGGCTCCGGCGTGCTCGGCAGGTGGTTCCGGTCTGTCCGGTAGGTGATTCCGGCGTGTCCGGCACGTGCTTCCGGCACGTCTGAGAGGTGGTTCCGGCATGCGCGACAGGTGATTTCGGAGTGTCCGCCAGGTGGTTGTGGCGTACCCGGCAGGTGATTTTGGCGTGTCCGACAGGTGTTTCTGGCGAGTCGAGCAGGTGGCTCCGGCATGCTCGGCAGGTGCTTCCGGCGTCTCCGGCACGTGGTTCTGGTGTGTCTGAGAGCTGGTTCCGGCATGTCCGGCAGATGATTCCGGAGTGTCCGCCAAGTGGTTCTGGCATATCCTGCTGGTGATTTGGGCATGTCAGGTAGGTGGTTCCGGCGAGTCGAGCAGGTGGCTCCGGCGTGCTCGGCAGGTTGTTCAGACGGGTCTGGCAGGTGTTTTCCGTCTGTTCGGGGTGTGGTTCCAGCATCTCATGCACATGGTTCTGGCACGTCTGAGATGTGGTTCCGGCCGGCCCGACAGGTGTTTCCACAGTGTCCGCCAAGTGGTACTGGCGTAGTTGGCAGGTGATTTTGGCATGACCGGCAGGTGGTTCCAGCAAGCCCGGCAGGTGATTCCCAAGTGTTCCCCAACTGGTTGTGGCGTAGCCGGCAGGTGATTTTTGCGTGTCCGGCAGGTGGCTCTGGCGAGTCGAGCAGGTGGTTCCGGCGTGCTCGGCAGGTGCTTCCGGGGTCATTGGCACGTGGTTCTGGCATATCTGAGAGGTGGTTCCGGCATGCCCGGCAGGTGATTCCGGAGTGTTCGCCAAGTGTTTCCGGCGTAGCCAGCAGGTGATTTTGCATGTCCAGCGGTCGTTCCTGCGGGTCGAGCCGGTGGTTCCGGCGTGTCCGGCAGGTGGTTCCGGTCTGTCCGGCAGGTGGTTCTGTGGTGTCCGGCACGAGGTTCAGTCTGAGAGGCTGTGCCGGCATGCCCCTCACGTGATTCCGGCTTGTCCCCGAAGTGGTGCTGGTGTAGCGGGCAGGTGATTTTGGCGTGTCCGGCAGGTGGTTCAGGCGAGTTGAGCTGGTGGTTGCGACGTGCTCGGCAGGTGCTTCCGGCGTCTCCGGCACGTGTTTCTGGCACATCTGACTGGTGGTTCCGGCATGCCCAAAAGTTGATTCCGGTCTGTCCGGTAGGTGGTTCCGGCGTGCACGGCACGTGGTTCTGGTACGTGTCAGAGGTGGTTGCGTATGCCCAACAGGTGATTCCGGACTGTCCGCCACGTGCTTCTGGCACGTCTGAGAGGTGGTTCCAACATGCCCGGCAGGTCATTTCGGAGAGTCGTCCAAGTGGTTCTGGCATAGCCCGCAGGTGATTTTGGCGTGTCCGGCAGGTGGTGCCGCCGTGCTCGGCAGGTGGTTCAGGCATGGCCGTCACGTGGTTCCAGTCTGTCCAGGACGTGTTTCCAGCTTCTCCGGCAGGTGGTTCTGGTACGTCTGAGAGGTGGTTCCGCCATGGCTGGCAGGTGATCCCGGACTGTCCCCCAGGTGGTTCTGGCATAGCCAGCAGTTGATATTGGCCTGTCCGGCAGGTGGTTCCAGCGAGTCAAACAGGTGGCTCCGGCGTTCTTGGCAGGTGGTTCCGGTCTGTCCGGTAGGTGTTTCCGGCGTGTCTGGCACGTGCTTCCGGCACGTGTGAGAGGTGGTTCCGGCATGCGCGGCAGGTGATTCCGTAGTGTCCGCCAGGTGGTTCTGGCATACCCGGCAGGTGATTTTGGCGTGTCCGGCAGGTGTTTCTGGCGAGTCGAGCAGGTGGTTCCGGCGTGCTCAGCAGGTGGTTCAGGCGGTTCTGGCAGGTGGTATCCGTCTGTTCGGGGTGTGGTTCCAGCATCTCATGAACACGCTTCTGGCACGTCTGAGATGTGGTTCCAGGGGCCCGACAGGTGTTTCCGCAGTGTCCGCCAAGTGGTTCTGGCGTAGTTGGCAGGTGATTTTGGCATGACTGGCAGGTGGTTCCAGCAAGCCCGGCAGGTGATTCCGAAGTGTTCCCCAACTGGTTGTGGCGTAGCCGGCAGGTGATTTTTGCGTGTCCGGCAGGTGGTTCTGGCGAGTCGAGCAGGTGGTTCCGGCGTGCTCGGCATGTGCTTCCGGGGTCATTGGCGCATGGTCTGGCATATCTCAGAGGTGGTTCTGGCATGCCCGGCAGGTGATTCCGGAGTGTTCGCCAAGTGTTTCCGGCATAGCCAGCAGGTGATTTTGCATGTCCAGCGGTCGTTCCTGCGGGTCGAGCCGGTGGTTCCGGCGTGTCCGGCAGGTGGTTCCGGTCTGTCCGGCAGGTGGTTCTGTGGTGTCCGGCACGAGGTTCAGTCTGAGAGGCTGTGCCGGCATGCCCCTCACGTGATTCCGGCTTGTCCCCGAAGTGGTTCTGGCATACCCGGCAGGTGATTTTGGCGTGTCCGGCAGGTGTTTCTGGCGAGTCGAGCAGGTGGCTCCGGCATGCTCGGCAGGTGCTTCCGGCGTCTCCGGCACTTGGTTCTGGTGTGTCTGAGAGCTGGTTCCGGCATGTCCGGCAGATGATTCCGGAGTGTCCGCCAAGTGGTTCTGGCATACCCGGCTGGTGATTTGGGCATGTCAGGTAGGTGGTTCCGGCGAGTCGAGCAGGTGGCTCCGGCGTGCTCGGCAGGTTGTTCAGACGGGTCTGGCAGGTGATTTCCGTCTGTTCGGGGTGTGGTTCCAGCATCTCATGCACATGGATCTGGCACGTCTGAGATGAGGTTCCGGCCGGCCCGACAGGTGTTTCCACAGTGTCCGCCAAGTGGTACTGGCGTAGTTGGCAGGTGATTTTGGCATGACTGGCAGGTGGTTCCAGCAAGCCTGGCAGGTGATTCCAAAGTGTTCACCAACTGGTTGTGGCGTAGCCGGCACCTGATTTTTGCGTGATCGGCAGGTGGTTCTGGCGAGTCGAGCAGGTGGTTCCGGCGTGCTCGGCTGGTGCTTCCGGGGTCATTGGCACGGGGTTCTGGCACGTCTGAGAGGTGGTTCCTGCATGCCCGGCAAGTGATTCCGGAGTGTTCGCCAAGTGGTTCTGGCATAGTCGGCAGGTGATTTTGGCATGTCCGGCAGGTGGTTCAGGCGAGTTGAGCAGGTGGTTCCAACGTGCTTGGCAGGTGCTTCCGGCGTCTCCGGCACGTGTTTCTGGCACATCTGACAGGTGGTTCCGGCATGCCCGAAAGGTGATTCCGGTCTGTCCGGTAGGTGGTTCCAGCCTGCACGGCATGTGGTTCTGGTACGTCTCAGAGGTGGTTGCGCATGCCCAACAGGTGATTCCGGACTGTCCGCCACATGGTTCTGGCACGTCTGAGAGGTGGTTCCGGCATGCCCGGCAGGTCATCCCAGAGAGTCCTCCAAGTGGTTCTGGCATAACACGCAGGTGATTTTGGCGTGTCTGGCAGGTTGTTCCGTTGTGCTTGGCAGGTGGTTCAGGCTTGGCCGGCAGGTGGTTCCAGACTGTCCAGGACGTGTTTCCAGCTTCTCCGGCAGGTGGTTCTGGTACGTCTGAGAGGTGGTTCCGCCATGGCTGGCAGGTGATTCCGGACCGTCCCCCCGGTGGTTCTGGCATAGCCAGCAGTTGATATTGGCCTGTCCGGCAGGTGGTTCCAGCGAGTCGAACAGGTGGCTCCGGCGTGCTCGGCAGGTGGTTCCGGTCTGTCCGGTAGGTGATTCCGGCGTGTCCGGCACGTGCTTCCGGCACGTCTGAGAGGTGGTTCCGGCATGCGCGACAGGTGATTTCGGAGTGTCCGCCAGGTGGTTGTGGCGTACCCGGCAGGTGATTTTGGCGTGTCCGCCAGGTGTTTCTGGCGAGTCGATCAGGTGGCTCCGGCATGCTCGGCAGGTGCTTCCGGCGTCTCCGGCACGTGGTTCTGGTGTGTCTGAGAGCTGGTTCCGGCATGTCCGGCAGATGATTCCGGAGTGTCCGCCAAGTGGTTCTGGCATACCCGGCTGGTGATTTGGGCATGTCAGGTAGGTGGTTCCGGCGAGTCGAGCAGGTGGCTCCGGCGTGCTCGGCAGGTTGTTCAGACGGGTCTGGCAGGTGTTTTCCGTCTGTTCGGGGTGTGGTTCCAGCATCTCATGCACATGGCTCTGGCACGTCTGAGATGTGGTTCCGGCCGGCCCGACAGGTGTTTCCACAGTGTCCGCCAAGTGGTACTGGCGTAGTTGGCAGGTGATTTTGGCATGACCGGCAGGTGGTTCCAGCAAGCCCGGCAGGTGATTCCGAAGTGTTCCCCAACTGGTTGTGGCGTAGCCGGCAGGTGATTTTTGCGTGTCCGGCAGGTGGCTCTGGCGAGTCGAGCAGGTGGTTCCGGCGTGCTCGGCAGGTGCTTCCGGGGTCATTGGCACGTGGTTCTGGCATATCTGAGAGGTGGTTCCGGCATGCCCGGCAGGTGATTCCGGAGTGTTCGCCAAGTGTTTCCGGCGTAGCCGGCAGGTGATTTTGCATGTCCAGCGGTCGTTCCGGCGGGTCGAGCCGGTGGTTCCGGCGTGTCCGGCAGGTGGTTCCGGTCTGTCCGGCAGGTGGTTCTGTGGTGTCCGGCACGAGGTTCAGTCTGAGAGGCTGTGCCGGCATGCCCCTCACGTGATTCCGGCTTGTCCCCGAAGTGGTGCTGGTGTAGCGGGCAGGTGATTTTGGCGTGTCCGGCAGGTGGTTCAGGCGAGTTGAGCAGGTGGTTGCGACGTGCTCGGCAGGTGCTTCCGGCGTCTCCGGCACGTGTTTCTGGCACATCTGACTGGTGGTTCCGGCATGCCCAAAAGTTGATTACGGTCTGTCCGGTAGGTGGTTCCGGCGTGCACGGCACGTGGTTCTGGTACGTGTCAGAGGTGGTTGCGTATGCCCAACAGGTGATTCCGGACTGTCCGCCACGTGCTTCTGGCACGTCTGAGAGGTGGTTCCAACATGCCCGGCAGGTCATTTCGGAGAGTCGTCCAAGTGGTTCTGGCATAGCCCGCAGGTGATTTTGGCGTGTCCGGCAGGTGGTGCCGCCGTGCTCGGCAGGTGGTTCAGGCATGGCCGTCACGTGGTTCCAGTCTGTCCAGGACGTGTTTCCAGCTTCTCCGGCAGGTGGTTCTGGTACGTCTGAGAGGTGGTTCCGCCATGGCTGGCAGGTGATCCCGGACTGTCCCCCAGGTGGTTCTGGCATAGCCAGCAGTTGATATTGGCCTGTCCGGCAGGTGGTTCCAGCGAGTCAAACAGGTGGCTCCGGCGTTCTTGGCAGGTGGTTCCGGTCTGTCCGGTAGGTGTTTCCGGCGTGTCTGGCACGTGCTTCCGGCACGTCTGAGAGGTGGTTCCGGCATGCGCGGCAGGTGATTCCGTAGTGTCCGCCAGGTGGTTCTGGCATACCCGGCAGGTGATATGGCGTGTCCGGCAGGTGTTTCTGGCGAGTCGAGCAGGTGGTTCCGGCGTGCTCAGCAGGTGGTTCAGGCGGTTTTGGCAGGTGGTATCCGTCTGTTCGGGGTGTGGTTCCAGCATCTCATGAACACGTTTCTGGCACGTCTGAGATGTGGTTCCAGGGGCCCGACAGGTGTTTCCGCAGTGTCCGCCAAGTGGTTCTGGCGTAGTTGGCAGGTGATTTTGGCATGACTGGCAGGTGGTTCCAGCAAGCCCGGCAGGTGATTCCGAAGTGTTCCCCAACTGGTTGTGGCGTAGCCGGCAGGTGATTTTTGCGTGTCCGGCAGGTGGTTCTGGCGAGTCGAGCAGGTGGTTCCGGCGTGCTCGGCAGGTGCTTCCGGGGTCATTGGCGCATGGTCTGGCATATCTCAGAGGTGGTTCTGGCATGCCCGGCAGGTGATTCCGGAGTGTTCGCCAAGTGTTTCCGGCGTAGCCAGCAGGTGATTTTGCATGTCCAGCGGTCGTTCCTGCGGGTCGAGCCGGTGGTTCCGGCGTGTCCGGCAGGTGGTTCCGGTCTGTCCGGCAGGTGGTTCTGTGGTGTCCGGCACGAGGTTCAGTCTGAGAGGCTGTGCCGGCATGCCCCTCACGTGATTCCGGCTTGTCCCCGAAGTGGTTCTGGCATACCCGGCAGGTGATTTTGGCGTGTCCGGCAGGTGTTTCTGGCGAGTCGAGTAGGTGGCTCCGGCATGCTCGGCAGGTGCTTCCGGCGTCTCCGGCACTTGGTTCTGGTGTGTCTGAGAGCTGGTTCCGGCATGTCCGGCAGATGATTCCGGAATGTCCGCCAAGTGGTTCTGGCATACCCAGCAGGTGATTTTGGCGTGTCAGTGAGGTGGTACCGGTGAGTCGAACAGGTGGTTCTGGCGTGCTCAGCAGGTGGTTCAGGCGGTTCTGGCAGGTGGTATCCGTCTGTTCGGGGTGTGGTTCCAGCATCTCATGAACACGTTTCTGGCACATCTGAGATGTGGTTCCAGCCGGCCCGACAGGTGTTTCCGCAGTGTCCGCCAAGCGGTTCTGGCGTAGTTGGCAGGTGATTTTGGCATGACTGGCAGGTGGTTCCAGCAAGCCTGGCAGGTGATTCCAAAGTGTTCACCAACTGGTTGTGGCGTAGCCAGCAGGTGATTTTTGCGTGATCGGCAGGTGGTTCTGGCGAGTCGAGCAGGTGGTTCCGGCGTGCTCGGCTGGTGCTTCCGGGGTCATTGGCACGGGGTTCTGGCATGTCTGAGAGGTGGTTCCTGCATGCCCGGCAAGTGATTCCGGAGTGTTCGCCAAGTGGTTCTGGCATAGTCGGCAGGTGATTTTGGCATGTCCGGCAGGTGGTTCAGGCGAGTTGAGCATGTGGTTCCAACGAGCTTGGCAGGTGCTTCAGGCGTCTCCGGCACGTGTTTCTGGCACATCTGACAGGTGGTTCCGGCATGCCCGAAAGGTGATTACAGTCTGTCCGGTAGGTGGTTCCAGCCTGCACGGCATGTGGTTCTGGTACGTCTCAGAGGTGGTTGCGCATGCCCAACAGGAGATTCCGGACTGTCCGCCACATGGTTCTGGCACGTCTGAGAGGTGGTTCCGGCATGCCCGGCAGGTCATCCCAGAGAGTCCTCCAAGTGGTTCTGGCATAACACGCAGGTGATTTTGGCGTGTCTGGAAGATTGTTCCGTTGTGCTTGGCAGGTGGTTCAGGCTTGGCCGGCAGGTGGTTCCAGACTGTCCAGGACGTGTTTCCAGCTTCTCCGGCAGGTGCTTCTGGTACGTCTGAGCGGTGGTTCTGCCATGGCTGGCAGGTGATTCAGGACCGTCCCCAGGTGGTTCTGGCATAGCCAGCAGTTGATATTGGCCTGTCCGCCAGGTGGTTCCAGCGAGTCGAACAGGTGGCTCCGGCGTGCTCGGCAGGTGGTTCCGGTCTGTCCGGTAGGTGATTCCGGCGTGTCCGGCACGTGCTTCCGGCACGTCTGAGAGGTGGTTCCGGCATGCGCGACAGGTGATTTCGGAGTGTCCGCCAGGTGGTTCTGGCGTACCCGGCAGGTGATTTTGGCGTGTCGGCAGGTGTTTCTGGCGAGTCGAGCAGGTGGCTCCGGCATGCTCAGCAGGTGCTTCCGGCGTCTCCGGCACTTGGTTCTGGTGTGTCTGAGAGCTGGTTCCGGCATGTCCGGCAGATGGTTCCAGAGTGTCCGCCGAGTGGTTCTGGCATTCCCAGCCGTTGATTTTGGCGTGTCAGGGAGGTGGTACCGGTGAGTCGAGCAGGTGGTTCCGGCGTGCTCAGCAGGTGGTTCAGGCGGTTCTGGCAGGTGGTATCCGTCTGTTCGGGATGTGGTTCCATCATCTCATGAACACGTTTCTGGCACGTCTGAGATGTGGTTCCAGCCGGCCCGACAGGTGTTTCCGCAGTGTCCGCCAAGCGGTTCTGGCGTAGTTGGCAGGTGATTTTGGCATGACTGGAAGGTGGTTCCAGCAAGCCTGGCAGGTGATTCCAAAGTGTTCACCAACTGGTTGTGGCGTAGCCGGCAGGTGATTTTTGCGTGATCGGCAGGTGGTTCTGGTGAGTCGAGCAGGTGGTTCCGGCGTGCTCGGCTGGTGCTTCCGGGGTCATTGGCACGGGGTTCTGGCATGTCTGAGAGGTGGTTCCTGCATGCCCGGCAAGTGATTCCGGAGTGTTCGCCAAGTGGTTCTGGCATAGTCGGCAGGTGATTTTGGCATGTCCGGCAGGTGGTTCAGGCGAGTTGAGCAGGTGGTTCCAACGTGCTTGGCAGGTGCTTCCGGCGTCTCCGGCACGTGTTTCTGGCACATCTGACAGGTGGTTCCGGCATGCCCGAAAGGTGATTCCTGTCTGTCCGGTAGGTGGTTCCAGCCTGCACGGCATGTGGTTCTGGTACGTCTCAGAGGTGGTTGCGCATGCCCAACACGAGATTCCGGACTGTCCGCCACATGGTTCTGGCACGTCTGAGAGGTGGTTCCAACATGCCCGGCAGGTCATTTCGGAGAGTCGTCCAAGTGGTTCTGGCGTAGCCCGCAGGTGATTTTGGCGTGTCCGGCAGGTGGTTCCGCCGTGCTCGGCAGGTGGTTCAGGCATGGCCGTCACATGGTTCCAGTCTGTCCAGGACGTGTTTCCAGCTTCTCCGGCAGGTGGTTCTGGTACGTCTGAGAGGTGGTTCTGCCATGGCTGACAGGTGATTCCGGACTGTCCCCCAGGTGGTTCTGGCATAGCCAGCAGTTGATATTGGCCTGTCCGGCAGGTGGTTCCAGCGAGTCGAACACGTGGCTCCGGCGTGCTCGGCAGGTGGTTCCGGTCTGTCTGGTAGGTGATTCCGGCGTGTCCGGCACGTGCTTCCGGCACGTCTGAGAGGTGGTTCCGGCATGCGCGACAGGTGATTTCGGAGTGTCCGCCAGGTGGTTCTGGCTAACCCGGCAGGTGATTTTGGCGTGTCCGGCAGGTGTTCTGGCGAGTCGAGCAGGTGGCTCCGGCATGCTCGGCAGGTGCTTCCGGCATCTCCGGTACGTGGTTCTGGTGTGTCTGAGAGCTGGTTCCGGCATGTCCGGCAGATGATTCCGGAGTGTATGCCAAGTGGTTCTGGCATACCCGGCTGGTGATTTGGGCATGTCAGGTAGGTGGTTCCGGCGAGTCGAGCAGGTGGCTCCGGCGTGCTCGGCAGGTTGTTCAGACGGGTCCGGCAGGTGTTTTCCGTCTGTTCGGTGTGTGGCTCCAGCATCTCATGCTCATGGATCTGGCACGTCTGTGATGTGGTTCCGGCCGGCCCGACAGGTGTTTCCACAGTGTCCGACAAGTGGTACTGGCGTAGTTGGCAGGTGATTTTGGCATGACCGGCAGGTGGTTCCAGCAAGACCGGCAGGTGATTCCGAAGTGTTCCCCAACTGGTTGTGACGTAGCCGGCAGGTGATCTTTGCGTGTCCGGCAGGTGGTTCTGGCGAGTCGAGCAGGTGGTTCCGGCGTGCTCGGCAGGTGCTTCCGGGGTCATTGGCACGTGGTTCTGGCATATCTGAGAGGTGGTTCCGGCATGCCCGGCAGGTGATTCCGGAGTGTTCGCCAAGTGTTTGCGGCGTAGCCTGCAGGTGATTTTGCATGTCCAGCGGTCGTTCCGGCGGGTCGAGCCGGTGGTTCCGGCGTGTCCGGCAGGTGGTTCCGGTCTGTCCGGCAGGTGGTTCTGTGGTGTCCGGCACGAGGTTCAGTCTGAGAGGCTGTGCCGGCATGCCCCTCACGTGATTCCGGCTTGTCCCCGAAGTGTTGCTGGTGTAGCGGGCAGGTGATTTTCCCGTGTCCGGCAGGTGGTTCAGGCGAGTTGAGCAGGTGGTTGCGACGTGCTCGGCAGGTGCTTCCGGCGTCTCCGGCACGTGTTTCTGGCACATCTGACTGGTGGTTCCGGCATGCCCAAGAGTTGATTCCGGTCTGTCCGGTAGGTGGTTCCGGTGTGCACGGCACGTGGTTCTGGTACGTGTCAGAGGTGGTTGCGTATGCCCAACAGGTGATTCCGGACTGTCCGCCACGTGCTTCTGGCACGTCTGAGAGGTGGTTCCATCATGCCCGGCAGGTCATTTCGGAGAGTCGGCCAAGTGGTTCTGGCCTAGCCCGCAGGTGATTTTGGCGTGTCCGGCAGGTGGTTCCGCCGTGCTCGGCAGGTGGTTCAGGCATGGCCGTCACGTGGTTCCAGTCTGTCCAGGACGTGTTTCCAGCTTCTCCGGCAGGTGGTTCTGGTACGTCTGAGAGGTGGTTCCGCCATGGCTGGCAGGTGATCCCGGACTGTCCCCCAGTTGGTTCTGGCATAGCCAGCAGTTGATATTGGCCTGTCCGGCAGGTGGTTCCAGCGAGTCGAACAGGTGGCTCCGGCGTTCTTGGCAGGTGGTTCCGGTCTGTCCGGTAGGTGTTTCCGGCGTGTCCGGCACGTGCTTCCGGCACGTCTGAGAGGTGGTTCCGGCATGCGCGGCAGGTGATTCCGTAGTGTCCGCCAGGTGGTTCTGGCATACCCGGCAGGTGATTTTGGCGTGTTCGGCAGGTGTTTCTGGCGAGTCGAGCAGGTGGCTCCGGCATGCTCGGCAGGTGCTTCCGGCGTCTCCGGCACTTGGTTCTGGTGTGTCTGAGAGCTGGTTCCGGCATGTCCGGCAGATGATTCCGGAGTGTCCTCCAAGTGGTTCTGGCATACCCAGCAGGTGATTTTGGCGTGTCAGGGAGGTGGTACCGGTGAGTCGAGCAGGTGGTTCCGGCGTGCTCAGCAGGTGGTTCAGGCGGTTCTGGCAGGTGGTATCCGTCTGTTCGGGGTGTGGTTCCAGCATCTCATGAACACGTTTCTGGCACGTCTGAGATGTGGTTCCAGCCGGCCCGACAGGTGTTTCCGCAGTGTCCGCCAAGCGGTTCTGGCGTAGTTGGCAGGTGATTTTGGAATGACTCGCAGGTGGTTCCAGCAAGCCTGGCAGGTGATTCCAAAGTGTTCACCAACTGGTTGTGGCGTAGCCGGCAGGTGATTTTTGCGTGATCGACAGGTGGTTCTGGCGAGACGAGCAGGTGGTTCCGGCGTGCTCGGCTGGTGCTTCCGGGGTCATTGGCACGGGGTTCTGGCATGTCTGAGAGGTGGTTCCTGCATGCCCGGCAAGTGATTCCGGAGTGTTCGCCAAGTGGTTCTGGCATAGTCGGCAGGTGATTTTGGCATGTCCGGCAGGTGGTTCAGGCGATTTGAGCAGGTGGTTCCAACATGCTTGGCAGGTGCTTCCGGCGTCTCCGGCACGTGTTTCTGGCACATCTGACAGGTGGTTCCGGCATGCCCGAAAGGTGATTCCGGTCTGTCCTGTAGGTGGTTCCAGCCTGCACGGCATGTGGTTCTGGTACGTCTCAGAGGTGGTTGCGCATGCCCAACAGGTGATTCCGGACTGTCCGCCACATGGTTCTGGCACGTCTGAGAGGTGGTTCCGGCATGCCCGGCAGGTCATCCCAGAGAGTCCTCCAAGTGGTTCTGGCATAACACGCAGGTGATTTTGGCGTGTCTGGCAGGTTGTTCCGTTGTGCTTGGCAGGTGGTTCAGGCTCGGCCGGCAGGTGGTTCCAGACTGTCCAGGACGTGTTTCCAGGTTCTCCGGAAGGTGGTTCTGGTACGTCTGAGAGGTGGTTCCGCCATGGCTGGCAGCTGATTCCGGACTGTCCGCCAGGTGGTTCTGGCATAGCCAGCAGTTGATATTGGCCTGTCCGGCAGGTGGTTCCAGCGAGTCGAACAGGTGGCTCCGGCGTTCATGGCAGGTGGTTCCGGTCTGTCCGGTAGGTGTTTCCGGCGTGTCTGGCACGTGCTTCCGGCACGTCTGAGAGGTGGTTCCGGCATGCGCGGCAGGTGATTCCGTAGTGTCCGCCAGGTGGTTCTGGCATACCCGGCAGGTGATTTTGGCATGTCCGGCAGGTGGTTCAGGCGAGTTGAGCAGGTGGTTCCAACGTGCTTGGCAGGTGCTTCCGGCGTCTCCGGCACGTGTTTCTGGCACATCTGACAGGTGGTTCCGGCATGCCCGAAAGGTGATTCCGGTCTGTCCGTTAGGTGGTTCCAGCCTGCACGGCATGTGGTTCTGGTACGTCTCAGAGGTGGTTGCGCATGCCCAACAGGTGATTCCGGACTGTCCGCCACATGGTTCTGGCACGTCTCAGAGCTGGTTCCGGCATGTCCGGCAGATGATTCCGGAGTGTCCGCCAAGTGGTTCTGGCATACCCAGCAGGTGATTTTGGCGTGTCAGAGACGTGGTACCGGTGAGTCGAGCAGGTGGTTCCGGCGTGCTCAGCAGGTGGTTCAGGCGGTTCTGGCAGGTGGTATCCGTCTGTTCGGGGTGTGGTTCCAGCATCTCATGAACACGTCTCTGGCACGTCTGAGATGTGGTTCCAGCCGGCCCGACAGGTGTTTCCGCAGTGTCCGCCAAGCGGTTCTGGCGTAGTTGGCAGGTGATTTTGGCATGACTGGCAGGTGGTTCCAGCAAGCCTGGCAGGTGATTCCAAAGTGTTCACCAACTGGTTGTGGCGTAGCCGGCAGGTGATTTTTGCGTGATCGGCAGGTGGTTCTGGCGAGTCGAGCAGGTGGTTCCGGCGTGCTCGGCTGGTGCTTCCGCGGTCATTGGCACGGGGTTCTGGCATGTCTGAGAGGTGGTTCCTGCATGCCCGGCAAGTGATTCGGGAGTGTTCGCCAAGTGGTTCTGGCATAGTCGGCAGGTGATTTTGGCATGTCCGGCAGGTGGTTCAGGCGAGTTGAGCAGGTGGTTGCGACGTGCTCGGCAGGTGCTTCCGGCGTCTCCGGCACGTGTTTCTGGCACATCTGACTGGTGGTTCCGGCATGCCCAGAAGTTGATTCCGGTCTGTCCGGTAGGTGGTTCCGGCGTGCACGGCACGTGGTTCTGGTACGTCTCCGAGGTGTTTGCGTATGCCCAACAGGTGATTCCGGACAGTCCGCCACGTGCTTCTGGCACGTCTGAGAGGTGGTTCCAACATGCCCGGCAGGTCATTTCGGAGAGTCGTCCAAGTGGTTCTGGCGTAGCCCGCAGGTGATTTTGGTGTGTCCGGCAGGTGGTTCCGCCGTGCTCGGCAGGTGGTTCAGGCATGGCCGTCACGTGGTTCCAGTCTGTCCAGGACGTGTTTCCAGCTTCTCCGGCAGGTGGTTCTGGTACGTCTGAGAGGTGGTTCCGCCATGGTTGGCAGGTGATCCCGGACGGTAGCCCAGGAGGTTCTGGCATAGCCAGCAGTTGATATTGGCCTGTCCGGCAGGTGGTTCCAGCGAGTCGAACAGGTGGCTCCGGCGTTCTTGGCAGGTGGTTCCGGTCTGTCCGGTAGGTGTTTCCGGCGTGTCCGGCACGTGCTTCCGGCACGTCTCAGAGGTGGTTCCGGCATGCGCGGCAGGTGATTCCGTAGTGTCCGCCAGGTGGTTCTGGCATACCCGGCAGGTGATTTTGGCGTGTCCGGCAGGTGTTTCTGGCGAGTCGAGTAGGTGGCTCCGGCATGCTCGGCACGTGCTTCCGGCGTCTCCGGCACTTGGTTCTGGTGTGTCTGAGAGCTGGTTCCGGCATGTCCGGCAGATGATTCCGGAGTGTCCGCCAAGTGGTTCTGGCATACCTAGCAGGTAATTTTGGCGTGTCAGGGAGGTGGCACTGGTGAGTCGAGCAGGTGGTTCCGGCGTGCTCAGCAGGTGGTTCAGGCGGTTCTGGCAGGTGGTATCCGTCTGTTCGGGGTGTGGTTCCAGCATCTCATGAACACGTTTCTGGCACGTCTGAGATGTGGTTGCAGCCGGCAAGACAGGTGTTTCCGCAGTGTCCGCCAAGCGGTTCTGGCGTAGTTGGCAGGTGATTTTGGCATGACTGGCAGGTGGTTCCAGCAAGCCTGGCAGGTGATTCCAAAGTGTTCACCAACTGGTTGTGGCGTAGCCTGCAGGTGATTTTTGCGTGATCGGCAGGTGGTTCTGGCGAGTCGAGCAGGTGGTTCCGGTGTGCTCGGCCGGTGCTTCCAGCGTCATTGGCACGGGGTTCTGGCATGTCTGAGAGGTGGTTCCTGCATGCCCGGCAATTGATTCCGGAGTGTTCGCCAAGTGGTTCTGGCATAGTCGGCAGGTGATTTTGGCATGTCCGGCAGGTGGTTCAGGCGAGTTGAGCAGGTGGTTCCAACGTGCTTGGCAGGTGCTTCCGGCGTCTCCGGCACGTGTTTCTGGCACATCTGACAGGTGGTTCCGGCATGCCTGAAAGGTGATTCCGGTCTGTCCTGTAGGTGGTTCCAGCCTGCACGGCATGTGGTTCTGCTACGTCTCAGAGGTGGTTGCGCACGCCCAACAGGTGATTCCGGACTGTCCGCCACATGGATGCGGCACTTCTGAGAGGTGGTTCTGGCATGCCCGGCAGGTCATCCCAGAGAGTCCTCCAAGTGGTTCTGGCATAACACGCAGGTGATTTTGGCGTGTCTGGCAGGTTGTTCCGTTGTGCTTGGCAGGTGGTTCAGGCTTGGCCGGCAGGTGGTTCCAGACTGTCCAGGACGTGTTTCCAGCTTCTCTGGCAGGTGGTTCTTGTACGTCTGAGAGGTGGTTCCGCCATGGCTGGCAGGTGATTCCGGACCGTCCCCTAGGTGGTTCTGGCATAGCCAGCAGTTGATATTGGCCTGTCCGGCAGGTGGTTCCAGCGAGTCGAACAGGTGGCTCCGGCGTGCTCGGCAGGTGGTTCCCGTCTGTCCGGTAGGTGATTCCGGCGTGTCCGGCACGTGCTTCCGGCACGTCTGATAGGTGGTTCCGGCATGCGCGACAGGTGATTTCGGAGTGTCCGCCAGGTGGTTCTGGCGTACCCGGCAGGTGATTTTGGCATGTCCGGCAGGTGTTTCTGGCGAGTCGAGCAGGTGGCTCCGGCATGCTCGGCAGGTGCTTCCGGCGTCTCCGGCACGTGGTTCTGGTGTGTCTGAGAGCTGGTTCCGGCATGTCCGGCAGATGATTCCGGAGTGTCCGCCAAGTGGTTCTGGCATACCCGGCTGGTGATTTGTGCATGTCAGGTAAGAGGTTCTGGCTAGTCGAGCAGGTGGCTCCGGCGTGCTCGCCAGGTTGTTCAGACGTGTCTGGCAGGTGTTTTCCGTCTGTTCGGGGTGTGGTTCCAGCATCACATGTACATGGTTCTGGCACGTCTGAGATGTGGTTCCGGCCGGCCCGACAGGTGTTTCCACAATGTCCGCCAAGTGGTACTGGCGTAGTTGGCAGGTGATTTTGGCATGACCGGCAGGTGGTTCCAGCAAGCCCGGCAGGTGATTCCGAACTGTCCGCCACGTGCTTCTGGCACGTCTGAGAGGTGGTTCCAACATGCCCGGCAGGTCATTTCGGAGAGTCGTCCAAGTGGTTCTGGCGTAGCCCGCAGGTGATTTTGGCGTGTCCGGCAGGTGGTTCCGCCGTGCTCGGCAGGTGGTTCAGGCATGGCCGTCACGTGCTTCCAGTCTGTCCAGGACGTGTTTCCAGCTTCTCCGGCAGGTGGTTCTGGTACGTCTGAGAGGTGGTTCCGGCATGCCCGACAGGTGATTCCGGAGTGTTCGCCAAGTGGTTCTGGCGTAGCCGGCAGGTGATTTTGCATGTCCGGCGGTGGTTCCGGCGATTCGAGCCGGTGGTTCCGGCGTGTCCGGCAGGTGGTTCCGGTCTGTCCGGTAGGTGGTTCTGGCGTGTCCGGCACGAGGTTCTGGCACGTCTGAGAGGTGGTTCTGGCATGCCCGACAGGTGATTCCAGAGTGTCCGCCACGTGGTTCTGGCGTACCCGGCAGGTGATTTTGGCGTGTCTGGCAGTTGTGTTTTGCAAGTCGAGCATGTGGCTCAGGCATGCTCAGCAGGTGCTTCCGGCGTGTCCGGCACGTGGTTCTGGTGTTTCTGAGAGCTGGTTCTGGCATGTCCGGCAGATGATTCCGGAGTGTCCACCAAGTGGCTCTGGCATACCCGGCAGGTGATTTTGGCGTGTCAGGTAGGTGGTTCCAGCGAGCCGAGTAGGTGGTTCCGGCATGCTCGGCAGGTGGTTCAGGCGGGTCTGGCAGGTGGTTTCGGTGTGTTCGAGGTGTGGTTCCGGCATCTCAGGCACATGGTTCTGGCACGTCTGAGAGCTGGTTCCGGCCGGCCCGATAGGTGTTTCCATGGTGTTCGCCAAGTGGTTCTGGCATAGCTGGCAGGTGATGTTGGCGTGACCGGCAGGTGGTTCCAGCCAGCCCGGCAGGTGATTCCGAAGTGTTCACCAAATGGTTGTGGTGTAGCCGGCAGGTGATTTTGGCTTGTCCAGCAGGTGGTTTTGGCGAGTCGAGCTGGTGGTTCTGGCGTGCTCGGCAGGTGGTTCCGGTGTCATTGGCATGTGGTTCCGGCATGTCTGAGAGGTGGTTCCGCCATGCCCGGCAGGTGATTCCTGAGTGTTCGCCAAGTGGTTCTGGCGTAGCCGGCTTGTGATTTTGCATGTCCGGCAATGGATCCGGCAAGTAAAGCCGGTGGTTCCCGCGTGTCCGGCAGAAAGTTCCCGTCTGTCCAGCAGGTGGTTCTGGGGTGTCCGGCAAGAGGTTCTGGCACGTCTGAGAGGTTGTGTCGGCATGCCCTTCACGTGATTCCGGCTTGTCCGCCAAGTGGTTCTGGTGTAGCGGGCAGGTGATTTTGGCGTGTCCGGCAGGTGGGACCAGTGAGTCAAGAAGGTGGTTCCGGCGAGTGTTTCCTGTGCTTCCGGTCTGTCCGGGTGATGGTTCCGGCCTGTCCGGCACGTGCTTCTGGCACTTCGGAGAGGTTGTGCTGGCATGCCCGGCAGGTGATTCTGGAGTGTCTGCCGAGTGGTTGTGGCGTAGCCGGCAGGTGATTTTGGCGTGTCCAGCAGATGGTTCCGGCGAGCTCGGCAGGTGGTACCGGCCTGTCCGGAACATGGTTTTGGCACGTCTGAGAGCTGGTTCTGGCATGTCCGGCAGATGATTCCGGAATGTCCACCAAGTGGTTCTGGCATACCCGGCAGGTGATTTTGGCGTGTCAGGTAGGTGGTTCCTGCGAGTCGAGCAGGTGGTTCCGGTGTGCTCGGCAGGTGGTTCACGCGGGTCTGGCAGGTGGTTTCGGACTGTTCGGGGTGTGGTTCCGGCATCTCAGGCACATGGTTCTGGCACCTCTGAGAGGTGGTTCCGGAATGCCTGACATGTGATTCCGGAGTGTCTGCCGAGTGGTTCTTGCATAGCCGGCAGCTGATTTTGGCGTGTCAAGTAGGTGGTTCTGGGGAGTGGATCAGCTGGTTCCGGCATACTCGGCAGGTGGTACCGGCGTGTCCGGAACATGGTTCTGGCAAGTCTGAGATGTGGTTCCGGCATGCCCGGCAGGTGATTCCGGAGTGTTCGCCAAGTGGGTCTGGCGGAGCCGGCTGGTGATTTTGCATGTCCGGCGGCGGTTCCGGCGAGTCGAGCCGGTGGTTCCGGCGAGTCCGGCAGGTGGTTCCGGACTGTCCGGCAGGTGGTTCTGGCGTTTCCGGCACGAGGTTCTGGCACGTCTGAGAGGTGGTTCCGGCATGCCCGACAGGTGATTCCGGAGTGTCCGCCACGTGGTTCTGGCGTACCCGGCAGGTGATTTTGGCGTGTCTGGCAGGTGTGTTTTGCAAGTCGAGCATGTGGCTCAGGCATGCTCAGCAGGTGCTTCCGGCGTGTCCGTCTCGTGGTTCTGGTGTGTCTGAGAGCTGGTTCTGGCATGTCCGGCAGATGGTTCCGGAGTGTCCACCAAGTGGCTCTGGCATACCCGGCAGGTGATTTTGGCATGTCAGGTAGGTGGTTCCGGCGAGTCGAGCTGGTGGTTCTGGCGTGCTCGGCAGGTGCTTCCGGTGTCTTGGCATGTGGTTCCGGCATGTCTGAGAGGTGGTTCCGCCATGCCCGGCAGGTGATTCCCGAGTGTTCGCCAAGTGGTTCTGGCGTAGCCGGCAGGTGATTTTGCATGTCCGGCAATGGTTCCGGCGAGTCGAGCCGGTGGTCCCGGCGTGTCCGGCAGGTGGTTCCGGTTTGTCCGGCAGGTGGTTCTGGCGTGTCCGGCACGAGGTTCTGGCACGTCTGAGAGGTGGTTCCGGCATGCCCGACAGGTGATTCCGGAGTGTCCGCCACGTGGTTCTGGCGTACCCGGCAGGTCATTTTGGCGTGTCTGGCAGGTGTGTTTTGCAAGTCGAGCATGTGGCTCAGGCATGCTCAGCAGGTGCTTCTGGCGTCTCCGGCACGTGGTTCTGGTGTGTCTGAGAGCTGGTTCTGGCATGTCCGGCAGATGATTCCGGAGTGTCCACCAAGTGGTTCTGGCATACCCGCCAGGTGATTTTGGCGTGTCAGGTAAGTGGTTCCTGCGAGTCGAGTAGCAGGTTCCGGTGTGCTCGGCAGGTGGTTCTGGTTTGTCTGGCAGGTGGTTTCGGTCTGTTCGGGGTGTGGTTCCGGCATCTCAGGCACATGGTTCTGGCACGTCTGAGAGGTGGTTCCAGCCGGCCCGACAGGTGTTTCCGGAGCGTCCGCAAAGTGGTTCTGGCGTAGCTGGCAAGTGATGTTGGCGTGACCGGTAGGTGGTTCCAGCAAGCCCGGCAGGTGATTCTGGAGTGTCTGCCGTGTGGTTCTGGCATAGCCGGCAGGTGATTTTGGAGTGTCCAGCAGGTGGTTCCGGCGAGCTCGGCAGGTGGTACCGGCGTGTCCAGAACATGGTTCTGGCACGTCTGAGAGATGGTTCCGGCATGCCCGGCAGGTGATTCCGGAGTGTCCAGCATGTGGTTCTGGCACCTCTGAGAGGTGGTTCCGGCATGCCCGGCAGGTGGTTCCGCAGTGTCTGCCGAGTGGTTCTGGCGTAGCCTGAAGGTGATTTTGCATGTCCGGCGGTGGTTCTGGGGAGTGGAGCAGGTGGTTCGTGCATACTCGGCAGGTGGTTCCGGCGTGTCCGGCACATGGATCTGGCACGTCTGAGAGGTGGTTCCGGCATGCCAGACAGGTAATTCAGGAGTGTTCGCCACGTGGTTCTGGCGTACCCGGCAGGTGATTCTGGCGTGTCTGGCAGGAGTTTCTTGCAAGTCGAGCATGTGTCTCAGGCATGCTCAGCAGGTGCTTCCGGCATGTCCGGCACGTGGTTCTGGTGTGTCTGAGAGCTGGTTCTGGCGTGTCTGGCAGATGATTCCGGAGTGTCCACCAAGTGGCTCTGGCATAGCCGGCAGGTGATTTTGGCGTGTAAGGTAGGTGGTTCCAGCGAGTCGAGTAGGTGGTTCCGGCGTGCTCGGCAGGTGGTTCAGGCGTGTCTGGCAGGTGGTTTCGGTCTGTTCGGGGTGTGGTTCCGGCTTCTCAGGCACATGGTTCTGGCACGTCTGAGAGGTGGTTCCGGCCGGCACGACAGGTGTTTCCATGGTGTTCGCCGAGTGGTTCTGGCATAGCTGGCAGGTGATGTTGGCGTGACCGGCAGGTGGTTCCAGCCAGCCCGGCAGGTGATTCCGGAGTGTCCGGCATGTGGTTCTGGCACCTCTGAGAGGTGGTTCCGGCATGCCCGGCAGGTGATTCCGGACTGTTCGCCACGTGGTTCTGGCGTAGCCGGCAGGTGATTTTGCATGTCCGGCGGTGGTTCCGGCGAGTCGAGCCGGTGGTCCCGGCGTGTCCTGCAGGAAGTTCCCGTCTGTCCAGCAGGTGGTTCTGGGGTGTCCGGCAAGAGGTTCTGGCACGTCTGAGAGGTTGTGTCGGCATGCCCTTCACGTGATTCCGGCTTGTCCGCCAAGTGGTTCTGGTGTAGCGGGCAGGTGATTTTGGCGTGTCCGGCAGGTCGGACCAGTGAGTCAAGAAGGTGGTTCCGGCGAGTGTTTCCTGTGCTTCCGGTCTGTCCGGGAGATGGTTCCGGCCTGTCCGGCACGTGCTTCTGGCACTTCGGAGAGGTTGTGCTGGCATGCCCGGCAGGTGATTCTGGAGTGTCTGCCTAGTGGTTGTTGCGTAGCCGGCAGGTGATTTTGGCGTGTCCAGCAGATGGTTCCGGCGAGCTCGGCAGGTGGTACCGGCGTGTCCGGAACATGGTTTTGGCACGTCTGAGAGCTGGTTCTGGCATGTCCGGCAGATGATTCCGGAATGTCCACCAAGTGGTTCTGGCATACCCGGCAGGTGATTTTGGCGTGTCAGGTAGGTGGTTCCTGCGAGTCGAGTAGGTGGTTCCGGTGTGCTCGGCAGGTGATTCACGCGGGTCTGGCAGGTGGTTTCGGACTGTTCGGGGTGTGGTTCCGGCATCTCAGGCACATGGTTCTGGCACGTCTGAGAGGTGGTTCCGGCCGGACCGACAGGTGTTTCCGGAGCGTCCGCCCAGTGGTTCTGGCGGAGCTGGCAGGTAATGTTGGCGTGACCGGCAGGTGGTTCCAGCAAGCCCGGCAGGTGATTCCGGAGTGTCTGCCGAGTGGTTGTGGCGTACCCGGCAGGTTTTTTTGGTTGTGTCCAGCAGGTGGTCCCGGCGAGCTCGGCGGGTGGTACCGGCGTGTCCGGAACATGGTTCTGGCACGCCTGAGAGATGGTTCCGGCATGCCCGGCAGGTCATTCCGGAGTGTCCAGCATGTGGTTCTGGCACCTCTGAGAGGTGGTTCCGGAATGCCTGACATGTGATTCCGGAGTGTCTGCCGAGTGGTTCTGGCGTAGCCGGCAGGTGATTTTGGCGTGTCCAGCAGGTGGTTCTGGCGAGCTCGGCAGGTGGTACTGGCGTGTCCGGAACATGGTTTTGGCACATCTGAGAGATGGTTCTGGCATGCCTGGCAGGTGATTCCGGAGTGTCCGGCATGTGGTTCTGGCACCTCTGAGAGGTGGTTCCGGAATGCCTGACATGTGATTCCGGAGTGTCTGCCGAGTGGTTCTGGCGTAGCCGGCAGGGGATTTTGACGTGTCCAGCAGGTGGTTCTGGGGAGTGGAGCAGGTGGTTCCGGCATACTCGGCAGGTGGTTGCGGCATGTCTGGCACATGGTTCTGGCACGTCTGAGAGGTGGTTCCTGCATGCCCGGCAGTTGATCCCGGAGAGTCCTCCAAGTGGTTCTGGTGTACCCTGCAGGTGTTTCTGATGTGTCCGGCAGGTGGCTCTGGTGAGTCGAGGAGGTGGTTCCGGCGTGCTCGGCCGGTGATTGCGGCAGGTCCTGCAGGTGTTTGCCGTCTGTCCATGACGTGGTTCCGGCATGCCCGCAAGGTGATTCTGGAGTGTCCACCAAGTGGTTTTGGCGTAGCCGGCATATGATTTTGGACTGTGAGGCAGGTGGTTCCGGCATGTCCAGCAGGTGGTTCCGGCGAGCTCGGCAGGTGCTTCTGCTCTCATCGGCACGTGTTGTGCCACGTCAGAGAGATGGTTCCGGCACGCCCGGCAGGTGATTCCGGAGTGTCCGGCATGTGGTTCTGGCACCTCTGAGAGGTGGTTCCGGAATGCCTGACATGTGATTCCGGAGTGTCTGCCCGGTGGTTCTTGCATAGCCGACAGCTGATTTTGGCGTGTCAAGTAGGTGGTTCTGGGGAGTGGATCAGCTGGTTCCGGCATACTCGGCAGGTGGTACCGGCGTGTCCGGAACATGGTTCTGGCAAGTCTGAGATGTGGTTCCGGCATGCCCGGCAGGTGATTCCGGAGTGTTCGCCAAGTGGGTCTGGCGGAGCCGGCAGGTGATTTTGCATGTCCGGCGGCGGTTCCGGCGAGTCGAGCTGGTGGTTCCGGACTGTCCGGCAGGTGGTTCTGGCGTTTCCGGCACGAGGTTCTGGCACGTCTGTGAGGTGGTTCGGGCATGCCCGACAGGTGATTCCGGAGTGTCCGCCACGTGGTTCTGGCGTAGCCGGCAGGTGATTTTGCATGTCCGGCAATGGTTCCGGCGAGTCGAGCCGGTGGTTCCGGCGTGTCCGGCAGGTGGTTCCCGTCTGTCCGGCAGGTGGTTCCCGTCTGCCCAGCAGGTGGTTCTGGGGTGTCCGGCACGAGGTTCTGGCACGTCTGAGAGGTTGTGTCGGCATGCACTTCACGTGATTCCGGCTTGTCCGCCAAGTGGTTCTGGTGTAGCAGGCAGGTGATTTTGGCGTGTCCGGCAGGTGGGACCGGTGAGTCAAGCAGGTGGTTCCGGCGAGTGTTTCCTGTTTTTCCGGTCTGTCCGGGAAATGGTTCCGGCCTGTCCGGCACGTGCTTCTGGCACTTCGGAGAGGTTGTGCTGGCATGCCCAGCAGGTGATTCCGGAGTGTCCTACAAGTGGTTGTGGCGTAGCCGGCTGGTGATTCTGGCGTGTCCGGCAGGTGGTTCTGGCGAGTCAAGCAGGTTGTCCCGGCGTGTCCGGCAGGTGGTTCCGGTCTGTCCTGGAGGTGGTTCCGGAGTGTCTGCAGAGTGGTTCTGGTGTAGCCGGCAGGTGATTTTGGCGTGTCCAGCAGGTGGTTCTGGGGAGTGGAGCAGGTGGTTCCGGCATACTCGGCAGGTGGTTGCGGCGTGTCCGGCACATGGTTCTGGCACGTCTGAGAGGTGGTTCCGGCATGCCCGGCAGGTGATCCCGGAGAGTCCTCCAAGTGGTTCTGGTGTACCCCGCAGGTGTTTCTGATGTGTCCGGCAGGTGGCTCTGGTGAGTCGATCAGGTGGTTCCGGCGTGCTCGGCAGGTGGTTCCGGCAGGTCCGGCAGGTGTTTGCCGTCTGTCCATGACGTGGTTCCGGCATGCCCGCAAGGTGATTCTGGAGTGTCCACCAAGTGGTTTTGGCGTAGCCGGCATATGATGTTGGCCTCTGAGTCAGGTGGTTCCGGCATGTCCAGCAGCTGGTTCCGGCGAGCTCGGCAGGTGCTTCTGGTCTCTTCAGCACGTGGTTGTGGCACGTCTGAGAGATGGTTCCGGCATGCCCGACAGGTGATTCCGGAGTGTCCGCCACGTGGTTCTGGCGTACCCGGCAGGTGATTATGGTGTGTCTGGCAGGTGTGTTTTGCAAGTCGAGCATGTGGCTCAGGCATGCTTAGCAGGTGCTTCCGGCGTGTCCGTCTCGTGGTTCTGGTGTGTCTGAGAGCTGGTTCTGGCATGTCCGGCAGATGATTCCGGAATGTCCACCAAGTGGTTCTGGCATACCCGGCAGGTGATTTTGGCGTGTCAGGTAGGTGGTTCCTGCGAGTCGAGTAGGTGGTTCCGGTGTGCTCGGCAGGTGGTTCAGGCGGGTCTGGCAGGTGGTTTCGGACTGTTCGGGTTGTGGTTCCGGCATCTCAGGCACATGGTTCTGGCACGTCTGAGAGGTGGTTCCGGCCGGCCCGACAGGTGTTTCTGGAGCGTCCGCACAGTGGTTCTGGCGGAGCTGGCAGGTAATGTTGGCGTGACCGGCAGGTGGTTCCAGCAAGCCCGGCAGGTGATTCCGGAGTGTCTGCCGAGTGGTTGTGGCGTACCCGGCAGGTTTTTTTGGCGTGTCCAGCAGGTCGTCCCGGCGAGCTCGGCAGGTGGTACCGGCGTGTCCGGAACATGGTTCTGGCACGTCTGAGAGATGGTTCCGGCATGCCCGGCAGGTCATTCCAGAGTGTCCGGCATGTGGTTCTGGCACCTCTGAGAGGTGGTTCCGGAATGCCTGACATGTGATTCCGGAGTGTCTGCCGAGTGGTTCTGGCGTAGCCGGCAGTTGATTTTGGCCTGTCCAGCAGGTGGTTCCGGCGAGCTCGGCAGGTGGTACCGGCGTGTCCGGAACATGGTTCTGGTACGTCTGAGAGATGGTTCCGGCATGCCCGGCAGGTCATTCCTGAGTGTCCGGCATGTGGTTCTGGCACCTCTGAGAGGTGGTTCCGGCATGTCCAGCAGATGATTCCGGAGTGTCCACCAAGTGGCTCTGGCATACCCGGCAGGTGATTTTGGCGTGTCCAGCAGGTGGTTCTGGGGAGTGGAGCAGGTGGTTCCGCCATACTCGGCAGGTGGTACCGGCGTGTCCGGAACATGGTTCTGGCAAGTCTGAGAGGTGGTCCCGGCATGCCCGGCAGGTGATTCAGGAGTGTTCGCCAAGTGGTTCTGGCGTAGCCGGCAGGTGATTTTGCATGTCCGGCGGTGGTTCCGGCGAGTCGAGCCAGTGGTTCCAGCGTGTCCCGCAGGTGGTTCCGGTCTGTCCGGCAGGTGGTTCTGGCGTGTCCAGCACGAGGTTCTGGCACGTCTGAGAGGTGGTTCCGGCATGCCCGACAGGTGATTCCGGAGTGTCCGCCACGTGGTTCTGGCGTACCCGGCAGGTGATTTTGGCGTGTCTGGCAGGTGTGTTTTGCAAGTCGAGCATGTGGCTCAGGCATGCTCAGCAGGTGCTTCCGGCGTGTCCGGCACGTGGTTCTGGTGTGTCTCAGAGCTGGTTCTGGCATGTCCAGCAGATGATTCCGGAGTGTCCACCACGTGGTTCTGGCATAGCCGGCAGGTGATTTTGGCGTGTCCAGCAGGTGGTTCCGGCGAGCTCGGCAGCTGGTACCGGCGTGTCCGGAACATGGTTCTGACACGTCTGAGAGACGGTTCCGGCACGCCCGGCAGGTGATTCCGGAGTGTCCAGCATGTGGTTCTGGCACCTCTGAGAGGTGGTTCCGGCATGCCCGGCAGGTGGTTCTGGAGTGTCTGCCGAGTGGTTCTGTCGTAGCCGGCAGGTGATTCTGGCGTGTCCAGCAGGTGGTTCTGGGGAGTGGATCAGGTGGTTCCGGCATACTCGGCAGGTGGTACCGGCGTGTCCGGAACATGGTTCTGGCAAGTCTGAGAGGTGGTTCTGGCATGCCCCACAGGTGATTCCGGAGTGTTCGCCACGTTGTTCTGACGTACCCGGCAGGTGATTTTGGCGTGTCTGACAGGTGTTTCTTGCAAGTCGTGCACGTGGCTCTGGCATGCTCAGCAGGTGCTTCCGGCGTGTCCGGCACGTGGTTCTGGTGTGTCTGGGAGCTGGTTCTGGCATGTCCGGCAGATGATTCCGGAGTGTCCAACAAGTGGTTCTGGCATACCCGGCAGGTGATTTTGGCGTGTCAGGTATGTGGTTCCTGCGAGTCGAGTAGGTGGTTCCGGTGTGCTCGGCAGGTGGTTCAGGCGGGTCTGGCAGGTGGTTTCGGACTGTTCGGGGTGTGGTTCCGTCATCTCAGGCACATGGTTCTGGCACGTCTGAGAGGTGGTTCCGGCCGGCCCGACAGGTGTTTCCGGAGCGTCCGCACAGTGGTTCTGGCGTAGCTGGCAGGTGATGTTGGCGTGACCGGCAGGTGGATCCAGCAAGCCAGGCAGGTGATTTCGGAGTGTCCGGCATGTGGTTCTGGCACCTCTGATAGGTGGTTCCAGCATGCCCGGCAGGTGATCCCGGAGAGTCCTCCAAGTGGTTCTGGCGTACCCCGCAGGTGTTTCTGATGTTTCCGGCAGGTGGCTCTTTGGAGTCGAGCATGTGGTTCCGGCGTGCTCGGCAGGTGGTTCCGGCGGGTCCGGCAGGTGTTTGCCGTCTGTCCATGACGTGGTTCCGGCATGCCAGCCAGGTGATTCTGGAGTGTCCACCAAGTGGTTTTGGCGTAGCCAGCATATGGTTTTGGCCTGTGAGGCCGGTGGTTCCGGCATGTCCAGCAGGTGGTTCCGGCGAGCTCGGCAGTTGCTTCTGGTCTCTTCGGCACGTGGTTGTGGCACGTCTGAGAGATGGTTCCGGCACGCCTGGCAGGTGATTCCGGAATGTCCGGCATGTGGTTCTGGCACCTCTGAGAGGTGGTTCCGGCATGCCCGGCAGGTGATTCCGGAGTCTCCGGCATGTGGTTCTGGCACCTCTGAGAGGTGGTTCCGGAATGCCTGAGATGTGATTCCGGAGTTTCTTCCAAGTGGTTCTGGCGTAGCCAGCAGGTGATTTTGGCGTGTCCACCAGGTGGTTGCGGCGAGCTCGGCAGGTGGTACCGGCGTGTCCGGAAGATGGTTCTGGCACGTCTGAGAGATGGTTCCGGCATGCCCGGCAGGTGATTCCGGAGTGTCCGGCATGTGGTTCTGTCACCTCTGAGAGGTGGTTCCGGCATGCCCGGCAGGTGGTTCCGGAGTGTCTGCCGAGTGGCTCTGGCGTAGCCGGCAGGTGATTTTGGCGTGTCCAGCAGGTGGTTCTGGGGAGTGGAGCAGGTTGTTCCGGCTTACTCGGCAGGTGTTCCGGCGTGTCCGGGACATGGTTCTGGCATGTCTGAGAGGTGGTTCCGGCATGCCCGACAGGTGATTCCGGAGTGTCCGCCACGTGGTTCTGGCGTACCTGGCAGGTGATTTTGGCGTGTCCAGCAGGTGGTTCTGGGGAGTGGAGCAGGTTGTTCCGGCTTACTCGGCAGGTGTTCCGGCGTGTCCGGGACATGGTTTTGGCACGTCTGTGAGATGGTTCTGGCATGCCCGGCAGGTGATTCCGGAGTGTCCGGCATGTGGTTCTGGCACCTCTGAGAGGTGGTTCCGGAATGCCTGACATGTGATTCCGGAGTGTCTGCCGAGTGGTTGTGGCGTACCCGGCAGGTGATTTTGGCGTGTCCAGCAGGTGGTTCTGGCAAGCTCGGCGGGTGGTACCGGCGTGTCCAGAACATGTTTCTGGCACGTCTGAGAGATGGTTCCGGCATGCCCGGCAGGTGATTCCGGAGTGTCCGGCATGTGGTTCTGGCACCTCTGAGAGGTGGTTCCGCAATGCCTGACATGTGATTCCGGAGTGTTTGCCGAGTAGTTCTGGCGTAGCCGGCAGGTGATTCTGGCGTGTCCAGCAGGTGGTTCTGGGGAGTGGATCAGGTGGTTCCGGCATACTCGGCAGGTGGTACCGGCGTGTCCGGAACATGGTTCTGGCAAGTCTGAGAGGTGGTTCCGGCATGCCCAGCAGGTGATTCCGGAGTGTTCGCCAAGTGGTTCTGGCGTAGCCGGCAGGTGATTTTGCATGTCTGGCGGTGGTTCCGGCGAGTCGAACAGGTGTCTCCAGCATGCTGGGCATGTGCTTCTGGGGTCTCTGGCACGAGGTTCTGGCACGTCTGAGATGTGGTTCCGGCCGGCCCGACAGGTGTTTGGGCAGTGTCCGCCAAGCGGTTCTGGCGTAGTTGGCAGGTGATTTTGGCATGACCGGCAGGTGTTTCCAGCAAGCCCGGCCCGTGATTCCAAAGTGTTCACCAACTGGCTGTGGCGCAGCCGGCAGGTGATTTTTGCGTGTCCGGCAGGTGGTTCTGGCGAGTCGAGCAGGTGGTTCCAGTGTGCTCGGCAGGTGCTTCCGGGGTCATTGGCATGTGGTCCTGGCATGCCTGAGAGGTGGTTCTCGCATGCTCGGCCGGTGATTCCGGAGTGTTCGCCAAGTGGTTCTGGCGTAGCCGGCAGGTGATTTTACATGTCCGGCGGTGGTTCCGGAGGGTCGAGCCGGTGGTTCCGGTATGCTCGACAGTTGGTTCAGGCAGGTCCGGCAGGTGGTTCCGGTGTGTCCGGGAGGTGGTTCCGGCATGTCTGGCACGTGGTTCCGGCATGTCTGAGAGGTGGTTCTATCATGCCCGGCAGGTGATTCCAGAGAGTCCACCAACTCGTTGTGGAGTAGCCGGCAGGTGATTTTGGCGTGTCCGGCAGGTTGTTCTGGTGAGTCGAGCAGGTGTTCCGGCGTGCTCAGCAGGTGCTTCCGGGGTCATTGGCACATGGTTCTGGCCTGTGTGAGAGGTGGTTCCGGCATGCGCGACAGGTGATTCCGGCGTGTCTGGCAGGTGCTTCTGGTCTGTCCGGGAGCTGGTTCCAGCATGGCCGGCACGTGGTTCTGACACGTCTGTGACGTGCTTCAGGCGTGCCCGGCAGGTGATTCCTTGGTGTCCGCCAAGTGGTTCTGGTGTCACCGGCAGGTTATTTTGGTGTGTCCGGCAGGTCTTTCCTGCTTTTTGGGCTCGTGGCTCTGGCTTGTAAGACAGATGCTTGTGGCATTTCTGGCCCCCGTTCTTTCATACTCCTCAGCTGGTTTCAGTGTTTCTGGCTCCTGTTTGTGGCATATCCGACAGGTGTTTACAATGTGTCTGGCATGTCGTTGTGCTATGTTTGGAATCTGGTTCCGTCATGTCATTGTGTGTGGCTGGCATGTTGAAGAGATGGTTCTGCAGTGTCAGAATCGCTGTTCCAATGTGTCCGGCAGGTGGTTACAGGTGGTTCTGGCATGCAACGTGCGTGCTTCTGGTATGCCTGTTGGGTCATACTGGCATGAAGGCGTGGCCCTTTGAGAGTGTGTGGAGGGTGTTTTTGGCATGTCTCCCGGGGTTTTCTGGCACATAAGGGGCATGATTCCTTTTTATACGTCAGGTGAGTTTGTTCTCAGCTTCCTCAAGAGATGGAAGGAAGATGGTCTGTGGCTTGTGGCCCCTTGAGGGGTAGAGCCAATGCATTGTGCATTCCAATCTAGAGCAATGGAGGGCATGGCTGAGAGCAAAAGGGTCTTTCTGACATAGCTGCATTCTGACACTCTCTCCACCAGTGCACAATGGTGTTTGGAAAAAGGCTTACAGTCTATCGCCTCCTGAGCAGGTGGATGCTAAATCATTTGGGACTCAGCCCAGTTGCTTCAGGGGAAGATGTAGGCATTTCGTATGAGCAAGGTTGGCAAGGGAGAACTGCGGCAGAAGCACAAGTCCTAAAGCGGCGAGTTAAGCGCTGGGAAGAAATGGCGTTTGAGCTGCCTTTGTATGAGAGTTTCCTCGTATGCTGTACAGCACTGTGGAAAGCGAGTTCTTTCTCAGCTTCCTAAAGAGCTGGAGGCAAGACAGTTTATGGCTTGTCTCCCATTGAAGGATGGAGGCAGTGCTTTGTGCCTTCCACCTCTGGAGCAACGGAGGGCATGGCTGAGAGCAAAGGGCCCTTTCTGACATAGGTGCATTCTGACACTCTCTGCACCAGAGCACAATTACGGTTTGTAAAAAGCCTATTGTCTGCTCCTGCTAAGCATGTGGAAGCACAATCATCTGGGCCTCGTGCCCGTTGCTGAAGGGGAAGATGTAGGCATTTCGTCTGAGCCGGGTTGCCAAGGTGGAAATGTGCAGGATGCAGATGTCCCAGACTGGCGAGTGAAGTGCTGAAGGAAACGACGTTCAGCCTCCTTTGTATGAGATGTTCCCAGGACGCTGTAAGGGCACTGTGGAAATGGAGTTTTTCTCAGCTTCCTAAAGTGCTGGAAGCAGGACAAGATGTGGTTTGTCTCCCATTGAGGGGTGGATCCAGAGCCAGTGCCTTGTGCCTTCCACCTCTAGAGCAATGAAGGGCACGGCTGTGAGCAAAGGGGCCTTTCTGACATAGCTTCTTTATGAAAATCTCTCCAGCAGTGCACATTGGTGGTTGGAAAAAGGCGTGCAGTCTATCGCCTCCTAAGCACGTGGACGCTCAATCATTTGGGACTCAGCCCAGTTGCTTCAGGGGAAGGTGTAGCCATTTCGTCTGAGCCGGGTTGGCAAGGTGGAATTGCGGCAGAAGCAGAAGTCCTAAAGCTTCGAGTTAAGCACTGGGAAGAAATGGCGTTTGAGCTGCCTTTGCATGAGAGGTTCCTGGTATGCTGTAACAGGACTGTGGAAAGCGAGTTGTTCGTCAGCTTCCTAAAGAGCTGGAGGCAAGACAATTTATGGCTTGTCTCCCATTGAAGGATGGAGGCAGTGCTTTGTGCCTTCCACCTGCAGAGCAATGGAAGGCACGGCTGAGAGCCAAGGGGGCTTTCTGCCATAGGTGCTTTCTGATACCCTTCAGGTGTGGTGCCAGTGCCTTGTGCCTCCTACCATGGGAGGAATGGAGGGCACGGCCGAGACTAAAGGGCCTTTCTGACATTGGTGCTTTCTGACACTACCCCAACCACTGCTCATGGGCGGTTGGTTAAAAGCCTATTGTCTGTCTCCTCCTCAGCATGTAGAACCACAATCATCCGGGCCTCGTCCCCATTGCTCAAGGGGCAGATGTAGGCATTTCGTCTGAGCCGGGTGGGCAAGGTGGAAATGCGGCAGAAGCGGATGTTGCAGATTGGCGAGTTAAGGGCTGAAAAGACACGGCGTTCAGGTGCCTTTGTATGAGATGTTCCCAGGATGCTGCAAGAGCACTGTGGAATGCGAGTGCTTTCCCAGCTTCCTAAAGAGCTGGAAGCAGGACAGTTTATGGCTTGTCTCCAATTGAAGGATGGAGGCAGTGCTTTGTTCCTTGCACCTCTAGAGCAATGGAGGGCACGGCTGCCTGCAAAGGGGTCTTGCTGACACAGCTGCTTTCGGACACTCTGTCCACCAGTGCACAATGGTGGTTGGAAAAAGGCATACAGTCTATCGCCTCCTAAGCACGTGGACGCTCAATCATTTGGGACTCAGCCCAGTTGCTTCAGGGGAAGATGTAGTCATTTCGTCTGAGCCGGGTTGGCAAGGTGGAATTGCAGCAGAAGTCCTAAAGCGGCAAGTTAAGCGCTGGGAAGAAATGGCATTTGAGCTGCCTTTGTATGAGAGTTTCCTCGTATGCTGTAACAGCACTGTGGAAAGCGAGTTCTTTCTCAGCTTCCTAGAGAGCTGGAAGCAAGACATTTTATGGCTTGTCTCCCATTGAAGGATGGAGGCAGTGCTTTGTGCCTTCCACCTCTAGAGCAATGGAGGGCACGGCTGAGAGTAAAGTAAAGGGGTCTTTCTGCCATTGGTGCTTTCTGACACTCTCCCAACCATTGCACTTGGTGGTTAGTTAAAAGCCTGTTGTCTCTCTCCTCCTCAGCATGTGGAACCACAATCATCCGGGCCTCGTCCCAATTGCTCAAGGGGAAGATGTAGGCATTTCGTCTGAGCCGGGTTGGCAAGGTGGAAATGTGCAGCATGCAGATGTTCCAGACCGCCGAGTGAAGTGCTGGAAAGAAACGGCGTTCAGCCTCCTTTGTATGAGATGTTCCCAGGACGCTGTAAGAGCACTGTGGAAAGGGAGTTTTTTCTCAGCTTCCTAAAGAGCTGGAAGCAGGACAAGATGTGGTTTGTCTCCCATTGAGGGGTGGATCCAGAGCCAGTGCCTTGTGCCTTCCACCTCCAGAGCAATGGAGAGCACGGCTGAGTGCAAATGGGCCTTTCTGACATAGCTGCTTTCCGACACTCTCTCCAGCAGTGCAAAATGGTGGTTGGAGAAAGGCGTGCATTCTATCGCCTCCTAAGCACGTGGACGCTCAATCATATGGGACTCCGCCCAGTTGCTTCCGGGGAAGATGTAGGCATTTCGTCTGAGCCGGGTTGGCAAGGTGGTGCTGGGTTGCTGCAGAAGCAGAAGTCCTAAAGCGGCGAGTTAAGGGCTGGGAATAAATGGCGTTTGAGCTGCCTTTGTATGAGAGGTTCCTGGTATGCTGTCACAGGACTGTGGAAAGCGAGTTGTTTGTCAGCTTCCTAAAGAGCTGGAGGGAAGACAGTTTATGGCTTGTCTCCCATTGAAGGACGGAGGCAGTGCTTTGAGCCTTCCACCTGCAGAGCAAGGGAGGACACGGCAGAGAGCAAAGGGGACTTTCTGTCATAGGTGCTTTCTGATACCCTTCAGGGGTGGTGCCAGTGCCTTGAGCCTCCTGCCTCTAGAGGAATGGAGGGCACGGCCCAGAGTAAAGGGCCTTTCTGACATTGGTGCTTTCTGACACTCCCCCAATCATTGCTCAAGGGCGGTTGGTTAAAAGCTTATTGTCTGTCTCCTCCTCAGCATGTGGAACCACAATCATCCGGGCCTCGTCCCCATTGCTCAAGGGGAAGATGTAGGCATTTCGTCTGAGCCGGGTAGGCAAGGTGGAAATGCGGCAGAAGCGGATGTTGCAGATTGGCGAGTTAAGGGCTGAAAAGACACGGCATTCAGGTGCCTTTGTATGAGATGTTCCCAGGATGCTGTAACAGCACTGTTGAATGCGAGTGCTTTCCCAGCTTCCTAAAGAGCTGGAAGCAGGACAGTTTATGGCTTGTCTCCAATTGAAGGATGGAGACAGTGCTTTGTGCCTTCCACCTCTGGAGCAACGGAGGGCACGGCTGAGAGCAAAGGGCCCTTTCTGACATAGGTGCATTCTGACACTCTCTGCACCAGAGCACAATTGCGGTTTGTAAAAAGCCTATTGTCTGCTCCTGCTAAGCATGTGGAAGCACAATCATCTGGGCCTTGTGCCCGTTGCTGAAGGGGAAGATGTAGGCATTTTGTCTTAGCCGGGTTGCCAAGATGGAAATGTGCAGGATGCAGATGTCCCAGACTGGCGAGTGAAGTGCTGAAGGAAACGACGTTCAGCCTCCTTTGTATGAGATGTTCCCAGGACGCTGTAAGGGCACTGTGGAAAGGGAGTTTTTCTCAGCTTCCTAAAGTGCTGGAAGCAGGACAAGATGTGGTTTGTCTCCCATTGAGGGGTGGATCCAGAACCAGTGCCTTGTGCCTTCCACCTCTAGAGCAATGAAGGGCACGGCTGTGAGCAAAAGGGCCTTTCTGACATAGCTTCTTTATGAAAATCTCTCCAACAGTGCACATTGGTTGTTGGAAAAAGGCGTGCAGTCTATCGCCTCCTAAGCACGTGGACGCTCAATCATTTGGGACTCAGCCCAGTTGCTTCAGGGGAAGGTGTAGGCATTTCGTCTGAGCCGGGTTGGCAAGGTGGAATTGCGGCAGAAGCAGAAGTCCTAAAGCTTCAAGTTAAGCACTGGGAAGAAATGGCGTTTGAGCTGCCTTTGCATGAGAGGTTCCTGGTATGCTGTAACAGGACTGTGGAAAGCGAGTTGTTCGTCAGCTTCCTAAAGAGCTGGAGGCAAGACAATTTATGGCTTGTCTCCCATTGAAGGATGGAGGCAGTGCTTTGTGCCTTCCACCTGCAGAGCAATGGAGGGCACGGCTGAGAGCCAAGGGGGCTTTCTGCCATAGGTGCTTTCTGATACCCTTCAGGTGTGGTGCCAGTGCCTTGTGCCTCCTACCATGGGAGGAATGGAGGGCACGGCCGAGACTAAAGGGCCTTTCTGACATTGGTGCTTTCTGACACTACCCCAACCACTGCTCATGGGCGGTTGGTTAAAAGCCTATTGTCTGTCTCCTCCTCAGCATGTGGAACCACAATCATCCGGGCCTTGTCCCCATTGCTCAAGGGGAAGATGTAGGGATTTCGTTTGAGCCGGGTTGGCAAGGTGGAACTGCGGCAAAAGCAGAAGTCCTAGTGTGGCAAGTTAAGCGCTGGGAAGAAATGGTGTTTGAGCTGCCTTTGTATGAGAGTTTCCTCGTATGCTGTACAGCACTGTGGAAAGCGAGTTCTTTCTCAGCTTCCTAAAGAGCTGGAAGCAAGACAGTTTATGGCTTGTCTTCCATTGAAGTATGGAGGCAGTGCTTTGCGCCTGCCAGCTCTAGAGCAATGGCGGGCACGGCTGAGAGTAAAGGGGTCTTTCTGCCATTGGTGCTTTCTGACACTCTCCCAACCATTGCACTTGGTGGTTAGATAAAAGCCTATTGTCTCTTTCCTCCTCAGCATGTGGAACCACAATCATCCGGGCCTCGTCCCCATTGCTCAAGGGGAAGATGTAGGCATTTCGTCTGAGCCGGGTTGAAAAAGGTGGAAATGTGCAGGATGCAGATGTTCCAGACCGGAGAGTGAAGTGCTGGAAAGAACCGGCGTTCAGCCTCCTTTGTATGAGATGTTCCCAGGACGCTGTAAGAGCACTGTGGAAAGGGAGTTTTTCTCAGCTTCCTAAAGTGCTGGAAGCAGGACAAGGTGTGGTTTGTCTCCCATTGAGGGGTGGGTCCAGAGCCAGTGCCTTGTGCCTTTCACCTCCAGAGCAATGGAGGGCATGGCTGACAGCAAAGGGGCCTTTCTGACATAGCTGCTTTCTGACACTCTCTCCAGCAGTGCACAATGGTGGTTGGAAAAAGGCATGCAGTCCATTGCCCCCTAAAATCGTGGACGCTCAATCATTTGGGACTTAGCCCAGTTGCTTCAGGGGAAGGTGTAGGCATTTCGGCTGAGCCAGGTTGGCAAGGAGGAATTGTGGCAGAAGCTGAAGTCCAAAGCTGTGAGTTAAGGGCTGGGACAAAATGGCGTTTGAGCTGTCTTTGTATGAGAGGTTCCAGGTATGCTGTAACAGGACTGTGGAAAGTGAGTTGTTCGTGAGCTTCCTAAAGAGCGGGAGGCAAGACAGTTTATGGCTTGTCTCCCATTGAAGGATGGAGGCAGTGCTTTGTGCCTTCCACCTGCAGAGCAATGGAGGGCACGGCTGAGAGTAAAGTAAAGGGGTCTTTCTGCAATTGGTGCATTCTGACACTCTCTGCACCAGTGCACAATGGCAGTTTGTAAAAAGCCTATTGTCTGCTCTTGCTAAACATGTGGAGGCACAATCATATGGGCCTCGTCCCCGTTGCTGAAGGGGAAGATGTAGGCATTTCGTCTGAGCGGGGTTGGCAAGGTGGAAATCTGGCAGAAGCAGAAGTTCTAAATCGGCGAGTTAAGCGCTGAAAAGAAACGGCATATCAGCTGCCTTTGTATGAGATGTTACCAGGACACAGAAAGAGCACTGTTGAAAGCGAGTTCTTTCTCAGCTTCCTAAAGGGGATGGAAGGAAGATGGTCTGTGGCTTGTCACCCCTTGAGGGGTGGAGCCAGTGCATTGTGCATTCCACGTCTAGAGCAATGGAGGGCAGAGCTGAGAGCAAAGGGGTCTTTCTGACATAGCTGCTTTCCAACACACTCTCCACCAGTGCACAATGGTGGTTGGAAAAAGGCGTGCAGTCTATCACCTCCTAAGCACGTGGACGCTCAATCATTTGGGACACAGCCCAGTTGCTTCAGGGGAAGATGTAGGCATTTCGTCTCGCCGGGTTGGCAAGGTGGAATTGCGGCAGAAGCAGAATTCCTAAAGCAGCGAGTTAAGCACTGGGAAGAAAAGGTGTTTGAGCTGCCTTTGTACGAGTGTTTCCTCGTATGCTTTAACAGCACTGTGGAAAGCGAGTTCTTTCTCAGCTTCCTAAAGAGCTGGAAGCAAGACATTTTATGGCTTGTTTCCCATTGAAGGATTGAGGCTGTCCTTTGTGCCTTCCTGCTCTAGAGCACTGGAGGGCACTGCTGAGAGTAAAGGGGTCTTTCTGCCATTGGTGTTTTCTGACACTCTCTCAACCATTGCACTTGGTGGTTAGTTAAAAGCCTATTGTCTCTCTCCTCCTCAGCATGTGGAACCACAATCATCCGGGCCTCGTCCCCATTGCTCAAGGGGAAGATGTAGGCCTTTCGTCTGAGCCGGGTTGGCAAGGTGGAATTGTGGCAGAAGCAGAAGTTCTAAAGTGGTGAGGTAAGGTCTGGCAAGAAAGGCCGTTTGACCTTCATTTCTATGACAGTTTCCCCGTAGGATTTTCCCGGGAGCCGAGCAGGTGTTTCTGGCATTCTCGGCAGGAGGTTCGGGCATGTACAGCAGGTGGTTCCAGTCTGTCCAGGATGTGGTTCCGGCGTGTCTGGCACGTGGTTCTGCTATGTCTCAGAGGTGGTTCCGGCATGCCCGGCCGGTGATCCAGGAGAGTCCACCGAGTGATTCTGGCGTAACCGGCAGGTGATTTTTACATGTCTGGCAGGTGGTTCTGGCGAGTCGAGCAGGTGGTTCCGGTGTGCTCGGCAGGTACTTCCGGCGTCTCCGGCACGTGTTTCTGGCACATTTGACAGGTGGTTCTGGCATGCCCGAAAGGTGACTCCGGTCTGTCCGGTAGGTGGTTCCGGCGTGTATGGCACGTGGTTCTGGTACGTCTCAGAGGTGGTTGCGCATGCCCAACAGGTGATTCTGGCCTGTCCGCCATATGGTTCTGGCACGTCTGAGAGGTGGTTCCAGCATGCCCGGAAGGTCATCCCGGAGAGTCCTCCAAGTGGTTCTGGAGTAGCCCGCAGGTGATTGTGGCGTGTCCGGCAGGTGGTTCCGTCATGCTCGGCAGGTGGTTCAGGCGTGGCCGGCAGGTGGTTCCTGTCTGTCCAGGACGTGGTTCCAGTGTGTCCGGCACGTGGTTCTGTTACGTCTGAGAGGTGGTTCCATCCAGCCCGGCAGGTGATTCCGAAGTGTTCACGAACTGGTTGTGGCGTAGCCGGCAGGTGATTTTGGCGTGTCCGGCAGGTGGTTCTGGCGAGTCGAGCAGGTGGTTCTGGCGTGCTCGGCAGGTGCTTCCGGTGTCATTGGCATGTGGTTCTGACGTGTCTGAGAGGTGCTTCCGACATGCCCGGCAGGTAATTCCGGTGTGTTCGCCAAGTGCTTCTGGCGTAGCCGGCAGGTGATTTTGCATGTCCGGCGGTGGTTCCGGCGAGTCGAGCCTGTGGTTCGGGAGTGTCGGGCAGCTGGTTCCGGTCTGTCCAGCAGGTGGCTCTGGCATGTCTGGCACGAGGTTCTGGCACGTCTGAGAGGTTGTGTCGGCATGCACTTCACGTGATTCCAGCTTGTCCACCAAGCGGTTCTGGTGTAGCGGGCAGGTGATTTTGGCGTGTCCGGTAGGTGGGACCGGTGAGTCAAGCAGGTTGTTCCGGCGAGTGTTTCCTGTGTTTCCGGTCTGTATGGGAGATGGTTACGGCCTGTCCGGCACGTGCTTCTGGCACTTCGGAGAGATTGTGCTGGCATGCCCGGCAGGTGATTCTGGAGTGTCCGCCAAGTGGTTCTGGCGTAGCCGGCAGGTCATTTTGGCGTGTCTGGCAGGTGGTTCTGGGGAGTGGATCAGGAACTTCCGGCATTCTCGGCAGGTGATACCGCCGTCTCCTGCATGTGGCTGTGGCACCTCTGAGAGGTGGTTCCAGCATGCCCGGCAGGTGATTCCGGAGTGTCCTACAAGTGGTTGTGGCGTAGCCGGCTGGTGATTCTGGCGTGTCCGGCAGGTGGTTCTGGCGAGTCAAGCAGGTGGTCCCGGCGTATCCGGCAGGTGGTTCCGGTCTGTCCTGTAGGTGGTTCCGGAGTGTCTGCCGAGTGGTTCTGGCGTAGCCGGCAGGTGATTGTGGCGTGTCCAGCAGGTGGTTCTGGGGAGTGGAGCAGGTGGTTCCGGCATACTTGGCAGGTGGTTGCGGCGTGTCCGTCACATGGTTCTGGCACGACTTAGACGTGGTTCCGGCATGCCCGGCAGGTGATTCCGGAGTGTTCGCCAAGTGTTTGCGGCGTAGCCGGCAGGTGAGTTTGCATGTCCAGCGGTCGTTCCGGCGGGTCGAGCCGGTGGTTCCGGCGTGTCCGGCAGGTGGTTCCGGTCTGTCCGGCAGGTGGTTCTGTGGTGTCCGGCACGAGGTTCAGTCTGAGAGGCTGTGCCGGCATGCCCCTCACGTGATTCCGGCTTGTCCCCGAAGTGGTGCTGGTGTAGCGGGCAGGTGATTTTGGCGTGTCCGGCAGGTGGTTCAGGCGAGTTGAGCAGGTGGTTGCGACGTGCTCGGCAGGTGCTTCCGGCGTCTCCGGCACGTGTTTCTGGCACATCTGGCTGGTGGTTCCGGCATGCCCAAAAGTTGATTCCGGTCTGTCCGGTAGGTGGTTCCGGCGTGCACGGCACGTGGTTCTGGTACGCCTCAGAGGTGGTTGCGTATGCCCAACAGGTGATTCCGGACTGTCCGCCACGTGCTTCTGGCACGTCTGAGAGGTGGTTCCAACATGCCCGGCAGGTCATTTCGGAGAGTCGTCCAAGTGGTTCTGGCGTAGCCCGCAGGTGATTTTGGCGTGTCCGGCAGGTGGTTCCACCGTGCTCGGCAGGTGGTTCAGGCATGGGCGTCACGTGGTTCCAGTCTGTCCAGGACGTGTTTCCAGCTTCTCCGGCAGGTGGTTCTGGTACGTCTGAGAGGTGGGTCTGCCATGGCTGGCAGGTGATCCCGGACTGTCCCCCAGGTGGTTCTGGCATAGCCAGCAGTTGATATTGGCCTGTCCGGCAGGTGGTTCCAGCGAGTCGAACAGGTGGCTCCGGCGTGCTCGGCAGGTGGTTCCGGTCTGTCCGGTAGGTGATTCCGGAGTGTCCGTCACGTGCTTCCGGCACGTTTGAGAGGTGGTTCCGGCATGCGCGACAGGTGGTTTCGGAGTGTCCGCCAGGTGGTTCTGGCATAACCGGCAGGTGATTTTGGCGTGTCCGGCAGGTGTTTCTGGCGAGTCGAGCAGGTGGCTCCGGCATGCTCGGCAGGTGCTTCCGGCGTCTCCGGCAAGTGGTTCTGGTGTGTCTGTGAGCTGGTTCCGTCATGTCTGGCAGATGATTCCGGAGTGTCCGCCAGGTGGTTCTGGCATACCCAGCAGGTGATTTTGGCGTGTCAGGGAGGTGGTACCGGTGAGTCGAGCAGGTGGTTCCGGCGTGCTCAGCAGGTGGTTCAGGCGGTTCTGGCAGGTGGTATCCGTCTGTTCGGGGTGTGGTTCCAGCATCTCATGAACACGTTTCTGGCACGTCTGAGATGAGTTTCCAGCCGGCCCGACAGGTGTTTCTGCAGTGTCCGCCAAGCGGTTCTGGCGTAGTTGGCAGGTGATTTTGGCATGACTGGCAGGTGGTTCCAGCAAGCCTGGCAGGTGATTCCAAAGTGTTCACCAACTGGTTGTGGCGTAGCCGGCAGGTGATTTTTGCGTGATCGGCAGGTGGTTCTGGCGAGTCGAGCAGGTGGTTCCGGCGTGCTCGGCTGGTGCTTCCGGGGTCATTGGCACGGGGTTCTGGCATGTCTGAGAGGTGGTTCCTGCATGCCCGGCAAGTGATTCCGGAGTGTTCGCCAAGTGGTTCTGGCGTAGTCGGCAGGTGATTTTGGCATGTCCGGCAGGTGGTTCAGGCGAGTTGAGCAGGTGGTTCCAACGTGCTTGGCAGGTGCTTCCGGCGTCTCCGGCACGTGTTTCTGGCACATCTGACAGGTGGTTCCGGCATGTCCGAAAGGTGATTCCGGTCTGTCCGGTAGGTGGTTCCAGCCTGCACGGCATGTGGTTCTGGTACGTCTCAGAGGTGGTTGCGCATGCCCAACAGGTGATTCCGGACTGTCCGCCACATGGTTCTGGCACGTCTGAGAGGTGGTTCCGGCATGCCCGGCAGGTCATCCCAGAGAGTCCTCCAAGTGGTTCTGGCATAACACGCAGGTGATTTTGGCGTGTCAAGCAGGTTGCTCCGTTGTGCTTGGCAGGTGGTTCAGGCTTGGCCGGCAGGTGGTTCCAGACTGTCCAGGACGTGTTTCCAGCTTCTCCGGCAGGTGGTTCTGGTACGTCTGAGAGGTGGTTCCGCCATGGTTGACAGGTGATTCCGGACCGTCCCCCAGGTGGTTCTGGCATAGCCAGCAGTTGATATTGGCCTGTCCGGCAGGTGGTTCCAGCGAGTCGAACAGGTGGCTCCGGCGTGCTCGGCAGGTGGTTCCGGTCTGTCTGGTAGGTGATTCCGGCGTGTCTGGCACGTGCTTCCGGCACGTCTGAGAGGTGGTTCCGGCATGCGCGACACGTGATTTCGGAGTGTCCGCCAGGTGGTTCTGGTGTACCCGGCAGGTGATTTTGGCGTGTCCGGCAGGTGTTTCTGGCGAGTCGAGCAGGTGGCTCCGGCATGCTCGGCAGGTGCTTCCGGCGTCTCCGGCACGTGGTTCTGGTGTGTCTGAGAGATGGTTCCGGCATGTCCGGCAGATGATTCCGGAGTGTCCGCCAAGTGGTTCTGGCATACCCGGCTGGTGATTTGGGCATGTCAGGTAGGTGGTTCCGGCGAGTCGAGCAGGTGGCTCCGGCGTGCTCGGCAGGTTGTTCAGACGGGTCTGGCAGGTGTTTTCCGTCTGTTCGGGGTGTGGTTCCAGCATCTCATGCACATGGTTCTGGCACGTCTGAGATGTGGTTCTGGCCGGCCCGACAGGTGTTTCCACAGTGTCCGCCAAGTGGTACTGGCGTAGTTGGCAGGTGATTTTGGCATGACCGGCAGGTGGTTCCAGCAAGCCCGGCAGGTGATTCCGAAGTGTTCCCCAACTGGTTGTGGCGTAGCCGGCAGGTGATTTTTGCGTGTCCGGCAGGTGGTTCTGGCGAGTCGAGCAGGTGGTTCCGGCGTGCTCGGCAGGTGCTTCCGGGGTCATTGGCACGTGGTTCTGGCATATCTGAGAGGTGGTTCCGGCATGCCCGGCAGGTGATTCCGGAGTGTTCGCCAAGTGTTTCCGGCGTGGCCGGCAGGTGATTTTGCATGTCCAGCGGTCGTTCCGGCGGGTCGAGCCGGTGGTTCCGGCGTGTCCGGCAGGTGGTTCCGGTTTGTCCGGCAGGTGGTTCTGTGGTGTCCGACACGAGGTTCAGTCTGAGAGGCTGTGCCAGCATGCCCCTCACGTGATTCTGGCTTGTCCTCGAAGTGGTGCTGGTCTAGCGGGCAGGTGATTTTGGCGTGTCTGGCAGGTGGTTCAGGCGAGTTGAGCAGGTGGTTGAGACGTGCTCGGCAGGTGCTTCCGGCGTCTCCGGCACGTGTTTCTGGCACATCTGACTGGTGGTTCCGGCATGCCCAAGAGTTGATTCCGGTCTGTCCGGTAGGTGGTTCCGGCGTGCACGGCACGTGGTTCTGGTACGTCTCAGAGGTGGTTGCGTATGCCCAACAGGTGATTCCGGACTGTCCGCCACGTGCTTCTGGCACGTCTGAGAGGTGGTTCCAACATGCCCGGCAGGTCATTTCGGAGAGTCGTCCAAGTGGTTCTGGCGTAGCCCGCAGGTGATTTTGGCGTGTCCGGCAGGTGGTTCCGCCGTGCTCGGCAGTTGGTTCAGGCATGGCCGTCACGTGGTTCCAGTCTGTCCAGGACGTGTTTCCAGCTTCTCCGGCAGGTGGTTCTGGTACGTCTGAGAGTTGGTTCCGCCATGGCTGGCAGGTGATCCCGGACTGTCCCCCAGGTGGTTCTGGCATTGCCAGCAGTTGATATTGGACTCTCCGGCAGGTGGTTCGAGCGAGTCGAACAGGTGGCTCCCGCGTTCTTGGCAGGTGGTTCCGGTCTGTCCGGTAGGTGTTTCCGGCGTGTCTGGCACGTGCTTCCGGCACGTCTGAGAGGTGGTTCCGGCATGCGCGGCAGGTGATTCCGTAGTGTCCGCCAGGTGGTTCTGGCATACCCGGCAGGTGATTTTGGCGTGTCTGGCAGGTGTTTCTGGCGAGTCGAGCAGGTGGCTCCGGCATGCTCGGCAGGTGCTTCCGGCGTCTCCGGCACTTGGTTCTGGTGTGTCTGAGAGCTGGCTCCGGCATGTCCGGCAGATGATTCCGGAGTGTCTGCCAAGTGGTTCTGGCATACCCAGCAGGTGATTTTGGCGTGTCAGGGAGGTGGTACCGGTGAGTCGAGCAGGTGGTTCCGGCGTGTTCAGCAGGTGGTTCAGGCGGTCCTGGCAGGTGGTATCCGTCTGTTCGGGGTGTGGTTCCAGCATCTCATGAACACGTTTCTGGCACGTCTGAGATGTGGTTCCAGCCGGCCCGACAGGTGTTTCCGCAGTGTCCGCCAAGCGGTTCTGGCGTAGTTGGCAGGTGATTTTGGCATGACTGGCAGGTGGTTCCAGCAAGCCTGGCAGGTGATTCCAAAGTGTTCCCCAACTGGTTGTGGCGTAGCCGGCAGGTGATTTTTGCGTGATCGGCAGGTGGTTCTGGCGAGTGGAGCAGGTGGTTCCGGAGTGCTCGGATGGTGCTTCCGGGGTCATTGGCACGGGGTTCTGGCATGTCTGAGAGGTGGTTCCTGCATGCCCGGCAAGTCATTCCGGAGTGTTCGCCAAGTGGTTCTGGCATAGTCGGCAGGTGATTTTGGCATGTCCGGCAGGTGGTTCAGGCGAGTTGAGCAGGTGGTTCCAACGTGCTTGGCAGGTGCTTCCGGCGTCTCCGGCACGTGTTTCTGGCACATCTGACAGGTGGTTCCGGCATGCCCGAAAGGTGATTCCGGTCTGTCCGGTAGGTGGTTCCAGCCTGCACGGCTTGTGGTTCTGGTACGTCTCAGAGGTGGTTGCGCATGCCCAACATGTGATTCCGGACTGTCCGCCACATGGTTCTGGCACGTCTGAGAGGTGGTTCCGGCATGCCCGGCAGGTCATCCCAGAGAGTGCCCCAAGTGGTTCTGGCATAACACGCAGGTGATTTTGGCGTGTCTGGCAGGTTGTTCCGTTGTGCTTGGCAGGTGGTTCAGGCTTGGCCGGCAGGTGGTTCCAGAGTTTCCAGGACGTGTTTCCAGTTTCTCCGGCAGGTGGTTCTGGTACGTCTGAGAGGTGGTTCCGCCATGGCTGGCAGGTGATTCCAGACCGTCCCCCAGGTGGTTCTGGCATAGCCAGCAGTTGATATTGGCCTGTCCGGCAGGTGGTTCCAGCGAGTCGAACAGGTGGCTCCGGCGTGCTCGGCAGGTGGTTCCGGTCTGTCCGGTAGGTGATTCCAGAGTGTCCGTCACGTGCTTCCTGCACGTCTGAGAGGTGGTTCCGGCATGCGCGACAGGTGGTTTCGGAGTGTCCGCCAGGTGGTTCTGGCATAACCGGCAGGTGATTTTGGCGTGTCCGGCAGGTGTTTCTGGCGAGTCGAGCAGGTGGCTCCGGCATGCTCGGCAGGTGCTTCCGGCGTCTCCGGCACGTGGTTCTGGTGTGTCTGAGAGCTGGTTCCGTCATGTCCGGCAGATGATTCCGGAGTGTCCGCCAGGTGGTTCTGGCATACCCAGCAGGTGATTTTGGCGTGTCAGGGAGGTGGTACCGGTGAGTCGAGCAGGTGGTTCCGGCGTGCTCAGCAGGTGGTTCAGGCGGTTCTGGCAGGTGGTATCCGTCTGTTCGGGGTGTGGTTCCAGCATCTCATGAACACGTTTCTGGCACGTGTGAGATGAGTTTCCAGCCGGCCCGACAGGTGTTTCCGCAGTGTCCGCCAAGCGGTTCTGGCGTAGTTGGCAGGTGATTTTGGCATGACTGGCAGGTGGTTCCAGCAAGCCTGGCAGGTGATTCCAAAGTGTTCACCAACTGGTTGTGGCGTAGCCGGCAGGTGATTTTTGCGTGATCGGCAGGTGGTTCTGGCGAGTCGAGCAGGTGGTTCCGGCGTGCTCGGCTGGTGCTTCCGGGGTCATTGGCACGGGGTTCTGGCATGTCTGAGAGGTGGTTCCTGCATGCCCGGCAAGTGATTCCGGAGTGTTCGCCAAGTGGTTCTGGCATAGTCGGCAGGTGATTTTGGCATGTCCGGCAGGTGGTTCAGGCGAGTTGAGCAGGTGGTTCCAACGTGCTTGGCAGGTGCTTCCGGCGTCTCCGGCACGTGTTTCTGGCACATCTGACAGGTGGTTCCGGCATGCCCGAAAGGCGATTCCGGTCTGTCCTGTAGGTGGTTCCAGCCGGCACGGCATGTGGTTCTGGTACGTCTCAGAGGTGGTTGCGCATGCCCAACAGGTGATTCCGGACTGTCCGCCACATGGTTCTGGCACGTCTGAGATGTGGTTCCGGCATGCCCGGCAGGTCATCCCAGAGAGTCCTCCAAGTGGTTCTGGCATAACACGCAGGTGATTTGGGCATGTCTGGCAGGTTGTTCCATTGTGCTTGGCAGGTGGTTCAGGCTTGGCGGCAGGTGGTTCCAGACTGTGCAGGACGTGTTTCCAGCTTCTCCGGCAGGTGGTTCTGGTACGTCTGAGGGGTGGTTCCACCAGGGCTGGCAGGCGATTCCGGACCGTCCCCCATGTAGTTATGGCATAGGCAGCAGTTAATATTGGCCTGTCCGGCAGGTGGTTCCAGCGAGTCGAACATGTGGCTCCGGCGTGCTCGGCAGGTGGTTCCGGTCTGTCCGATAGGTGATTCCGGCATGTCCGGCACGTGCTTCCGGCACGTCTGAGAGGTGGTTCCGGCATGCGCGACAGGTGATTTCTGCGTGTCCGGCAGGTGGTTCTGGCGAGTCGAGCAGGTGGTTCCGCCGTGCTCGGCAGTGCTTCCGGGGTCATTGGCACGTGGTTCTGGCATATCTGAGATGTGGTTCTGGCATGCCCCACAGGTGATTCCAGAGTGTTCGCCAAGTATTTCCGGCGTAGCCGGCATGTGATTTTGCATGTCCAGCGGTCGTTCCGGTGGGTCGAGCTGGTGGTTCCGGGGTGCCCGGCAGGTGGTTCCGGTCTGTCCGGCAGGTGGTTCTGTGGTGTCCGGCACGAGGTTCAGTTTGAGAGGCTGTGCCGGCATGCCCCTCACGTGATTCCGGCTAGTCTTCGAAGTGGTGCTGGTGTAGCGGGCAGCTGATTTTGGGGTGTCCGGCAGGTGGTTCCACCGTGCTCGGCAGGTGGTTCAGGCATGGCCGTCACGTGGTTCCAGTCTGTCCAGGACGTGTTTCCAGCTTCTCCGGCATGTGGTTCTGGTACGTCTGAGATGTGGTTCCGCCATGTCTGGCAGGTGATCCTGGACGGTCCCCCAGGTGGTTCTGGCATAGCCAGCAGTTGATATTGGCCTGTCCGGCAGGTGGTTCCAGCGAGTCGAACAGGTGGCTCCGGCGTTCTTGGCAGGTGGTTCCGGTCTGTCCGGTAGGTGTTTCCGGCGTGTCTGGCACGTGCTTCCGGCACGTCTGAGAGGTGGTTCCGGCATGCGCGGCAGGTGATTCCGTAGTGTCCGTCAGGTGGTTCTGGCATACCCGGCTGGTGATTTGGGCATGTCAGGTAGGTGGTTCCGGCGAGTCGAGCAGGTGGCTCCGGCGTGCTCGGCAGGTTGTTCAGACGGGTCTGGCAGGTGTTTTCCGTCTGTTCGGGGTGTGGTTCCAGCATCTCATGCACATGGTTCTGGCACGTCTGAGATGTGGTTCCGGCCGGCCCGACAGGTGTTTCCACAGTGTCCGCCAAGTGGTACTGGCGTAGTTGGCAGGTGATTTTGGCATGACCGGCAGGTGGTTCCAGCAAGCCCGGCAGGTGATTCCGAAGTGTTCCCCAACTGGTTGTGGCGTAGCCGGCAGGTGATTTTTGCGTGTCCGGCAGGTGGTTCTGGCGAGTCGAGCAGGTGGTTCCGGCGTGCTCGGCAGGTGCTTCCGGGGTCATTGGCACGTGGTTCTGGCATATCTGAGAGGTGGTTCCGGCATGCCCGGCAGGTGATTCCGGAGTGTTCGCCAAGTGTTTCCGGCGTAGCCGGCAGGTGATTTTGCATGTCCAGCAGTCGTTCCGGCGGGTCGAGCCGGTGGTTCCGGCGTGTCCGGCAGGTGGTTCCGGTCTGTCCGGCAGGTGGTTCTGTGGTGTCCGACACGAGGTTCAGTCTGAGAGGCTGTGCCGGCATGCCCCTCACGTGATTCCGGCTTGTCCCCGAAGTGGTGCTGGTGTAGCGGGCAGGTGATTTTGGCGTGTCCGGCAGGTGGTTCAGGCGAGTTGAGCAGGTGGTTGCGACGTGCTCGGCAGGTGCTTCCGGCGTCTCCGGCACGTGTTTCTGGCACATCTGACTGGTGGTTCCGGCATGCCCAAAAGTTGATTCCGGTCTGTCCGGTAGGTGTTTCCGGCGTGCACGGCACGTGGTTCTGGTACGTCTCAGAGGTGGTTGCGTATGCCCAACAGGTGATTCCGGACTGTCCGCCACGTGCTTCTGGCACGTGTGAGAGGTGGTTCCAACATGCCCGGCAGGTCATTTCGGAGAGTCGTCCAAGTGGTTCTGGCGTAGCCCGCAGGTGATTTTGGCGTGTCCGGCACGTGGTTCCGCCGTGCTCGGCAGGTGGTTCAGGCATGGCCGTCACGTGGTTCCAGTCTGTCCAGGACGTGTTTCCAGCTTCTCCGGCAGGTGGTTCTGGTACGTCTGAGAGGTGGTTCCGCCATGGCTGGCAGGTGATCCCGGACTGTCCCCCAGGTGGTTCTGGCATAGCCAGCAGTTGATATTGGCCTTTCCGGCAGGTGGTTCCAGCGAGTCGAACAAGTGGCTCCGGCGTTCTTGGCAGGTGGTTCCGGCATGTCCGGCAGATGATTCCGGAGTGTCCGCCAAGTGGTTCTGGCATACCCAGCAGGTAATTTTGGCGTGTCAGATAGGTGGTACCGGTGAGTCGAGCAGGTGGTTCCGGCGTGCTCAGCAGGTGGTTCAGGCGGTTCTGGCAGGTGGTATCCGTCTGTTCGGGGTGTGGTTCCACCATCCCATGAACACGTTTCTGGCACGTCTGAGATGTGGTTCCAGCCGGCCCGACAGGTGTTTCCGCAGTGTCTGCCAAGCGGTTCTGGCGTAGTTGGCAGGTGATTTTGGCATGACTGGCAGGTGGTTCCAGCAAGCCTGGCAGGTGATTCCAAAGTGTTCACCAACTGGTTGTGGCGTAGCCGGCAGGTGATTTTTGCGTGATCGGCAGGTGGCTCTGGCGAGTGGAGCAGGTGGTTCCGGCGTGCTCGGCTGGTGCTTGCGGGGTCATTGGCACGGGGTTCTGGCATGTCTGAGAGGTGGTTCCTGCATGCCCGGCAAGTGATTCCGGAGTGTTCGCCAAGTAGTTCTGGCATAGTCGGCAGGTGATTTTGGCATGTCCGGCAGGTGGTTCAGGCGAGTTGAGCAGGTGGTTCCAACGTGCTTGGCAGGTGCTTCCGGCATCTCCGGCATGTGTTTCTGGCACATCTGACAGGCGGTTCCTGCATGCCCGAAAGGTGATTCCGGTCTGTCCGGTAGGTGGTTCCAGCCTGCACGGCATGTGGTTCTGGTACGTCTCAGAGGTGGTTGCGCATGCCCAACAGGTGATTCCGGACTGTCCGCCACATGGTTCTGGCACGTCTGAGATGTGGCTCCGGCATGCACGGCAGGTCATCCCAGAGAGTCCTCCAAGTGGTTCTGGCATAACACGCAGGTGATTTTGGCGTGTCTGGCAGGTTGTTCCATTGTGCTTGGCAGGTGGTTCAGGCTTGGCCGGCAGGTGGTTCCAGACTGTCCAGGACGTGTTTCCAGCTTCTCCGGCAGGTGGTTCTGGTACGTCTGAGAGGTGGTTCCGGCATGCGCGACAGGTGATTTCGGAGTGTCCGCCAGGTGATTCTGGCGTACCCGGCAGGTGATTTTGGCGAGTCCGGCAGGTGTTTCTAGCGAGTCGAGCAGGTGGCTCCGGCGTGCTCGGCAGGTTGTTCAGACGGGTCTGGCAGGTGTTTTCCTTCTGTTCGGGGTGAGGTTCCAGCATCTCCTGCACATGGTTCTTGCACGTCTGAGATGTGGTTCCGGCCGGCCCGACAGGTGTTTCCACAGTGTCCGCCAAGTGGTACTGGCGTAGTTGGCAGGTGATTTTGGCATGACCGGCAGGTGGTTCCAGCAAGCCCGGCAGGTGATTCCGAAGTGTTCCCCAACTGGTTGTGGCGTAGCCGGCAGGAGATTTTTGCGTGTCCGGCAGGTGGTTCTGGCGAGTCGAGCAGGTGGTTCCGGCGTGCTCGGCAGGTGCTTCCGGGGTCATTGGCACGTGGTTCTGGCATATCTGAGACGTGGTTCCAACATGCCCGGCAGGTCATTTCGGAGAGTCGTCCAAGTGGTTCTGGCGTAGCCCGCAGGTGATTTTGGAGTGTCCGGCAGGTGGTTCAGGCATGGCCGTCACGTGGTTCCAGTCTGTCCAGGACGTGTTTCCAGCTTCTCCGGCAGGTGGTTCTGGGACGTCTGAGAGGTGGTTCCGCCATGGCTGGCAGGTGATCCCGGACTGTCCCCCAGGTGCTTCTGGCATAGCCAGCAGTTGATATTGGCCTGTCCGGAAGGTGGTTCCAGCGAGTCGAACAGGTGGCTCCGGCGTTCTTGGCAGGTGGTTCCGGTCTGTCCGGTAGGTGTTTCCGGCGTGTCTGGCACGTGCTTCCGGCACGTCTGAGAGGTGGTTCCGGCATGTGCGGCAGGTGATTCCGTAGTGTCCGCCAGGTGGTTCTGGCATACCCGGCAGGTGATTTTGGCGTGTCCGGCAGGTGTTTCTGGTGAGTCCAGCAGGTGGCTCCGGCATGCTCGGCAGGTGCTTCCGGCGTCTCCGGCACTTGGTTCTGGTGTGTCTGAGAGCTGGTTCCGGCATGTCTGGCAGATGATTCCGGAGTGTCCGCCAAGTGGTTCTGGCATACCCAGCAGGTGATTTTGGGGTGTCAGGGAGGTGGTACCGGTGAGTCGAGCAGGTGGTTCCGGCATGCTCGACAGGTGCTTCCGGGGTCATTGGCACGGGGTTCTGGCATGTCTGAGAGGTGGTTCCTGCATGCCCGGCAAGTGACTCCGGAGTGTTCGCCAAGTGGTTCTGGCATAGTCGGCAGGTGATTTTGGCATGTCCGGCAGGTGGTTCTGGAGAGTTGAGCAGGTGGTTCCAACGTGCTTGGCAGGTGCTTCCGGCGTCTCCGGCACGTGTTTCTGGCACATCTGACAGGTGGTTCCGGCGTGCCCGAAAGGTGATTCCGGTCTGTCCGGTAGGTGGTTCCAGCCTGCACGGCATGTGGTTCTGGTACGTCTCAGAGGTGGTTGCGCATGCCCAACAGGTGATTCCGAACTGTCCGCCACATGGTTCTGGCACGTCTGAGAGGTGGTTCCGGCATGCTCGGCAGGTCATCCCAGATAGTCCGCCAAGTGGTTCTGGCATAACACGCAGCTGATTTTGGCGTGTCTGGCAGGTTGTTCCGTTGTGCTTGTCAGGTGGTTCAGGCTTGTCCGGCAGGTGGTTCCAGACTGTTCAGGACGTGTTTACAGCTTCTCCGGCAGGTGGTTCTGGTACGTCTGAGAGGTGGTTCCGCCATGGCTGGCAGGTGATTCCGGACCATCCCCCAGGTGGTTCTGGCATAGCCAGCAGTTGATATTGGCCTGTCCGGAAGGTGGTTCCAGCGAGTCGAACAGGTGGCTCCGGCGTGCTCGGCAGGTGGTTCCGGTCTGTCCGGTAGGTGATTCCGGCGTGTCTGGCACGTGCTTCCGGCACGTCTGAGAGGTGGTTCCGGCATGCGCGACAGGTGATTTCGGAGTGTCCGCCAGGTGGTTCTGGCGTACCCGGCAGGTGATTTTGGCGTGTCCGGCAGGTGTTTCTGGCGAGTCGAGCAGGTGGCTCCGGCATGCTCGGCAGGTGCTTCCGGCGTCTCCGGCACGTGGTTCTGGTGTGTCTGAGAGCTGGTTCCGGCATGTCCGGCAGATGATTCCGGAGTGTCCCCCAAGTGGTTCTGGCATACCCGGCTGGTGATTTGGGCATGTCAGGTAGATGGTTCCGGCGTGTCGAGCAGGTGGCTCCGGCGTGCTCGGCAGGTTGTTCAGACGGGTCTGGCAGGTGTTTTCCGTCTGTTCGGGCTGTGGTTCCAGCATCTCATGCACATGGTTCTGGCACGTCTGAGATGTGGTTCCGGCCGGCCCGACAGCTGTTTCCACAGTGTCCGCCAAGTGGTACTGGCGTAGTTGGCAGGTGATTTTGGCATGACCGGCAGGTGGTTCCAGCAAGCCCGGCAGGTGATTCCGAAGTGTTCCCCAACTGGTTGTGGCGTAGCCGGCAGGTGATTTTTGCGTTTCCGGCAGGTGGTTCTGGCGAGTCGAGCAGGTGGTTCCGGCGTGCTCGGCAGGTGCTTCCGGGGTCATTGGCACGTGGTTCTGGCATATCTGAGAGGTGGTTCCGGCATGCCCGGCAGGTGATTCCGGAGTGTTCGCCAAGTGTTTCCGGCGTAGCCGGCAGGTGATTTTGCATGTCCAGCGGTCGTTCCGGCGGGTCGAGCCGGTGGTTCCGGCGTGTCCGGCAGGTGGTTCCGGTCTGTCCGGCAGGTGGTTCTGTGGTGTCCGGCACGAGGTTCAGTCTGAGAGGCTGTGCCGGCATGCCCCTCACGTGATTCCGGCTTGTCCCCGAAGTGGTGCTGGTGTAGCGGGCAGGTGGTTCCGGCGTGCTCAGCAGGTGGTTCAGGCGGTTCTGGCAGGTGGTATCCATCTGTTTGGGGTGTGGTTCCAGCATCTCATGAACAGGTTTCTGGCACGTCTGAGATGTGGTTCCTGCCGGCCCGACAGGTGTTTCTGCAGTGTCCGCCAAGTGGTTCTGGCATACCCGGCTGGTGATTTGGGCATGTCAGGTAGGTGGTTCCGGCGAGTCGAGCAGGTGGGTCCTGCGTGCTCGGCAGGTTTTTCAGACGGGTCTGGCAGGTGTTTTCCGTCTTTTCGGGGTGTGGTTCCAGCATCTCATGCACATGGTTCTGGCACGTCTGAGATGTGGTTCTGGCCGGCCCGACAGGTGTTTCCACAGTGTCCGCCAAGTGGTACTGGCGTAGTTGGCAGGAGATTTTAGCGTGTCAGGCAGGTGGTTCAGGCGAGTTGAGCAGGTGGTTGCGACGTGCTCGGCAGGTGCTTCCGGCGTCTCCGGCACGTGTTTCTGGCACATCTGACTGGTGGTTCCGGCATGCCCAGAAGTTGATTCCGGTCTGTCCGGTAGGTGGTTCCGGCGTGCACGGCACGTGGTTCTGGTACGTCTCAGAGGTGGTTGCGTATGCCCAACAGGTGATTCCGGACTGTCCGCCACGTGCTTCTGACACGTCTGAGAGGTGGTTCCAACATGCCCGGCAGGTCATTTCGGAGAGTCGTCCAAGTGGTTCTGGCGTAGCCCGCATGTGATTTTGGCGTGTCCGGCAGGTGGTTCCGCCGTGCTCGGCAGATGGTTCAGGCATGGCCGTCACGTGGTTCCAGTCTGTCCAGGACGTGTTTCCAGCTTCTCCGGCAGGTGGTTCTGGTACGTCTGAGAGGTGGTTCCGCCATGGCTGGCAGGTGATCCCGGACTGTCCCCCAGGTGGTTCTGGCATAGCCAGCAGTTGATATTGCCCTTTCCGGCAGGTGTTTCCAGCGATTCGAACAGGTGGCTCCGGCGTTCTTGGCAGGTGGTTCCGGTCTGTCCGGTAGGTGTTTCCGGCGTGTCTGGCACGTGCTTCCGGCACATCTGAGAGGTGGTTCCGGCATGCGCGGCAGGTGATTCCGTAGTGTCCGGCAGGTGGTTCTGGCATACCCGGCAGGTGATTTTGGCGTGTCCGGCAGGTGTTTCTGGCGAGTCGAGCAGGTGGCTCCGGCATGCTCGGCAGGTGCTTCCGGCGTCTCCGGCACTTGGTTCTGGTGTGTCTGAGAGCTGGTTCCAGCATGTCAGGCAGATGATTCCGGAGTGTCCGCCAAGTGGTTCTGGCATACCCAGCAGGTGATTTTGGCGTGTCAGGGAGGTGGTACCGGTGAGTCGAGCAGGTGGTTCCGGCGGCTCAGCAGGCGGTTCAGGCGGTTCCTGCAGGTGGTATCCGTCTGTTAGGGGTGTGGTTCCAGCATCTCATGAACACGTTTCTGGCACGTCTGAGATGTGGTTCCAGCCGGCCCGACAGGTGTTTCTGCAGTGTCCGCCAAGCCGTTCTGGCATAGTTGGCAGGTGATTTTGGCATGACTGGCAGGTGGTTCCAGCAAGCCTGGCAGGTGATTCCAAAGTGTTCACCAACTGGTTGTGGCGTAGCCAGCAGGTGATTTTTGCGTGATCGGAAGGTGGTTCTGGCGAGTCGAGCAAGTGGTTCCGGCGTGCTCGGCTGGTGCTTCTGGGGTCATTGGCTCGGGATTCTGGCATGTCTGAGAGGTGGTTCCTGCATGCCCGGCAGGTGATTCCGGAGTGTTCGCCAAGTGTTTCCGGCGTAGCCGGCAGGTGATTTTGCATGTCCAGCGGTCGTTCCGGCGGGTCGAGCCGGTGGTTCCGGCGTGTCCGGCAGGTGGTTCCGGTCTGCCTGGCAGGTGGTTCTTTGGTGTCTGGCACGAGGTTCAGTCTGAGAGGCTGTGCCGGCATGCCCCTCACGTGATTCCGGCTTGTCCCCGAAGAGGTGCTGGTGTAGCGGGCAGGTGGTTCCGGCGTGCTCAGCAGGTGGTTCAGGCGGTTCTGGCAGGTGGTATCCATCTTTTTGGGGTGTGGTTCCAGCATCTCATGAACACGTTTCTGGCACGTCTGAGAGGTGGTTCCGGCATACATACCAGGTGATTTCGGAGTGTCCGCCAGGTGGTTTGGCATACCCGGCAGGTGATTTTGGCGTGTCCGGCAGGTGTTTCTGGCGAGTCGAGCAGGTGGCTCCGGCATGCTCGGCAGGTGCTTCCGGCGTCTCCGGAACGTGGTTCTGGTGTGTCTGAGAGCTGGTTCCGGCATGTCCGGCAGATGATTCCGGAGTGTCCGCCAAGTGTTTCTGGCATACCCGGCTGGTGATTTGGGGTTGTCAGGTAGGTGGTTCCGGCGTGTCGAGCAGGTGGCTCCGGCGTGCTCGGCAGGTTGTTCAGACGGGTCTGGCAGGTGTTTTCCATCTGTTCGGGCTGTGGTTCCAGCATCTCATGCACATGGTTCTGGCACGTCTGAGATGTGGTTCCGGCCAGCCCGACAGGTGTTTTCACAGTGTCCGCCAAGTGGTACTGGCGTAGTTGGCAGGTGATTTTGGCATGACCGGCAGGTGGTTCCAGCAAGCCCGGCAGGTGATTCCGAAGTGTTCCTCAACTGGTTGTGGCGTAGCCGGCAGGTGATTTCTGCGTGTCCGGCAGGTGGTTCTGGCGAGTCGAGCAGGTGGTTCCGGCGTGCTCGGCAGGTGCTTCCGGGGTCATTGGCACGTGGTTCTGGCATATCTGAGAGGTGGTTCCGGCATGCCCGGCAGGTGATTCCGGAGTGTTCGCCAAGTGTTTCCGGCGTAGCAGGCAGGTGATTTTGCATGTCCAGCGGTCGTTCCGGCGGGTCGAGCCGGTGGTTCAGGCGTGTCCGGCAGGTGGTTCCGGTCTGTCCGGCAGGTGGATCTGTGGTGTCCGGCACGAGGTTCAGTCTGAGAGGCTGTGCCGGCATGCCCCTCACGTGATTCCGGCTTGTCCCCGAAGTGGTGCTGGTGTAGCGGGCAGGTGATTTTGGCGTGTCCGGCAGGTGGTTCAGGCGAGTTGAGCAGGTGGTTGCGACGTGCTCGGCAGGTGCTTCCGGCGTCTCCGGCACGTGTTTCTGGCACATCTGACTGGTGGTTCCGGCATGCCCAAAAGTTGATTCCTTTCTGTCCGGTAGGTGTTTCCGGCGTGCACGGCACGTGGTTCTGGTACGTGTCAGAGCTGGTTGCGTATGCCCAGCAGGTGATTCCAGACTGTCCGCCACGTGCTTCTGGCACGTCTGAGAGGTGGTTCCAACATGCCCGGCAGGTCATTTCGGAGAGTCGTCCAAGTGGTTGTGGCGTAGCCCGCAGGTGATTTTGGCGTGTCCGGCAGGTGGTTCCGCCGTGCTCGGCAGGTGGTTCAGGCATGGCCGTCACGTGGTTCCAGTCTGTCCAGGACGTGTTTCCAGCTTCTCCGGCAGGTGGTTCTGGTACGTCTGAGAGGTGGTTCCTCCATGGCTGGCAGGTGATCCCGGACTGTCCCCCAGGTGGTTCTGGCATAGCCAGCAGTTGATATTGGCCTTTCCGGCAGGTGGTTCCAGCGAGTCGAACAGGTGACTCCGGCGTTCTTGGCAGGTGGTTCCGGTCTGTCCGGTAGGTGTTTCCGGCGTGTCTGGCACGTGCTTCCGGCACGTCTGAGAGGTGGTTCCGGCATGCGCGGCAGGTGATTCCGTAGTTTCCGCCAGGTGGTTCTGGCATACCCGGCAGGTGATTTGGGCATGTCAGGTAGGTGGTTCCGGCGAGTCGAGCAGGTGGCTCCGGCGTGCTCGGCAGGTTGTTCAGACGGGTCTGGCAGGTGTTTTCCGTCTGTTCGGGGTGTGGCTCCAGCATCTCATGCACATGGTTCTGGCACGTCTGAGATGTGGTTCCGGCCGGCCCGACAGGTGTTTCCACAGTGTCCGCCAATTGGTACTGGCGTAGTTGGCAGGTGATTTTGGCGTGTCCGGCAGGTGTTTCTGGCGAGTCGAGCAGGTGGCTCCGGCATGCTCGGCAGGTGCTTCCGGCGTCTCCGGCAAGTGGTTCTGGTGTGTCTGAGAGCTGGTTCCGGCATGTCCGGCAGATGATTCCGGAGTGTCCGCCAAGTGGTTCTGGCATACCCGGCTGGTGATTCGGGCATGTCAGGTAGGTGGTTCCGGCGAGTCGAGCAGGTGACTCCGGCATGCTCGGCAGGTGCTTCCGGCGTCTCCGGCACGTGGTTCTGGTGTGTCTGAGAGCTGGTTCCGGCATGTCCGGCAGATGATTCCGGAGTGTCCGCCAAGTGGTTCTGGCATACCCGGCTGGTGATTCGGGCATGTCAGGTAGGTGGTTCCGGCGAGTCGAGCAGGTGGCTACGGCGTGCTCGGCAGGTTGTTCAGACGGGTCTGGCAGGTGTTTTCCGTCTGTTCGGGGTGTGGTTCCAGCATCTGATGCACATGGTTCTGGCACGTCTGAGATGTGGTTCCGGCCGGCCCGACAGGTGTTTCCACAGTGTCCGCCAAGTGGTACTGGCGTAGTTGGCAGGTGATTTTGGCATGACCGGCAGGTGGTTCCAGCAAGCCCGGCAGGTGATTCCGAAGTGTTCCCCAACTGGTTGTGGCGTAGCCGGCAGGTGATTTTTGCGTGTCCGGCAGGTGGTTCTGGCGAGTCGAGCAGGTGGTTCCGGCGTGCTCGGCAGGTGCTTCCGGGGTCATTGGCACGTGGTTCTGGCATATCTGAGAGGTGGTTCCGGCATGCCCGGCAGGTGATTCCGGAGTGTTCGCCAAGTGTTTCCGGCGTAGCCGGCAGGTGATTTTGCATGTCCAGCGGTCGTTCCGGCGGGTCGAGCCGGTGGTTCCGACGTGTCCGGCAGGTGGTTCCGGTCTGTCCGGCAGGTGGTTCTGTGGTGTCCGGCACGAGGTTCAGTCTGAGAGGCAGTGCCGGCATGCCCCTCACGTGATTCCGGCTTGTCCCCGAAGTGGTGCTGGAGTAGCGGGCAGGTGATTTTGGCGTGTCCGGCAGGTGGTTCAGGCGAGTTGAGCAGTTGGTTGCGACGTGATCGGCAGGTGCTTCCGGCGTCTCCGGCACGTGTTTCTGGCACATCTGACTGGTGGTTCCGGCATGCCCAAAAGTTGATTCCGGTCTGTCCGGTAGGTGGTGCCGGCGTGCACGGCACGTGGTTCTGGTACATCTCAGAGGTGGTTGCGTATGCCCAACAGGTGATTCCGGACTGTCCGCCACGTGCTTCTGGCACGTCTGAGAGGTGGTTCCAACATGCCCGGCAGGTCATTTCGGAGAGTCGTCCAAGTGGTTGTGGCGTAGCCCGCAGGTGATTTTGGCGTGTCCGGCAGGTGGTTCCGCCGTGCTCGGCAGGTGGTTCAGGCATGGCCGTCACGTGGTTCCAGACTTTCCAGGACGTGTTTCCAGTTTCTCCGGCAGGTGGTTCTGGTACGTCTGAGAGGTGGTTCCGCCATGGCTGGCAGGTGATTCCAGACCGTCCCCCAGGTGGTTCTGGCATAGCCAGCAGTTGATATTGGCCTGTCCGGCAGGTGGTTCCAGCGAGTCGAACAGGTGGCTCCGGCGTGCTCGGCAGGTGGTTCCGGTCTGTCCGGTAGGTGATTCCAGAGTGTCCGTCACGTGCTTCCTGCACGTCTGAGAGGTGGTTCCGGCATGCGCGACAGGTGGTTTCGGAGTGTCCGCCAGGTGGTTCTGGCATAACCGGCAGGTGATTTTGGCGTGTCCGGCAGGTGTTTCTGGCGAGTCGAGCAGGTGGCTCCGGCATGCTCGGCAGGTGCTTCCGGCGTCTCCGGCACGTGGTTCTGGTGTGTCTGAGAGCTGGTTCCGGCATGTCCGGCAGATGATTCCGGAGTGTCCGCCAGGTGGTTCTGGCATAGCCAGCAGTTGATATTGGCCTGTCCGGAAGGTGGTTCCAGCGAGTCGAACAGGTGGCTCCGGCGTTCTTGGCAGGTGGTTCCGGCATGTCCGGCAGATGATTCCGGAGTGTCTGCCAAGTGGTTCTGGCATACCCAGCAGGTGATTTTGGCGTGTCAGAGAGGTGGTACCGGTGAGTCGAGCAGGTGGTTCCGGCGTGCTCAGCAGGTGGTTCAGGCGGTTCTGGCAGGTGGTATCCGTCTGTTCGGGGTGTGGTTCCACCATCTCATGAGCACGTTTCTGGCACGTCTGAGATGTGGTTCCAGCCGGCCCGACAGGTGTTTCCGCAGTGTCTGCCAAGCGGTTCTGGCGTAGTTGGCAGGTGATTTTGGCATGACTGGCAGGTGGTTCCAGCAAGCCTGGCAGGTGATTCCAAAGTGTTCACCAACTGGTTGTGGCGTAGCCGGCAGGTGATTTTTGCGTGATCGGCAGGTGGCTCTGGCGAGTGGAGCAGGTGGTTCCGGCGTGCTCGGCTGGTGCTTGCGGGGTCATTGGCACGGGGTTCTGGCATGTCTGAGAGGTGGTTCCTGCATGCCCGGCAAGTGATTCCGGAGTGTTCGCCAAGTAGTTCTGGCATAGTCGGCAGGTGATTTTGGCATGTCCGGCAGGTGGTTCAGGCGAGTTGAGCAGGTGGTTCCAACGTGCTTGGTAGGTGCTTCCGGCATCTCCGGCATGTGTTTCTGGCACATCTGACAGGCGGTTCCTGCATGCCCGAAAGGTGATTCCGGTCTGTCCGGTAGGTGGTTCCAGCCTGCACGGCATGTGGTTCTGGTACGTCTCAGAGGTGGTTGCGCATGCCCAACAGGTGATTCCGGACTGTCCGCCACATGTTTCTGGCACGTCTGAGATGTGGCTCCGGCATGCCCGGCAGGTCATCCCAGAGAGTCCTCCAAGTGGTTCTGGCATAACACGCAGGTGATTTTGGCGTGTCTGGCAGGTTGTTCCGTTGTGCTTGGCAGGTGGTTCAGGCTTGGCCGGCAGGTGGTTCCAGACTGTCCAGGACGTGTTTCCAGCTTCTCCGGCAGGTGGTTCTGGTACGTCTGAGAGGTGGTTCCGGCATGCGCGACAGGTGATTTCGGAGTGTCCGCCAGGTGATTCTGGCGTACCCGGCAGGTGATTTTGGCGAGTCCGGCAGGTGTTTCTGGCGAGTCGAGCAGGTGGCTCCGGCGTGCTCGGCAGGTTGTTCAGACGGGTCTGGCAGGTGTTTTCCTTCTGTTCGGGGTGAGGTTCCAGCATCTCATGCACATGGTTCTTGCACGTCTGAGATGTGGTTCCGGCCGGCCCGACAGGTGTTTCCACAGTGTCCGCCAAGTGGTAATGTCGTAGTTGGCAGGTGATTTTGGCATGACCGGCAGGTGGTTCCAGCAAGCCCGGCAGGTGATTCCGAAGTGTTCCCCAACTGGTTGTGGCGTAGCCGGCAGGAGATTTTTGCGTGTCCGGCATGTGGTTCTGGCGAGTCGAGCAGGTGGTTCCGGCGTGCTCGGCAGGTGCTTCCGGGGTCATTGGCACGTGGTTCTGGCATATGTGAGAGGTGGTTCCGGCATGCCCTGCAGGTGATTCCGGAGTCTTCGCCAAGTGTTTCCGGCGTAGCCGGCAGGTGATTTTGCATGTCCAGCGGTCGTTCCGGCGGGTCGAGCCGGTGGTTCCGGCGTGTCCGGCAGGTGGTTCCAGTCTGTCCGGCAGGTGGTTCTGTGGTGTCCGGCACGAGGTTCAGTCTGAGAGGCTGTGCCCGCATGCCCCTCACGTGATTCCGGCTTGTCCCTGAAGTGGTGCTGGTGTAGCGGGCAGGTGATTTTGGCGTGTCTGGCAGGTGGTTCAGGCGAGTTGAGCAGGTGGTTGCGACGTGCTCGGCAGGTGCTTCCAGCGTCTCCGGCACGTGTTTCTGGCACATCTGACTGGTGGTTCCGGCATGCCCAAAAGTTGATCCCGGTCTGTCCGGTAGGTGGTTCCGGCGTGCACGGCACGTGGTTCTGGTACATGTCAGAGGTGGTTGCGTATGCCCAACAGGTGATTCCTGACAGTCCGCCACGTGCTTCTGGCACGTCTGAGAGGTGGTTCCAACATGCCCGGCAGGTCATTTCGGAGAGTCGTCCTAGTGGTTCTGGCGTAGCCCGCAGGTGATTTTGGCGTGTCCGACAGGTGGTTCCGCCGTGCTCGGCAGGTCGTTCAGGCATGGTCGTCACGTGGTTCCAGTCTGTCCAGGACGTGTTTCCAGCTTCTCTGGCAGGTGGTTCTGGTACGTCTGAGAGGTGGTTCTGCCATGGCTGGCAGGTGATTCCGGACTGTCCCCCAGGTGGTTCTGGCATAGCCAGCAGTTGGTATTGGCCTGTCCGGCAAGTGGTTCCAGCGAGTCGAACAGGTGGCTCCGGCGTTCTTGGCAGGTGGTTCCGGTCTGTCCGGTAGGTGTTTCCGGCGTGTCTGGCACGTGCTTCCGGCACGTCTCAGAGGTGGTTCCGTCATGCGCGACAGGTGATTCCGGAGTGTCCGCCAAGTGGTTCTGGCATACACGGCTGGTGATTTGGGCATGTCAGGTAGGAGGCTCCGGCGTGCTCGGCAGGTTGTTCAGACGGGTCTGGCAGGTGTTGTCCGTCTGTTCGGGGTGTGGTTCCAGCATCTCATGCACATGGTTCTGGCACGTCTGAGATGTGGTTCCGGCCGGCCCGACAGGTGTTTCCACAGTGTCCGCCAAGTGGTACTGGCGTAGTTGGCAGGTGATTTTGGCATGACCGGCAGGTGGTTCCAGCTAGCCCGGCAGGTGATTCCGAAGTGTTCCCCAACTGGTTGTGGCGTAGCCGGCAGGTGATTTTTGCGTGTCAGGCAGGTGGTTCTGGCGAGTCGAGCAGGTGGTTCCGGCGTGCTCGGCAGGTGCTTCCGGGGTCATTGGCACGTGGTTCTGGCATATCTGAGAGGTGGTTCCGGCATGCGCGGCAGGTGATTCCGGAGTGTTCGCCAAGTGTTTCCGGCGTATTCGGCAGGTGATTTTGCATGTCCAGCGGTCGTTCCGGCGGGTCGAGCCGGTGGTTCCGGCGTGTCCGGCAGGTGGTTCCGGTCTGTCCGGCAGGTGGTTCTGTGGTGTCCGGCACGAGGTTCAGTCTGAGAGGCTGTGCCGGCATGCCCCTCACGTGATTCCGGCTTGTCCCCGAAGTGGTGCTGGTGTAGCGGGCAGGTGATTTTGGCATGTCCGGCAGGTGGTTCAGGCGAGTTGAGCAGGTGGTTGCGACGTGCTCGGCAGGTGCTTCCGGCGTCTCCGGCACGTGTTTCTGGCACATCTGACTGGTGGTTCCGGCATGCCAAAAAGTTGATCCCGGTCTGTCCGGTAGGTGGTTCCGGCGTGCACGGCACGTGGTTCTGGTACGTGTCAGAGGTGGTTGCGTATGCCCAACAGGTGATTCTGGACTGTCCGACACGTGCTTCTGGCACGTCTGAGAGGTGGTTCCAACATGCCCGGCAGGTCATTTCGCAGAGTCGTCCAAGTGGTTCTGTCGTAGCCCGCAGGTGATTTTGGCGTGTCCGGCAGGTGTTTCTGGCGAGTCGAGCAGGTGGCTCCGGCATGCTCAGCAGGTGCTTCCGGCGTCTCCGGCACTTGGTTCTGGTGTGTCTGAGAGCTGGTTCCGGCATGTCCGGCAGATGATTCCAGAGTGTCCGCCGAGTGGTTCTGGCATTCCCAGCAGGTGATTTTGGCGTGTCAGGGAGGTGGTACCGGTGAGTCGAGCAGGTGGTTCCGGCGTGCTCAGCAGGTGGTTCAGGCGGTTCTGGCAGGTGGTATCCGTCTGTTCGGGGTGTGGTTCCATCATCTCATGAACACGTTTCTGGCACGTCTGAGATGTGGTTCCAGCCGGCCCGACAGGTGTTTCCGGAGTGTCCGCCAAGCGGTTCTGGCGTAGTTGGCAGGTGATTTTGGCATGACTGGCAGGTGGTTCCAGCAAGCCTGGCAGGTGATTCCAAAGTGTTCACCAACTGGTTGTGGCGTAGCCGGCAGGTGATTTTTGCGTGATCGGCAGGTGGTTCTGGCGAGTCGAGCAGGTGGTTCCGGCGTGCTCGGCTGGTGCTTCCGGGGTCATTGGCACGGGGTTCTGGCATGTCTGAGAGGTGGTTCCTGCATGCCCGGCAAGTGATTCCGGAGTGTTCGCCAAGTGGTTCTGGCATAGTCGGCAGGTGATTTTGGCATGTCCGGCAGGTGGTTCAGGCGAGTTGAGCAGGTGGTTCCAACGTGCTTGGCAGGTGCTTCCGGCGTCTCCGGCACGTGTTTCTGGCACATCTGACAGGTGGTTCCGGCATGCCCGAAAGGTGATTCCGGTCTGTCCGGTAGGTGGTTCCAGCCTGCACGGCATGTGGTTCTGGTACGTCTCAGAGGTGGTTGCGCATGCCCAACACGAGATTCCGGACTGTCCGCCACATGGTTCTGGCACGTCTGAGAGGTGGTTCCGGCATGCCCGGCAGGTCATCCCAGAGAGTCCTCCAAGTGGTTCTGGCATAAGACGCAGGTGATTTTGGCGTGTCTGGCAGGTTGTTCCGTTGTGCTTGGCAGGTGGTTCAGGCTTGGCCGGCAGGTGGTTCCAGACTGTCCAGGACGTGTTTCCAGCTTCTCCGGCAGGTGGTTCTGGTACGTCTGAGCGGTGGTTCTGCCATGGCTGGCAGGTGATTCAGGACCGTCCCCCAGGTGGTTCTGGCATAGCCAGCAGTTGATATTGACCTGTCCGGCAGGTGGTTCCAGCGACTCGAACAGGTGGCTCCGGCGTGTTCGGCAGGTGGTTCCGGTCTGTCCGGTAGGTGATTCCGGCGTGTCCGGCACGTGCTTCCAGCACGTCTGAGAGGTGGTTCCGGCATGCGCGACAGGTGATTTCGGAGTGTCCGCCAGGTGGTTCTGGCGTACCCGGCAGGTGATTTTGGCGTGTCCAGCAGGTGGTTCCGGCGAGCTCGGCAGCTGGTACCGGCGTGTCCGGAACATGGTTCTGACACGTCTGAGAGACGGTTCCGGCACGCCCGGCAGGTGATTCCGGAGTGTCCAGCATGTGGTTCTGGCACCTCTGAGAGGTGGTTCCGGCATGCCCGGCAGGTGGTTCTGGAGTGTCTGCCGAGTGGTTCTGTCGTAGCCGGCAGGTGATTCTGGCGTGTCCAGCAGGTGGTTCTGGGGAGTGGATCAGGTGGTTCCGGCATACTCGGCAGGTGGTACCGGCGTGTCCGGAACATGGTTCTGGCAAGTCTGAGAGGTGGTTCTGGCATGCCCCACAGGTGATTCCGGAGTGTTCGCCACGTTGTTCTGACGTACCCGGCAGGTGATTTTGGCGTGTCTGGCAGGTGTTTCTTGCAAGTCGTGCACGTGGCTCTGGCATGCTCAGCAGGTGCTTCCGGCGTGTCCGGCACGTGGTTCTGGTGTGTCTGGGAGCTGGTTCTGGCATGTCCGGCGGATGATTCCGGAGTGTCCAACAAGTGGTTCTGGCATACCCGGCAGGTGATTTTGGCGTGTCAGGTATGTGGTTCCTGCGAGTCGAGTAGGTGGTTCCGGTGTGCTCGGCAGGTGGTTCAGGCGGGTCTGGCAGGTGGTTTCGGACTGTTCGGGGTGTGGTTCCGTCATCTCAGGCACATGGTTCTGGCACGTCTGAGAGCTGGTTCCGGCCGGCCCGACAGGTGTTTCCGGAGCGTCCGCACAGTGGTTCTGGCGTAGCTGGCAGGTGATGTTGGCGTGACCGGCAGGTGGATCCAGCAAGCCAGGCAGGTGATTTCGGAGTGTCCGGCATGTGGTTCTGGCACCTCTGATAGGTGGTTCCAGCATGCCCGGCAGGTGATCCCGGAGAGTCCTCCAAGTGGTTCTGGCGTACCCCGCAGGTGTTTCTGATGTTTCCGGCAGGTGGCTCTTTGGAGTCGAGCATGTGGTTCCGGCGTGCTCGGCAGGTGGTTCCGGCGGGTCCGGCAGGTGTTTGCCGTCTGTCCATGACGTGGTTCCGGCATGCCAGCCAGGTGATTCTGGAGTGTCCACCAAGTGGTTTTGGCGTAGCCAGCATATGGTTTTGGCCTGTGAGGCCGGTGGTTCCGGCATGTCCAGCAGGTGGTTCCGGCGAGCTCGGCAGTTGCTTCTGGTCTCTTCGGCACGTGGTTGTGGCACGTCTGAGAGATGGTTCCGGCACGCCTGGCAGGTGATTCCGGAATGTCCTGCATGTGGTTCTGGCACCTCTGAGAGGTGGTTCCGGCATGCCCGGCTGGTGATTCCGGAGTCTCCGGCATGTGGTTCTGGCACCTCTGAGAGGTGGTTCCGGAATGCCTGAGATGTGATTCCGGAGTTTCTTCCAAGTGGTTCTGGCGTAGCCAGCAGGTGATTTTGGCGTGTCCACCAGGTGGTTGCGGCGAGCTCGGCAGGTGGTACCGGCGTGTCCGGAAGATGGTTCTGGCACGTCTGAGAGATGGTTCCGGCATGCCCGGCAGGTGATTCCGGAGTGTCCGGCATGTGGTTCTGTCACCTCTGAGAGGTGGTTCCGGCATGCCCGGCAGGTGGTTCCGGAGTGTCTGCCGAGTGGCTCTGGCGTAGCCGGCAGGTGATTTTGGCGTGTCCAGCAGGTGGTTCTGGGGAGTGGAGCAGGTTGTTCCGGCTTACTCGGCAGGTGTTCCGGCGTGTCCGGGACATGGTTCTGGCATGTCTGAGAGGTGGTTCCGGCATGCCCGACAGGTGATTCCGGAGTGTCCGCCACGTGGTTCTGGCGTACCTGGCAGGTGATTTTGGCGTGTCCAGCAGGTGGTTCTGGGGAGTGGAGCAGGTTGTTCCGGCTTACTCGGCAGGTGTTCCGGCGTGTCCGGGACATGGTTTTGGCACGTCTGTGAGATGGTTCTGGCATGCCCGGCAGGTGATTCCGGAGTGTCCGGCATGTGGTTCTGGCACCTCTGAGAGGTGGTTCCGGAATGCCTGACATGTGATTCCGGAGTGTCTGCCGAGTGGTTGTGGCGTACCCGGCAGGTGATTTTGGCGTGTCCAGCAGGTGGTTCTGGCAAGCTCGGCGGGTGGTACCGGCGTGTCCAGAACATGTTTCTGGCACGTCTGAGAGATGGTTCCGGCATGCCCGGCAGGTGATTCCGGAGTGTCCGGCATGTGGTTCTGGCACCTCTGAGAGGTGGTTCCGCAATGCCTGACATGTGATTCCGGAGTGTTTGCCGAGTAGTTCTGGCGTAGCCGGCAGGTGATTCTGGCGTGTCCAGCAGGTGGTTCTGGGGAGTGGATCAGGTGGTTCCGGCATACTCGGCAGGTGGTACCGGCGTGTCCGGAACATGGTTCTGGCAAGTCTGAGAGGTGGTTCCGGCATGCCCAGCAGGTGATTCCGGAGTGTTCGCCAAGTGGTTCTGGCGTAGCCGGCAGGTGATTTTGCATGTCTGGCGGTGGTTCCGGCGAGTCGAACAGGTGTCTCCAGCATGCTGGGCATGTGCTTCCGGGGTCTCTGGCACGAGGTTCTGGCACGTCTGAGATGTGGTTCCGGCCGGCCCGACAGGTGTTTGGGCAGTGTCCGCCAAGCGGTTCTGGCGTAGTTGGCAGGTGATTTTGGCATGACCGGCAGGTGTTTCCAGCAAGCCCGGCCCGTGATTCCAAAGTGTTCACCAACTGGCTGTGGTGCAGCCGGCAGGTGATTTTTGCGTGTCCGGCAGGTGGTTCTGGCGAGTCGAGCAGGTGGTTCCGGTGTGCTCGGCAGGTGCTTCCGGGGTCATTGGCATGTGGTCCTGGCATGCCTGAGAGGTGGTTCTCGCATGCCCGGCCGGTGATTCCGGAGTGTTCGCCAAGTGGTTCTGGCGTAGCCGGCAGGTGATTTTACATGTCCGGCGGTGGTTCCGGAGGGTCGAGCCGGTGGTTCCGGTATGCTCGACAGTTGGTTCAGGCAGGTCCGGCAGGTGGTTCCGGTGTGTCCGGGAGGTGGTTCCGGCATGTCTGGCACGTGGTTCCGGCATGTCTGAGAGGTGGTTCTATCATGCCCGGCAGGTGATTCCAGAGAGTCCACCAACTCGTTGTGGAGTAGCCGGCAGGTGATTTTGGCGTGTCCGGCAGGTTGTTCTGGTGAGTCGAGCAGGTGTTCCGGCGTGCTCAGCAGGTGCTTCCGGGGTCATTGGCACATGGTTCTGGCCTGTGTGAGAGGTGGTTCCGGCATGCGCGACAGGTGATTCCGGCGTGTCTGGCAGGTGCTTCTGGTCTGTCCGGGAGCTGGTTCCAGCATGGCCGGCACGTGGTTCTGACACGTCTGTGACGTGCTTCAGGCGTGCCCGGCAGGTGATTCCTTGGTGTCCGCCAAGTGGTTCTGGTGTCACCGGCAGGTTATTTTGGTGTGTCCGGCAGGTCTTTCCTGCTTTTTGGGCTCGTGGCTCTGGCTTGTAAGACAGATGCTTGTGGCATTTCTGGCCCCCGTTCTTTCATACTCCTCAGCTGGTTTCAGTGTTTCTGGCTCCTGTTTGTGGCATATCCGACAGGTGTTTACAATGTGTCTGGCATGTCGTTGTGCTATGTTTGGAATCTGGTTCCGTCATGTCATTGTGTGTGGCTGGCATGTTGAAGAGATGGTTCTGCAGTGTCAGAATCGCTGTTCCAATGTGTCCGGCAGGTGGTTACAGGTGGTTCTGGCATGCAACGTGCGTGCTTCTGGTATGCCTGTTGGGTCATACTGGCATGAAGGCGTGGCCCTTTGAGAGTGTGTGGAGGGTGTTTTTGGCATGTCTCCCGGGGTTTTCTGGCACATAAGGGGCATGATTCCTTTTTATACGTCAGGTGAGTTTGTTCTCAGCTTCCTCAAGAGATGGAAGGAAGATGGTCTGTGGCTTGTGGCCCCTTGAGGGGTAGAGCCAATGCATTGTGCATTCCAATCTAGAGCAATGGAGGGCATGGCTGAGAGCAAAGGGTCTTTCTGACATAGGTGCATTCTGACACTCTCTGCACCAGAGCACAATTGCGGTTTGTAAAAAGCCTATTGTCTGCTCCTGCTAAGCATGTGGAAGCACAATCATCTGGGCCTTGTGCCCGTTGCTGAAGGGGAAGATGTAGGCATTTTGTCTTAGCCGGGTTGCCAAGATGGAAATGTGCAGGATGCAGATGTCCCAGACTGGCGAGTGAAGTGCTGAAGGAAACGACGTTCAGCCTCCTTTGTATGAGATGTTCCCAGGACGCTGTAAGGGCACTGTGGAAAGGGAGTTTTTCTCAGCTTCCTAAAGTGCTGGAAGCAGGACAAGATGTGGTTTGTCTCCCATTGAGGGGTGGGTCCAGAACCAGTGCCTTGTGCCTTCCACCTCTAGAGCAATGAAGGGCACGGCTGTGAGCAAAAGGGCCTTTCTGACATAGCTTCTTTATGAAAATCTCTCCAACAGTGCACATTGGTGGTTGGAAAAAGGCGTGCAGTCTATCGCCTCCTAAGCACGTGGACGCTCAATCATTTGGGACTCAGCCCAGTTGCTTCAGGGGAAGGTGTAGGCATTTCGTCTGAGCCGGGTTGGCAAGGTGGAATTGCGGCAGAAGCAGAAGTCCTAAAGCTTCAAGTTAAGCACTGGGAAGAAATGGCGTTTGAGCTGCCTTTGCATGAGAGGTTCCTGGTATGCTGTAACAGGACTGTGGAAAGCGAGTTGTTCGTCAGCTTCCTAAAGAGCTGGAGGCAAGACAATTTATGGCTTGTCTCCCATTGAAGGATGGAGGCAGTGCTTTGTGCCTTCCACCTGCAGAGCAATGGAGGGCACGGCTGAGAGCCAAGGGGGCTTTCTGCCATAGGTGCTTTCTGATACCCTTCAGGTGTGGTGCCAGTGCCTTGTGCCTCCTACCATGGGAGGAATGGAGGGCACGGCCGAGACTAAAGGGCCTTTCTGACATTGGTGCTTTCTGACACTACCCCAACCACTGCTCATGGGCGGTTGGTTAAAAGCCTATTGTCTGTCTCCTCCTCAGCATGTGGAACCACAATCATCCGGGCCTTGTCCCCATTGCTCAAGGGGAAGATGTAGGGATTTCGTTTGAGCCGGGTTGGCAAGGTGGAACTGCGGCAAAAGCAGAAGTCCTAGTGTGGCAAGTTAAGCGCTGGGAAGAAATGGTGTTTGAGCTGCCTTTGTATGAGAGTTTCCTCGTATGCTGTACAGCACTGTGGAAAGCGAGTTCTTTCTCAGCTTCCTAAAGAGCTGGAAGCAAGACAGTTTATGGCTTGTCTTCCATTGAAGTATGGAGGCAGTGCTTTGCGCCTGCCAGCTCTAGAGCAATGGCGGGCACGGCTGAGAGTAAAGGGGTCTTTCTGCCATTGGTGCTTTCTGACACTCTCCCAACCATTGCACTTGGTGGTTAGATAAAAGCCTATTGTCTCTTTCCTCCTCAGCATGTGGAACCACAATCATCCGGGCCTCGTCCCCATTGCTCAAGGGGAAGATGTAGGCATTTCGTCTGAGCCGGGTTGAAAAAGGTGGAAATGTGCAGGATGCAGATGTTCCAGACCGGAGAGTGAAGTGCTGGAAAGAACCGGCGTTCAGCCTCCTTTGTATGAGATGTTCCCAGGACGCTGTAAGAGCACTGTGGAAAGGGAGTTTTTCTCAGCTTCCTAAAGTGCTGGAAGCAGGACAAGGTGTGGTTTGTCTCCCATTGAGGGGTGGGTCCAGAGCCAGTGCCTTGTGCCTTTCACCTCCAGAGCAATGGAGGGCATGGCTGACAGCAAAGGGGCCTTTCTGACATAGCTGCTTTCTGACACTCTCTCCAGCAGTGCACAATGGTGGTTGGAAAAAGGCATGCAGTCCATTGCCCCCTAAAATCGTGGACGCTCAATCATTTGGGACTTAGCCCAGTTGCTTCAGGGGAAGGTGTAGGCATTTCGGCTGAGCCAGGTTGGCAAGGAGGAATTGTGGCAGAAGCTGAAGTCCAAAGCTGTGAGTTAAGGGCTGGGACAAAATGGCGTTTGAGCTGTCTTTGTATGAGAGGTTCCAGGTATGCTGTAACAGGACTGTGGAAAGTGAGTTGTTCGTGAGCTTCCTAAAGAGCGGGAGGCAAGACAGTTTATGGCTTGTCTCCCATTGAAGGATGGAGGCAGTGCTTTGTGCCTTCCACCTGCAGAGCAATGGAGGGCACGGCTGAGAGTAAAGTAAAGGGGTCTTTCTGCAATTGGTGCATTCTGACACTCTCTGCACCAGTGCACAATGGCAGTTTGTAAAAAGCCTATTGTCTGCTCTTGCTAAACATGTGGAGGCACAATCATATGGGCCTCGTCCCCGTTGCTGAAGGGGAAGATGTAGGCATTTCGTCTGAGCGGGGTTGGCAAGGTGGAAATCTGGCAGAAGCAGAAGTTCTAAATCGGCGAGTTAAGCGCTGAAAAGAAACGGCATATCAGCTGCCTTTGTATGAGATGTTACCAGGACACAGAAAGAGCACTGTTGAAAGCGAGTTCTTTCTCAGCTTCCTAAAGGGGATGGAAGGAAGATGGTCTGTGGCTTGTCACCCCTTGAGGGGTGGAGCCAGTGCATTGTGCATTCCACGTCTAGAGCAATGGAGGGCAGAGCTGAGAGCAAAGGGGTCTTTCTGACATAGCTGCTTTCCAACACACTCTCCACCAGTGCACAATGGTGGTTGGAAAAAGGCGTGCAGTCTATCACCTCCTAAGCACGTGGACGCTCAATCATTTGGGACACAGCCCAGTTGCTTCAGGGGAAGATGTAGGCATTTCGTCTCGCCGGGTTGGCAAGGTGGAATTGCGGCAGAAGCAGAATTCCTAAAGCAGCGAGTTAAGCACTGGGAAGAAAAGGTGTTTGAGCTGCCTTTGTACGAGTGTTTCCTCGTATGCTTTAACAGCACTGTGGAAAGCGAGTTCTTTCTCAGCTTCCTAAAGAGCTGGAAGCAAGACATTTTATGGCTTGTTTCCCATTGAAGGATTGAGGCTGTCCTTTGTGCCTTCCTGCTCTAGAGCACTGGAGGGCACTGCTGAGAGTAAAGGGGTCTTTCTGCCATTGGTGTTTTCTGACACTCTCTCAACCATTGCACTTGGTGGTTAGTTAAAAGCCTATTGTCTCTCTCCTCCTCAGCATGTGGAACCACAATCATCCGGGCCTCGTCCCCATTGCTCAAGGGGAAGATGTAGGCCTTTCGTCTGAGCCGGGTTGGCAAGGTGGAATTGTGGCAGAAGCAGAAGTTCTAAAGTGGTGAGGTAAGGTCTGGCAAGAAAGGCCGTTTGACCTTCATTTCTATGACAGTTTCCCCGTAGGATTTTCCCGGGAGCCGAGCAGGTGTTTCTGGCATTCTCGGCAGGAGGTTCGGGCATGTACAGCAGGTGGTTCCAGTCTGTCCAGGATGTGGTTCCGGCGTGTCTGGCACGTGGTTCTGCTATGTCTCAGAGGTGGTTCCGGCATGCCCGGCCGGTGATCCAGGAGAGTCCACCGAGTGATTCTGGCGTAACCGGCAGGTGATTTTTACATGTCTGGCAGGTGGTTCTGGCGAGTCGAGCAGGTGGTTCCGGTGTGCTCGGCAGGTACTTCCGGCGTCTCCGGCACGTGTTTCTGGCACATTTGACAGGTGGTTCTGGCATGCCCGAAAGGTGACTCCGGTCTGTCCGGTAGGTGGTTCCGGCGTGTATGGCACGTGGTTCTGGTACGTCTCAGAGGTGGTTGCGCATGCCCAACAGGTGATTCTGGCCTGTCCGCCATATGGTTCTGGCACGTCTGAGGGGTGGTTCCAGCATGCCCGGCAGGTCATCCCGGAGAGTCCTCCAAGTGGTTCTGGAGTAGCCCACAGGTGATTGTGGCGTGTCCGGCAGGTGGTTCCGTCATGCTCGGCAGGTGGTTCAGGCGTGGCCGGCAGGTGGTTCCTGTCTGTCCAGGACGTGGTTCCAGTGTGTCCGGCACGTGGTTCTGTTACGTCTGAGAGGTGGTTCCATCCAGCCCGGCAGGTGATTCCGAAGTGTTCACGAACTGGTTGTGGCGTAGCCGGCAGGTGATTTTGGCGTGTCCGGCAGGTGGTTCTGGCGAGTCGAGCAGGTGGTTCTGGCGTGCTCGGCAGGTGCTTCCGGTGTCATTGGCATGTGGTTCTGACGTGTCTGAGAGGTGCTTCCGACATGCCCGGCAGGTAATTCCGGTGTGTTCGCCAAGTGCTTCTGGCGTAGCCGGCAGGTGATTTTGCATGTCCGGCGGTGGTTCCGGCGAGTCGAGCCTGTGGTTCGGGCGTGTCGGGCAGGTGGTTCCGGTCTGTCCAGCAGGTGGCTCTGGCATGTCTGGCACGAGGTTCTGGCACGTCTGAGAGGTTGTGTCGGCATGCACTTCACGTGATTCCAGCTTGTCCACCAAGCGGTTCTGGTGTAGCGGGCAGGTGATTTTGGCGTGTCCGGTAGGTGGGACCGGTGAGTCAAGCAGGTTGTTCCGGCGAGTGTTTCCTGTGTTTCCGGTCTGTATGGGAGATGGTTACGGCCTGTCCGGCACGTGCTTCTGGCACTTCGGAGAGATTGTGCTGGCATGCCCGGCAGGTGATTCTGGAGTGTCCGCCAAGTGGTTCTGGCGTAGCCGGCAGGTCATTTTGGCGTGTCTGGCAGGTGGTTCTGGGGAGTGGATCAGGAACTTCCGGCATTCTCGGCAGGTGCTACCGCCGTCTCCTGCATGTGGCTGTGGCACCTCTGAGAGGTGGTTCCAGCATGCCGGGCAGGTGATTCCGGAGTGTCCTACAAGTGGTTGTGGCGTAGCCGGCTGGTGATTCTGGCGTGTCCGGCAGGTGGTTCTGGCGAGTCAAGCAGGTGGTCCCGGCGTATCCGGCAGGTGGTTCCGGTCTGTCCTGTAGGTGGTTCCGGAGTGTCTGCCGAGTGGTTCTGGCGTAGCCGGCAGGTGATTGTGGCGTGTCCAGCAGGTGGTTCTGGGGAGTGGAGCAGGTGGTTCCGGCATACTTGGCAGGTGGTTGCGGCGTGTCCGTCACATGGTTCTGGCACGACTTAGACGTGGTTCCGGCATGCCCGGCAGGTGATTCCGGAGTGTTCGCCAAGTGTTTGCGGCGTAGCCGGCAGGTGAGTTTGCATGTCCAGCGGTCGTTCCGGCGGGTCGAGCCGGTGGTTCCGGCGTGTCCGGCAGGTGGTTCCGGTCTGTCCGGCAGGTGGTTCTGTGGTGTCCGGCACGAGGTTCAGTCTGAGAGGCTGTGCCGGCATGCCCCTCACGTGATTCCGGCTTGTCCCCGAAGTGGTGCTGGTGTAGCGGGCAGGTGATTTTGGCGTGTCCGGCAGGTGGTTCAGGCGAGTTGAGCAGGTGGTTGCGACGTGCTCGGCAGGTGCTTCCGGCGTCTCCGGCACGTGTTTCTGGCACATCTGGCTGGTGGTTCCGGCATGCCCAAAAGTTGATTCCGGTCTGTCCGGTAGGTGGTTCCGGCGTGCACGGCACGTGGTTCTGGTACGTCTCAGAGGTGGTTGCGTATGCCCAACAGGTGATTCCGGACTGTCCGCCACGTGCTTCTGGCACGTCTGAGAGGTGGTTCAAACATGCCCGGCAGGTCATTTCGGAGAGTCGTCCAAGTGGTTCTGGCGTAGCCCGCAGGTGATTTTGGCTTGCCCGGCAGGTGTTTCTGGCGAGTCGAGCAGGTGGCACCGGCATGCTCGGCAGGTGCTTCCGGCGTCTCCGGCACTTGGTTCTGGTGTGTCTGAGAGCTGGTTCCGTCATGTCCGGCAGATGATTCCGGAGTGTCCGCCAAGTGGTTCTGGCATACCCGGCTGGTGATTTGGGCATGTCAGTTAGGTGGTCCCGGCGAGTCGAGCAGGTGCTTCAGGCGGTTCTGGCAGGTGGTATCCGTCTGTGCGGGCTGTGGTTCCAGCATCTCATGAACACGTTTCTGGCACGTCTGAGATGTGGTTCCAGCCGGCCCGACAGGTGTTTCCGCAGTGTCCGCCAAGCGGTTCTGGTGTAGTTGGCAGGTGATTTTGGCATGACTGGCAGGTGGTTCCAGCAAGCCTGGCAGGTGATTCCAAAGTGTTCACCAACTGGTTGTGGCGTAGCCGGCAGGTGATTTTTGCGTGATCGGCAGGTGGTTCTGGCGAGTCGACCAGGTGGTTCCGGCGTGCTCGGCTGGTGCTTCCGGGGTCATTGGCACGGGGTTCTGGCATGTCTGAGAGGTGGTTCCTGCATGCCCGGCAAGTGATTCCGGAGTGTTCGCCAAGTGGTTCTGGCATAGTCGGCAGGTGATTTTGGCATGTCCGGCAGGTGGTTCAGGCGAGTTGAGCAGGTGGTTCCAACGTGCTTGGCAGGTGCTTCCGGCGTCTCCGGCACGTGTTTCTGGCACATCTGACAGGTGGTTCCGGCATGCCCGAAAGGCGATTCCGGTCTGTCCTGTAGGTGGTTCCAGCCTGCACGGCATGTGGTTCTGGTACGTCTCAGAGGTGGTTGCGCATGCCCAACAGGTGATTCCGGACTGTCCGCCACATGGTTCTGGCACGTCTGAGATGTGGTTCCGGCATGCCCGGCAGGTCATCCCAGAGAGTCCTCCAAGTGGTTCTGGCATAACTCGCAGGTGATTTGGGCATGTCTGGCAGGTTGTTCCATTGTGCTTGGCAGGTGGTTCAGGCTTGGCGGCAGGTGGTTCCAGACTGTGCAGGACGTGTTTCCAGCTTCTCCGGCAGGTGGTTCTGGTACGTCTGAGGGGTGGTTCCACCAGGGCTGGCAGGCGATTCCGGACCGTCCCCCATGTAGTTATGGCATAGGCAGCAGTTAATATTGGCCTGTCCGGCAGGTGGTTCCAGCGAGTCGAACATGTGGCTCCGGCGTGCTCGGCAGGTGGTTCCGGTCTGTCCGATAGGTGATTCCGGCATGTCCGGCACGTGCTTCCGGCACGTCTGAGAGGTGGTTCCGGCATGCGCGACAGGTGATTTCTGCGTGTCCGGCAGGTGGTTCTGGCGAGTCGAGCAGGTGGTTCCGCCGTGCTCGGCAGTGCTTCCGGGGTCATTGGCACGTGGTTCTGGCATATCTGAGATGTGGTTCTGGCATGCCCCGCAGGTGATTCCAGAGTGTTCGCCAAGTATTTCCGGCGTAGCCGGCATGTGATTTTGCATGTCCAGCGGTCGTTCCGGTGGGTCGAGCTGGTGGTTCCGGGGTGCCCGGCAGGTGGTTCCGGTCTGTCCGGCAGGTGGTTCTGTGGTGTCCGGCACGAGGTTCAGTTTGAGAGGCTGTGCCGGCATGCCCCTCACGTGATTCCGGCTAGTCTTCGAAGTGGTGCTGGTGTAGCGGGCAGCTGATTTTGGGGTGTCCGGCAGGTGGTTCCGCCGTGCTCGGCAGGTGGTTCAGGCATGGCCGTCACGTGGTTCCAGTCTGTCCAGGACGTGTTTCCAGCTTCTCCGGCAGGTGGTTCTGGTACGTCTGAGAGGTGGTTCCGCCATGTCTGGCAGGTGATCCTGGACGGTCCCCCAGGTGGTTCTGGCATAGCCAGCAGTTGATATTGGCCTGTCCGGCAGGTGGTTCCAGCGAGTCGAACAGGTGGCTCCGGCGTTCTTGGCAGGTGGTTCCGGTCTGTCCGGTAGGTGTTTCCGGTGTGTCTGGCACGTGCTTCCGGCACGTCTGAGAGGTGGTTCCGGCATGCGCGGCAGGTGATTCCGTAGTGTCCGCCAGGTGGTTCTGGCATACCCGGCAGGTGATTTTGGCGTGTCCGGCAGGTGTTTCTGGCGAGTCAAGCAGGTGGCTCCGGCATGCTCGGCAGGTGCTTCCTGCGTCTCCGGCATTTGCTTCTGGTGTGTCTGAGAGCTGGTTCCGGCATGTCCGGCAGATGATTCCGGAGTGTCCGCCAAGTGGTTCTGGCATACCCAGCAGGTGATTTTGGCGTGTCAGGGAGGTGGTACCGGTGAGTCGAGCAGGTGGTTCCGGCGTGCTCAGCAGGTGGTTCAGGCGGTTCTGGCAGGTGGTATCCGTCTGTTCGGGGTGTGGTTCCAGCATCTCATGAACACGTTTCTGGCATGTCTGAGATGTGGCTCCAGCCGGCCCGACAGGTGTTTCCGCAGTGTCCGCCAAGCGGTTCTGGCGTAGTTGGCAGGTGATTTTGGCATGACTGGCAGGTGGTTCCAGCAAGCCTGGCAGGTGATTCCAAAGTGTTCACCAACTGGTTGTGGCGTAGCTGGCAGGTGATTTTTGCGTGATCGGCAGGTGGTTCTGGCGAGTCGAGCAGGTGGTTCCGGCGTGCTCGGCTGGTGCTTCCGGGGTCATTGGCACGGGGTTCTGGCATGTCTGAGAGGTGGTTCCTGCATTCCCGGCAATTGATTCCGGAGTGTTCGCCAAGTGGTTCTGGCATAGTCGGCAGGTGATTTTGGCATGTCCGGCAGGTGGTTCAGGCGAGTTGAGCAGGTGGTTCCAACGTGCTTGGCAGGTGCTTCCGGCGTCTCCGGCACGTGTTTTTGGCACATCTGACTGGTGGTTCCGGCATGCCCGAAAGGTGATTCCGGTCTGTCCGGTAGGTGGTTCCAGCCTGCACGGCATGTGGTTCTGGTACGTCTCAGAGGTGGTTGCGCATGCCCAACAGGTGATTCCGAACTGTCGGCCACATGGTTCTGGCACGTCTGAGAGGTGGTTCCGGCATGCCCGGCAGGTCATCCCAGAGAGTCCTCCAAGTGGTTCTGGCATAACATGCAGGTGATTTTGGCGTGTCTGGCAGGTTGTTCCGTTGTGCTTGGCAGGTGGTTCAGGCTTGGCCGGCAGGTGGTTCCAGACTGTCCAGGACGTGTTTCCAGCTTCTCCGGCAGGTGGTTCTGTTGCGTCTGAGAGGTGGTTCCGCCATGGCTGGCAGGTGATTCCGGACCGTCCCCCAGGTGGTTCTGGCATAGCCAGCATTTGATATTGGCCTGTCCGGCAGGTGGTTCCAGTGAGTCGAACAGGTGGCTCCGGCGTGCTCGGCAGGTGGTTCCGGTCTGTCCGGTAGGTGATTCCGGCGTGTGCAGCACGTGCTTCCGGCACGTCTGAGAGGTGGTTCCGGCATGCGCGACAGGTGGTTTCGGAGTGTCCGCCAGGTGGTTCTGGCGTACCCGGCAGGTGATTTTGGCGTGTCCGACAGGTGTTTCTGGCGAGTCGAGCAGGTGGCTAAGGCATACTCGGCAGGTGCTTCCGGCGTCTCCGGCATGTGGTTGTGGTGTGTCTGAGAGCTGGTTCCGGCATGTCCGGTAGATGATTCCGGAGTGTCCGCCAAGTGGTTCTGGCATACCCGGCTGGTGATTTGGGCATGTCAGGTAGGTGGTTCCGGCGAGTCGAGCAGGTGCTCCGGCGTGCTCGGCAGGTTGTTCAGACGGGTCTGGCAGGTGTTTTCCGTCTGTTCGGGGTGTGGTTCCAGCATCTCATGCACATGGTTCTGGCACGTCTGAGATGTGGTTCCGGCCGGCCCGACAGGTGTTTCCACAGTGTCCGACAAGTGGTACTGGCGTAGTTGGCAGGTGATTTTGGCATGACCGCCAGGTGGTTCCAGCAAGCCCGGCAGGTGATTCCGAAGTGTTCCCCAACTGGTTGTGGCGTAGCCGGCAGGTGATTTTTGCGTGTCCGGCAGGTGGTTCTGGAGAGTCGAGCAGGTGGTTCCAGCGTGCTCGGCAGGTGCTTCCGGGGTCATTGGCAGGTGGTTCTGGCATATCTGAGAGGTGGTTCCGGCATGCCCGGCAGGTGATTCCGGAGTGTTCGCCAAGTGATTCCGGCGTAGCCCGCAGGTGATTTTGCATGTCCAGCGGTCGTTCCGGCGGGTCGAGCCGGTGGTTCCGGCGTGTCCGGCAGGTGGTTCCGGTCTGTCCGGCAGGTGGTTCTGTGGTGTCCGGCACGAGGTTCAGTCTGAGAGGCTGTGCCGGCATGCCCCTCACGTGATTCCGGCTTGTCCCCGAAGTGGTGCTGGAGTAGCGGGCAGGTGATTTTGGCGTGTCCGGCAGGTGGTTCAGGCGAGTTGAGCAGTTGGTTGCGACGTGATCGGCAGGTGCTTCCGGCGTCTCCGGCACGTGTTTCTGGCACATCTGACTGGTGGTTCCGGCATGCCCAAAAGTTGATTCCGGTCTGTCCGGTAGGTGGTGCCGGCGTGCACGGCACGTGGTTCTGGTACATCTCAGAGGTGGTTGCGTATGCCCAACAGGTGATTCCGGACTGTCCGCCACGTGCTTCTGGCACGTCTGAGAGGTGGTTCCAACATGCCCGGCAGGTCATTTCGGAGAGTCGTCCAAGTGGTTCTGGCGTAGCCCGCAGGTGATTTTGGCGTGTCCGGCAGGTGGTTCCGCCGTGCTCGGCAGGTGGTTCAGGCATGGCCGTCACGTGGTTCCAGACTTTCCAGGACGTGTTTCCAGTTTCTCCGGCAGGTGGTTCTGGTGCGTCTGAGAGGTGGTTCCGCCATGGCTGGCAGGTGATTCCAGACCGTCCCCCAGGTGGTTCTGGCATAGCCAGCAGTTGATATTGGCCTGTCCGGCAGGTGGTTCCAGCGAGTCGAACAGGTGGCTCCGGCGTGCTCGGCAGGTGGTTCCGGTCTGTCCGGTAGGTGATTCCAGAGTGTCCGTCACGTGCTTCCTGCACGTCTGAGAGGTGGTTCTGGCATGCGCGACAGGTGGTTTCGGAGTGTCCGCCAGGTGGTTCTGGCATAACCGGCAGGTGATTTTGGCGTGTCCGGCAGGTGTTTCTGGCGAGTCGAGCAGGTGGCTCCGGCATGCTCGGCAGGTGCTTCCGGCGTCTCCAGCACGTGGTTCTGGTGTGTCTGAGAGCTGGTTCCGTCATGTCCGGCAGATGATTCCGGAGTGTCCGCGAGGTGGTTCTGGCATACCCAGCAGGTGATTTTGGCGTGTCAGGGAGGTGGTACCGGTGAGTCGAGCAGGTGGTTCCGGCGTGCTCAGCAGGTGGTTCAGGCGGTTCTGGCAGGTGGTATCCGTCTGTTCGGGGTGTGGTTCCAGCATCTCATGAACACGTTTCTGGCTCGTGTGAGATGAGTTTCCAGCCGGCCCGACAGGTGTTTCCGCAGTGTCCGCCAAGCGGTTCTGGCGTAGTTGGCAGGTGATTTTGGCATGACTGGCAGGTGGTTCCAGCAAGCCTGGCAGGTGATTCCAAAGTGTTCACCAACTGGTTGTGGCGTAGCCGGCAGGTGATTTTTGCGTGATCGGCAGGTGGTTCTGGCGAGTCGAGCAGGTGGTTCCGGCGTGCTCGGCTGGTGCTTCCGGGGTCATTGGCACGGGGTTCTGGCATCTCTGAGAGGTGGTTCCTGCATGCCCGGCAAGTGATTCCGGAGTGTTCGCCAAGTGGTTCTGGCATAGTCGGCAGGTGATTTTGGCATGTCCGGCAGGTGGTTCAGGCGAGTTGAGCAGGTGGTTCCAACGTGCTTGGCAGGTGCTTCCGGCGTCTCCGGCACGTGTTTCTGGCACATCTGACAGGTGGTTCCGGCATGTCCGAAATGTGATTCCGGTCTGTCCCGTAGGTGGTTCCAGCCTGCACGGCATGTGGTTCTGGTACGTCTCAGAGGTGGTTGCGCATGCCCAACAGGTGATTCCGGACTGTCCGCCACATGGTTCTGGCACGTCTGAGAGGTGGTTCCGGCACGCCCGGCAGGTCATCCCAGAGAGTCCTCGAAGTGGTTTTGGCATAACACGCAGGTGATTTTGGCGTGTCAAGCAGGTTGCTCCGTTGTGCTTGGCAGGTGGTTCAGGCTTGGACGGCAGGTGGTTCCAGACTGTCCAGGACGTGTTTCCAGCTTCTCCGGCAGGTGGTTCTGGTACGTCTGAGAGGTGGTTCCGCCATGGCTGGCAGGTGATTCCGGACCATCCCCCAGGTGGTTCTGGCATAGCCAGCAGTTGATATTGGCCTGTCCGGAAGGTGGTTCCAGCTAGTCGAACAGGTGGCTCCGGCGTGCTCGGCAGGTGGTTCCGGTCTGTCTGGTAGGTGATTCCGGCGTGTCTGGCACGTGCTTCCGGCACGTCTGAGAAGTGGTTCCGGCATGCGCGACAGGTGATTTCGGAGTGTCCGCCAGGTGGTTCTGGCGCACCCGGCAGGTGATTTTGGCGTGTCCGGCAGGTGTTTCTGGCGAGTCGAGCAGGTGGCTCCGGCATGCTCGGCAGGTGCTTCCGGCGTCTCCGGAACGTGGTTCTGGTGTGTCTGAGAGCTGGTTCCGGCATGTCCGGCAGATGATTCCGGAGTGTCCGCCAAGTGGTTCTGGCATACCCGGCTGGTGATTTGGGGATGTCAGGTAGGTGGTTCCGGCGTGTCGAGCAGGTGGCTCCGGCGTGCTCGGCAGGTTGTTCAGACGGGTCTGGGAGGTGTTTTCCATCTGTTCGGGCTGTGGTTCCAGCATCTCATGCACATGGTTCTGGCACGTCTGAGATGTGGTTCCGGCCGGCCCGACAGGTGTTTCCACAGTGTCCGCCAAGTGGTACTGGCGTAGTTGGCAGGTGATTTTGGCATGACCGGCAGGTGGTTCCAGCAAGCCCGGCAGGTGATTCCGAAGTGTTCCCCAACTGGTCGTGGCGTAGCGGCAGGTGATTTCTGCGTGTCCGGCAGGTGGTTCTGGCGAGTCGAGCAGGTGGTTCCGGCGTGCTCGGCAGGTGCTTCCGGGGTCATTGGCACGTGGTTCTGGCATATCTGAGAGGTGGTTCCGCCATGCCCGGCAGGTGATTCCGGAGTGTTCGCCAAGTGTTTCCGGCGTAGCCGGCAGGTGATTTTGCATGTCAAGCGGTCGTTCCGGCGGGTCGAGCCGGTGGTTCCGGCGTGTCCGGCAGGTGGTTCCGGTCTGTCCGGCAGGTGGTTCTGTGGTGTCCGGCACGAGGTCCAGTCTGAGAGGCTGTGCCGGCATGCCCCTCACGTGATTCCGGCTTGTCCCCGAAGTGGTGCTGGTGTAGCGGGCAGGTGATTTTGGCGTGTCCGGCAGGTGGTTCAGGCGAGTTGAACAGGTGGTTGCGACGTGCTCGGCAGGTGCTTCCGGCGTCTCCGGCACGTGTTTCTGGCACATCTGACTGGTGGTTCCGGCATGCCCAAAAGTTGATTCCTTTCTGTCCGGTAGGTGTTTCCGGTGTGCACGGCACGTGGTTCTGGTACGTCTCAGAGGTGGTTGCGTATGCCCAACAGGTGATTCCGGACTTTCCGCCACGTGCTTCTGGCACGTGTGTGTGGTGGTTCCAACATGCCCGGCAGGTCATTTCGGAGAGTCGTCCAAGTGGTTCTGGCGTAGCCCGCAGGTGATTTTGGCGTGTCCGGCAGGTGGTTCCGCCGTGCTTGGCAGGTGGTTCAGGCATGGCCGTCACGTGGTTCCAGTCTGTCCAGGACGTGTTTCCAGCTTCTCCGGCAGGTGGTTCTGGTACGTCTGAGAGGTGGTTCCGCCATGGCTGGCAGGTGATCCCGGACTGTCCCCCAGGTGGTTCTGGCATAGCCAGCAGTTGATATTGGCCTGTCCGGAAGGTGGTTCCAGCGAGTCGAACAGGTGGCTCCGGCGTTCTTGGCAGGTGGTTCCGGCATGTCCGGCATATGATTCCGGAGTGTCCGCCAAGTGGTTCTGGCATACCCAGCAGGTGATTTTGGCGTGTCAGAGAGGTGGTACCGGTGAGTCGAGCAGGTGGTTCCGGCGTGCTCAGCAGGTGGTTCAGGCGGTTCTGGCAGGTGGTATCCGTCTGTTCGGGGTGTGGTTCCACCATCTCATGAGCACGTTTCTGGCACGTCTGAGATGTGGTTCCAGCCGGCCCGACAGGTGTTTCCGCAGTGTCTGCCAAGCGGTTCTGGCGTAGTTGGCAGGTGATTTTGGCATGACTGGCAGGTGGTTCCAGCAAGCCTGGCAGGTGATTCCAAAGTGTTCACCAACTGGTTGTGGCGTAGCCGGCAGGTGATTTTTGCGTGATCGGCAGGTGGCTCTGGCGAGTGGAGCAGGTGGTTCCGGCGTGCTCGGCTGGTGCTTGCGGGGTCATTGGCACGGGGTTCTGGCATGTCTGAGAGGTGGTTCCTGCATGCCCGGCAAGTGATTCCGGAGTGTTCGCCAAGTAGTTCTGGCATAGTCGGCAGGTGATTTTGGCATGTCCGGCAGGTGGTTCAGGCGAGTTGAGCAGGTGGTTCCAACGTGCTTGGTAGGTGCTTCCGGCATCTCCGGCATGTGTTTCTGGCACATCTGACAGGCGGTTCCTGCATGCCCGAAAGGTGATTCCGGTCTGTCCGGTAGGTGGTTCCAGCCTGCACGGCATGTGGTTCTGGTACGTCTCAGAGGTGGTTGCGCATGCCCAACAGGTGATTCCGGACTGTCCGCCACATGTTTCTGGCACGTCTGAGATGTGGCTCCGGCATGCCCGGCAGGTCATCCCAGAGAGTCCTCCAAGTGGTTCTGGCATAACACGCAGGTGATTTTGGCGTGTCTGGCAGGTTGTTCCGTTGTGCTTGGCAGGTGGTTCAGGCTTGGCCGGCAGGTGGTTCCAGACTGTCCAGGACGTGTTTCCAGCTTCTCCGGCAGGTGGTTCTGGTACGTCTGAGAGGTGGTTCTGCCATGGCTGGCAGGTGATTCAGGACCGTCCCCCAGGTGGTTCTGGCATAGCCAGCAGTTGATATTGACCTGTCCGGCAGGTGGTTCCAGCGACTCGAACAGGTGGCTCCGGCGTGTTCGGCAGGTGGTTCCGGTCTGTCCGGTAGGTGATTCCGGCGTGTCCGGCACGTGCTTCCAGCACGTCTGAGAGGTGGTTCCGGCATGCGCGACAGGTGATTTCGGAGTGTCCGCCAGGTGGTTCTGGCGTACCCGGCAGGTGATTTTGGCGTGTCCAGCAGGTGGTTCCGGCGAGCTCGGCAGCTGGTACCGGCGTGTCCGGAACATGGTTCTGACACGTCTGAGAGACGGTTCCGGCACGCCCGGCAGGTGATTCCGGAGTGTCCAGCATGTGGTTCTGGCACCTCTGAGAGGTGGTTCCGGCATGCCCGGCAGGTGGTTCTGGAGTGTCTGCCGAGTGGTTCTGTCGTAGCCGGCAGGTGATTCTGGCGTGTCCAGCAGGTGGTTCTGGGGAGTGGATCAGGTGGTTCCGGCATACTCGGCAGGTGGTACCGGCGTGTCCGGAACATGGTTCTGGCAAGTCTGAGAGGTGGTTCTGGCATGCCCCACAGGTGATTCCGGAGTGTTCGCCACGTTGTTCTGACGTACCCGGCAGGTGATTTTGGCGTGTCTGGCAGGTGTTTCTTGCAAGTCGTGCACGTGGCTCTGGCATGCTCAGCAGGTGCTTCCGGCGTGTCCGGCACGTGGTTCTGGTGTGTCTGGGAGCTGGTTCTGGCATGTCCGGCGGATGATTCCGGAGTGTCCAACAAGTGGTTCTGGCATACCCGGCAGGTGATTTTGGCGTGTCAGGTATGTGGTTCCTGCGAGTCGAGTAGGTGGTTCCGGTGTGCTCGGCAGGTGGTTCAGGCGGGTCTGGCAGGTGGTTTCGGACTGTTCGGGGTGTGGTTCCGTCATCTCAGGCACATGGTTCTGGCACGTCTGAGAGCTGGTTCCGGCCGGCCCGACAGGTGTTTCCGGAGCGTCCGCACAGTGGTTCTGGCGTAGCTGGCAGGTGATGTTGGCGTGACCGGCAGGTGGATCCAGCAAGCCAGGCAGGTGATTTCGGAGTGTCCGGCATGTGGTTCTGGCACCTCTGATAGGTGGTTCCAGCATGCCCGGCAGGTGATCCCGGAGAGTCCTCCAAGTGGTTCTGGCGTACCCCGCAGGTGTTTCTGATGTTTCCGGCAGGTGGCTCTTTGGAGTCGAGCATGTGGTTCCGGCGTGCTCGGCAGGTGGTTCCGGCGGGTCCGGCAGGTGTTTGCCGTCTGTCCATGACGTGGTTCCGGCATGCCAGCCAGGTGATTCTGGAGTGTCCACCAAGTGGTTTTGGCGTAGCCAGCATATGGTTTTGGCCTGTGAGGCCGGTGGTTCCGGCATGTCCAGCAGGTGGTTCCGGCGAGCTCGGCAGTTGCTTCTGGTCTCTTCGGCACGTGGTTGTGGCACGTCTGAGAGATGGTTCCGGCACGCCTGGCAGGTGATTCCGGAATGTCCTGCATGTGGTTCTGGCACCTCTGAGAGGTGGTTCCGGAATGCCTGAGATGTGATTCCGGAGTTTCTTCCAAGTGGTTCTGGCGTAGCCAGCAGGTGATTTTGGCGTGTCCACCAGGTGGTTGCGGCGAGCTCGGCAGGTGGTACCGGCGTGTCCGGAAGATGGTTCTGGCACGTCTGAGAGATGGTTCCGGCATGCCCGGCAGGTGATTCCGGAGTGTCCGGCATGTGGTTCTGTCACCTCTGAGAGGTGGTTCCGGCATGCCCGGCAGGTGGTTCCGGAGTGTCTGCCGAGTGGCTCTGGCGTAGCCGGCAGGTGATTTTGGCGTGTCCAGCAGGTGGTTCTGGGGAGTGGAGCAGGTTGTTCCGGCTTACTCGGCAGGTGTTCCGGCGTGTCCGGGACATGGTTCTGGCATGTCTGAGAGGTGGTTCCGGCATGCCCGACAGGTGATTCCGGAGTGTCCGCCACGTGGTTCTGGCGTACCTGGCAGGTGATTTTGGCGTGTCCAGCAGGTGGTTCTGGGGAGTGGAGCAGGTTGTTCCGGCTTACTCGGCAGGTGTTCCGGCGTGTCCGGGACATGGTTTTGGCACGTCTGTGAGATGGTTCTGGCATGCCCGGCAGGTGATTCCGGAGTGTCCGGCATGTGGTTCTGGCACCTCTGAGAGGTGGTTCCGGAATGCCTGACATGTGATTCCGGAGTGTCTGCCGAGTGGTTGTGGCGTACCCGGCAGGTGATTTTGGCGTGTCCAGCAGGTGGTTCTGGCAAGCTCGGCGGGTGGTACCGGCGTGTCCAGAACATGTTTCTGGCACGTCTGAGAGATGGTTCCGGCATGCCCGGCAGGTGATTCCGGAGTGTCCGGCATGTGGTTCTGGCACCTCTGAGAGGTGGTTCCGCAATGCCTGACATGTGATTCCGGAGTGTTTGCCGAGTAGTTCTGGCGTAGCCGGCAGGTGATTCTGGCGTGTCCAGCAGGTGGTTCTGGGGAGTGGATCAGGTGGTTCCGGCATACTCGGCAGGTGGTACCGGCGTGTCCGGAACATGGTTCTGGCAAGTCTGAGAGGTGGTTCCGGCATGCCCAGCAGGTGATTCCGGAGTGTTCGCCAAGTGGTTCTGGCGTAGCCGGCAGGTGATTTTGCATGTCTGGCGGTGGTTCCGGCGAGTCGAACAGGTGTCTCCAGCATGCTGGGCATGTGCTTCCGGGGTCTCTGGCACGAGGTTCTGGCACGTCTGAGATGTGGTTCCGGCCGGCCCGACAGGTGTTTGGGCAGTGTCCGCCAAGCGGTTCTGGCGTAGTTGGCAGGTGATTTTGGCATGACCGGCAGGTGTTTCCAGCAAGCCCGGCCCGTGATTCCAAAGTGTTCACCAACTGGCTGTGGCGCAGCCGGCAGGTGATTTTTGCGTGTCCGGCAGGTGGTTCTGGCGAGTCGAGCAGGTGGTTCCGGTGTGCTCGGCAGGTGCTTCCGGGGTCATTGGCATGTGGTCCTGGCATGCCTGAGAGGTGGTTCTCGCATGCCCGGCCGGTGATTCCGGAGTGTTCGCCAAGTGGTTCTGGCGTAGCCGGCAGGTGATTTTACATGTCCGGCGGTGGTTCCGGAGGGTCGAGCCGGTGGTTCCGGTATGCTCGACAGTTGGTTCAGGCAGGTCCGGCAGGTGGTTCCGGTGTGTCCGGGAGGTGGTTCCGGCATGTCTGGCACGTGGTTCCGGCATGTCTGAGAGGTGGTTCTATCATGCCCGGCAGGTGATTCCAGAGAGTCCACCAACTCGTTGTGGAGTAGGCGGCAGGTGATTTTGGCGTGTCCGGCAGGTTGTTCTGGTGAGTCGAGCAGGTGTTCCGGCGTGCTCAGCAGGTGCTTCCGGGGTCATTGGCACATGGTTCTGGCCTGTGTGAGAGGTGGTTCCGGCATGCGCGACAGGTGATTCCGGCGTGTCTGGCAGGTGCTTCTGGTCTGTCCGGGAGCTGGTTCCAGCATGGCCGGCACGTGGTTCTGACACGTCTGTGACGTGCTTCAGGCGTGCCCGGCAGGTGATTCCTTGGTGTCCGCCAAGTGGTTCTGGTGTCACCGGCAGGTTATTTTGGTGTGTCCGGCAGGTCTTTCCTGCTTTTTGGGCTCGTGGCTCTGGCTTGTAAGACAGATGCTTGTGGCATTTCTGGCCCCCGTTCTTTCATACTCCTCAGCTGGTTTCAGTGTTTCTGGCTCCTGTTTGTGGCATATCCGACAGGTGTTTACAATGTGTCTGGCATGTCGTTGTGCTATGTTTGGAATCTGGTTCCGTCATGTCATTGTGTGTGGCTGGCATGTTGAAGAGATGGTTCTGCAGTGTCAGAATCGCTGTTCCAATGTGTCCGGCAGGTGGTTACAGGTGGTTCTGGCATGCAACGTGCGTGCTTCTGGTATGCCTGTTGGGTCATACTGGCATGAAGGCGTGGCCCTTTGAGAGTGTGTGGAGGGTGTTTTTGGCATGTCTCCCGGGGTTTTCTGGCACATAAGGGGCATGATTCCTTTTTATACGTCAGGTGAGTTTGTTCTCAGCTTCCTCAAGAGATGGAAGGAAGATGGTCTGTGGCTTGTGGCCCCTTGAGGGGTAGAGCCAATGCATTGTGCATTCCAATCTAGAGCAATGGAGGGCATGGCTGAGAGCAAAGGGTCTTTCTGACATAGGTGCATTCTGACACTCTCTGCACCAGAGCACAATTGCGGTTTGTAAAAAGCCTATTGTCTGCTCCTGCTAAGCATGTGGAAGCACAATCATCTGGGCCTTGTGCCCGTTGCTGAAGGGGAAGATGTAGGCATTTTGTCTTAGCCGGGTTGCCAAGATGGAAATGTGCAGGATGCAGATGTCCCAGACTGGCGAGTGAAGTGCTGAAGGAAACGACGTTCAGCCTCCTTTGTATGAGATGTTCCCAGGACGCTGTAAGGGCACTGTGGAAAGGGAGTTTTTCTCAGCTTCCTAAAGTGCTGGAAGCAGGACAAGATGTGGTTTGTCTCCCATTGAGGGGTGGGTCCAGAACCAGTGCCTTGTGCCTTCCACCTCTAGAGCAATGAAGGGCACGGCTGTGAGCAAAAGGGCCTTTCTGACATAGCTTCTTTATGAAAATCTCTCCAACAGTGCACATTGGTGGTTGGAAAAAGGCGTGCAGTCTATCGCCTCCTAAGCACGTGGACGCTCAATCATTTGGGACTCAGCCCAGTTGCTTCAGGGGAAGGTGTAGGCATTTCGTCTGAGCCGGGTTGGCAAGGTGGAATTGCGGCAGAAGCAGAAGTCCTAAAGCTTCAAGTTAAGCACTGGGAAGAAATGGCGTTTGAGCTGCCTTTGCATGAGAGGTTCCTGGTATGCTGTAACAGGACTGTGGAAAGCGAGTTGTTCGTCAGCTTCCTAAAGAGCTGGAGGCAAGACAATTTATGGCTTGTCTCCCATTGAAGGATGGAGGCAGTGCTTTGTGCCTTCCACCTGCAGAGCAATGGAGGGCACGGCTGAGAGCCAAGGGGGCTTTCTGCCATAGGTGCTTTCTGATACCCTTCAGGTGTGGTGCCAGTGCCTTGTGCCTCCTACCATGGGAGGAATGGAGGGCACGGCCGAGACTAAAGGGCCTTTCTGACATTGGTGCTTTCTGACACTACCCCAACCACTGCTCATGGGCGGTTGGTTAAAAGCCTATTGTCTGTCTCCTCCTCAGCATGTGGAACCACAATCATCCGGGCCTTGTCCCCATTGCTCAAGGGGAAGATGTAGGGATTTCGTTTGAGCCGGGTTGGCAAGGTGGAACTGCGGCAAAAGCAGAAGTCCTAGTGTGGCAAGTTAAGCGCTGGGAAGAAATGGTGTTTGAGCTGCCTTTGTATGAGAGTTTCCTCGTATGCTGTACAGCACTGTGGAAAGCGAGTTCTTTCTCAGCTTCCTAAAGAGCTGGAAGCAAGACAGTTTATGGCTTGTCTTCCATTGAAGTATGGAGGCAGTGCTTTGCGCCTGCCAGCTCTAGAGCAATGGCGGGCACGGCTGAGAGTAAAGGGGTCTTTCTGCCATTGGTGCTTTCTGACACTCTCCCAACCATTGCACTTGGTGGTTAGATAAAAGCCTATTGTCTCTTTCCTCCTCAGCATGTGGAACCACAATCATCCGGGCCTCGTCCCCATTGCTCAAGGGGAAGATGTAGGCATTTCGTCTGAGCCGGGTTGAAAAAGGTGGAAATGTGCAGGATGCAGATGTTCCAGACCGGAGAGTGAAGTGCTGGAAAGAACCGGCGTTCAGCCTCCTTTGTATGAGATGTTCCCAGGACGCTGTAAGAGCACTGTGGAAAGGGAGTTTTTCTCAGCTTCCTAAAGTGCTGGAAGCAGGACAAGGTGTGGTTTGTCTCCCATTGAGGGGTGGGTCCAGAGCCAGTGCCTTGTGCCTTTCACCTCCAGAGCAATGGAGGGCATGGCTGACAGCAAAGGGGCCTTTCTGACATAGCTGCTTTCTGACACTCTCTCCAGCAGTGCACAATGGTGGTTGGAAAAAGGCATGCAGTCCATTGCCCCCTAAAATCGTGGACGCTCAATCATTTGGGACTTAGCCCAGTTGCTTCAGGGGAAGGTGTAGGCATTTCGGCTGAGCCAGGTTGGCAAGGAGGAATTGTGGCAGAAGCTGAAGTCCAAAGCTGTGAGTTAAGGGCTGGGACAAAATGGCGTTTGAGCTGTCTTTGTATGAGAGGTTCCAGGTATGCTGTAACAGGACTGTGGAAAGTGAGTTGTTCGTGAGCTTCCTAAAGAGCGGGAGGCAAGACAGTTTATGGCTTGTCTCCCATTGAAGGATGGAGGCAGTGCTTTGTGCCTTCCACCTGCAGAGCAATGGAGGGCACGGCTGAGAGTAAAGTAAAGGGGTCTTTCTGCAATTGGTGCATTCTGACACTCTCTGCACCAGTGCACAATGGCAGTTTGTAAAAAGCCTATTGTCTGCTCTTGCTAAACATGTGGAGGCACAATCATATGGGCCTCGTCCCCGTTGCTGAAGGGGAAGATGTAGGCATTTCGTCTGAGCGGGGTTGGCAAGGTGGAAATCTGGCAGAAGCAGAAGTTCTAAATCGGCGAGTTAAGCGCTGAAAAGAAACGGCATATCAGCTGCCTTTGTATGAGATGTTACCAGGACACAGAAAGAGCACTGTTGAAAGCGAGTTCTTTCTCAGCTTCCTAAAGGGGATGGAAGGAAGATGGTCTGTGGCTTGTCACCCCTTGAGGGGTGGAGCCAGTGCATTGTGCATTCCACGTCTAGAGCAATGGAGGGCAGAGCTGAGAGCAAAGGGGTCTTTCTGACATAGCTGCTTTCCAACACACTCTCCACCAGTGCACAATGGTGGTTGGAAAAAGGCGTGCAGTCTATCACCTCCTAAGCACGTGGACGCTCAATCATTTGGGACACAGCCCAGTTGCTTCAGGGGAAGATGTAGGCATTTCGTCTCGCCGGGTTGGCAAGGTGGAATTGCGGCAGAAGCAGAATTCCTAAAGCAGCGAGTTAAGCACTGGGAAGAAAAGGTGTTTGAGCTGCCTTTGTACGAGTGTTTCCTCGTATGCTTTAACAGCACTGTGGAAAGCGAGTTCTTTCTCAGCTTCCTAAAGAGCTGGAAGCAAGACATTTTATGGCTTGTTTCCCATTGAAGGATTGAGGCTGTCCTTTGTGCCTTCCTGCTCTAGAGCACTGGAGGGCACTGCTGAGAGTAAAGGGGTCTTTCTGCCATTGGTGTTTTCTGACACTCTCTCAACCATTGCACTTGGTGGTTAGTTAAAAGCCTATTGTCTCTCTCCTCCTCAGCATGTGGAACCACAATCATCCGGGCCTCGTCCCCATTGCTCAAGGGGAAGATGTAGGCCTTTCGTCTGAGCCGGGTTGGCAAGGTGGAATTGTGGCAGAAGCAGAAGTTCTAAAGTGGTGAGGTAAGGTCTGGCAAGAAAGGCCGTTTGACCTTCATTTCTATGACAGTTTCCCCGTAGGATTTTCCCGGGAGCCGAGCAGGTGTTTCTGGCATTCTCGGCAGGAGGTTCGGGCATGTACAGCAGGTGGTTCCAGTCTGTCCAGGATGTGGTTCCGGCGTGTCTGGCACGTGGTTCTGCTATGTCTCAGAGGTGGTTCCGGCATGCCCGGCCGGTGATCCAGGAGAGTCCACCGAGTGATTCTGGCGTAACCGGCAGGTGATTTTTAAATGTCTGGCAGGTGGTTCTGGCGAGTCGAGCAGGTGGTTCCGGTGTGCTCGGCAGGTACTTCCGGCGTCTCCGGCACGTGTTTCTGGCACATTTGACAGGTGGTTCTGGCATGCCCGAAAGGTGACTCCGGTCTGTCCGGTAGGTGGTTCCGGCGTGTATGGCACGTGGTTCTGGTACGTCTCAGAGGTGGTTGCGCATGCCCAACAGGTGATTCTGGCCTGTCCGCCATATGGTTCTGGCACGTCTGAGAGGTGGTTCCAGCATACCCGGCAGGTCATCCCGGAGAGTCGTCCAAGTGGTTCTGGCGTAGCCCGCAGGTGATTTTGGCTTGCCCGGCAGGTGTTTCTGGCGAGTCGAGCAGGTGGCACCGGCATGCTCGGCAGGTGCTTCCGGCGTCTCCGGCACTTGGTTCTGGTGTGTCTGAGAGCTGGTTCCGTCATGTCCGGCAGATGATTCCGGAGTGTCCGCCAAGTGGTTCTGGCATACCCGGCTGGTGATTTGGGCATGTCAGTTAGGTGGTCCCGGCGAGTCGAGCAGGTGCTTCAGGCGGTTCTGGCAGGTGGTATCCGTCTGTGCGGGCTGTGGTTCCAGCATCTCATGAACACGTTTCTGGCACGTCTGAGATGTGGTTCCAGCCGGCCCGACAGGTGTTTCCGCAGTGTCCGCCAAGCGGTTCTGGTGTAGTTGGCAGGTGATTTTGGCATGACTGGCAGGTGGTTCCAGCAAGCCTGGCAGGTGATTCCAAAGTGTTCACCAACTGGTTGTGGCGTAGCCGGCAGGTGATTTTTGCGTGATCGGCAGGTGGTTCTGGCGAGTCGACCAGGTGGTTCCGGCGTGCTCGGCTGGTGCTTCCGGGGTCATTGGCACGGGGTTCTGGCATGTCTGAGAGGTGGTTCCTGCATGCCCGGCAAGTGATTCCGGAGTGTTCGCCAAGTGGTTCTGGCATAGTCGGCAGGTGATTTTGGCATGTCCGGCAGGTGGTTCAGGCGAGTTGAGCAGGTGGTTCCAACGTGCTTGGCAGGTGCTTCCGGCGTCTCCGGCACGTGTTTCTGGCACATCTGACAGGTGGTTCCGGCATGCCCGAAAGGCGATTCTGGTCTGTCCTGTAGGTGGTTCCAGCCGGCACGGCATGTGGTTCTGGTACGTCTCAGAGGTGGTTGCGCATGCCCAACAGGTGATTCCGGACTGTCCGCCACATGGTTCTGGCACGTCTGAGATGTGGTTCCGGCATGCCCGGCAGGTCATCCCAGAGAGTCCTCCAAGTGGTTCTGGCATAACTCGCAGGTGATTTGGGCATGTCTGGCAGGTTGTTCCATTGTGCTTGGCAGGTGGTTCAGGCTTGGCGGCAGGTGGTTCCAGACTGTGCAGGACGTGTTTCCAGCTTCTCCGGCAGGTGGTTCTGGTACGTCTGAGGGGTGGTTCCACCAGGGCTGGCAGGCGATTCCGGACCGTCCCCCATGTAGTTATGGCATAGGCAGCAGTTAATATTGGCCTGTCCGGCAGGTGGTTCCAGCGAGTCGAACATGTGGCTCCGGCGTGCTCGGCAGGTGGTTCCGGTCTGTCCGATAGGTGATTCCGGCATGTCCGGCACGTGCTTCCGGCACGTCTGAGAGGTGGTTCCGGCATGCGCGACAGGTGATTTCTGCGTGTCCGGCAGGTGGTTCTGGCGAGTCGAGCAGGTGGTTCCGCCGTGCTCGGCAGTGCTTCCGGGGTCATTGGCACGTGGTTCTGGCATATCTGAGATGTGGTTCTGGCATGCCCCGCAGGTGATTCCAGAGTGTTCGCCAAGTATTTCCGGCGTAGCCGGCATGTGATTTTGCATGTCCAGCGGTCGTTCCGGTGGGTCGAGCTGGTGGTTCCGGGGTGCCCGGCAGGTGGTTCCGGTCTGTCCGGCAGGTGGTTCTGTGGTGTCCGGCACGAGGTTCAGTTTGAGAGGCTGTGCCGGCATGCCCCTCACGTGATTCCGGCTAGTCTTCGAAGTGGTGCTGGTGTAGCGGGCAGCTGATTTTGGGGTGTCCGGCAGGTGGTTCCGCCGTGCTCGGCAGGTGGTTCAGGCATGGACGTCACGTGGTTCCAGTCTGTCCAGGACGTGTTTCCAGCTTCTCCGGCAGGTGGTTCTGGTACGTCTGAGATGTGGTTCCGCCATGTCTGGCAGGTGATCCTGGACGGTCCCCCAGGTGGTTCTGGCATAGCCAGCAGTTGATATTGGCCTGTCCGTCAGGTGGTTCCAGCGAGTCGAACAGGTGGCTCCGGCGTTCTTGGCAGGTGGTTCCGGTCTGTCCTGTAGGTGTTTCCGGCGTGTCTGGCACGTGCTTCCGGCACGTCTGAGAGGTGGTTCCGGCATGCGCGGCAGGTGATTCCGTAGTGTCCGCCAGGTGGTTCTGGCATACCCGGCAGGTGATTTTGGCGTGTCCGGCAGGTGTTTCTGGCGAGTCAAGCAGGTGGCTCCGGCATGCTCGGCAGGTGCTTCCTGCGTCTCCGGCATTTGCTTCTGGTGTGTCTGAGAGCTGGTTCCGGCATGTCCGGCAGAGGATTCCGGAGTGTCCGCCAAGTGGTTCTGGCATACCCAGCAGCTGATTTTGGCGTGTCAGGGAGGTGGTACCGGTGAGTCGAGCAGGTGGTTCCGGCGTGCTCAGCAGGTGGTTCAGGCGGTTCTGGCAGGTGGTATCCGTCTGTTCGGGGTGTGGTTCCAGCATCTCATGAACACGTTTCTGGCATGTCTGAGATGTGGCTCCAGCCGGCCCGACAGGTGTTTCCGCAGTGTCCGCCAAGCGGTTCTGGCGTAGTTGGCAGGTGATTTTGGCATGACTGGCAGGTGGTTCCAGCAAGCCTGGCAGGTGATTCCAAAGTGTTCACCAACTGGTTGTGGCGTAGCCGGCAGGTGATTTCTGCGTGTCCGGCAGGTGGTTCTGGCGAGACGAGCAGGTGGTTCCGGCGTGCTCGGCTGGTGCTTCCGGGGTCATTGGCACGGGGTTCTGGCATGTCTGAGAGGTGGTTCCTGCATGCCCGGCAAGTGATTCCGGAGTGTTCGCCAAGTGGTTCTGGCATAGTCGGCAGGTGATTTTGGCATGTCCGGCAGGTGGTTCAGGCGATTTGAGCAGGTGGTTCCAACATGCTTGGCAGGTGCTTCCGGCGTCTCCGGCACGTGTTTCTGGCACATCTGACAGGTGGTTCCGGCATGCCCGAAAGGTGATTCCGGTCTGTCCGGTAGGTGGTTCCAGCCTGCACGGCATGTGGTTCTGGTACGTCTCAGAGGTGGTTGCGCATGCCCAACCGGTGATTCCGTACTGTCCGCCACATGGTTCTGGCACGTCTGAGAGGTGGTTCCTGCATGCCCGGCAGGTGATTCCGGAGTGTTCGCCAAGTGTTTCCGGCGTAGCCGGCAGGTGATTTTGGATGTCAGCGGTCGTTCTGGCGGGTCGAGCCTGTGGTTCCGGCGTGTCCGGCAGGTGGTTCCGGTCTGTCAGGCAGGTGGTTCTGTGGTGTCCGGCACGAGGTTCAGTCTGAGAGGCTGTGCCGGCATGCCCCTCACGTGTTTCCGGCTTGTCCCCGAAGTGGTGCTGGTGTAGCGGGCAGGTGATTTTGGCGTGTCCGGCAGGTGGTTCAGGCGAGTTGAGCAGGTGGTTGCGACGTGCTCGGCAGGTGCTTCCGGCGTCTCCGGCACGTGTTTCTGGCACATCTGACTGGTGGTTCCGGCATGCCCAAAAGTTGATTCCGGTCTGTCCGGTAGGTGGTTCCGGCGTGCACGGCACGTGGTTCTGGTACGTGTCAGAGGTGGTTGCGTATACCCAACAGGTGATTCCGGACTGTCCGCCACGTGCTTCTGGCACGTCTGAGAGGTGGTTCCAACATGCCCGGCAGGTCATTTCGGAGAGACGTCCAAGTGGTTCAGGCGTAGCCCGCAGGTGATTTTGACGTGTCCCGCAGGTGGTTCCGCCGTGCTCGGCAGGTGGTTCAGGCATGGCCGTCACGTGGTTCCAGTCTGTCCAGGACGTGTTTCCAGCTTCTCCGGCAGGTGGTTCTGGTACGTCTGAGAGGTGGTTCCGCCATGGCTGGCAGGTGATCCCGGACCGTCCCCCAGGTGGTTCTGGCATAGCCAGCAGTTGATATTGGACTGTCCGGCAGGTGGTTCCAGCTAGTCGAACAGGTTGCTCCGGCGTGCTCAGCAGGTGGTTCCGGTCTGTCCGGTAGGTGATTCCGGCGTGTCAGGCACGTGCTTCCAGCACGTCTGATAGGTGGTTCCGGCATGCGCGACAGGTGGTTTCGGAGTGTCCGCCAGGTGGTTCTGGCGTACCCGGCAGGTGATTTTGGCGTGTCCGGCAGGTGTTTCTGGCGAGTCGAGAAGGTGGCTCCGGCATGCTCGGCAGGTGCTTCGGGCATCTCCGGTACATGGTTCTGGTGTGTCTGAGAGCTGGTTCCGGCGTGTCCGGCAGATGATTCCGGAGTGTATGCCAAGTGGTTCTGGCATACCCGGCTGGTGATTTGGGGATGTCAGGTAGGTGGTTCCGGCGAGTAGAGCAGGTGGCTCCGGCGTGCTCGGCAGGTTGTTCAGACGGGTCCGGCAGGTGTTTTCCGTCTGTTCGGGGTGTGGCTCCAGCATCTCATGCACATGGTTCTGGCACGTCTCAGATGTGGTTCCGGCGGGACCGACAGGTGTTTCCACAGTGTCCGCCAAGTGGTGCTGGCGTAGTTGGAGAGTGATTTTGGCATGACCGGCAGGTGGTTCCAGCAAGCCCGGCAGGTGATTCCGAAGTGTTCCTCAACTGGTTGTGACGTAGCCGGCAGGTGATTTTTGCGTGATCGGCAGGTGGTTCTGGCGAGGCGAGCAGGTGGTTCCGGCGTGCTCGGCTGGTGCTTCCGGTGTCATTGGCACGGGGTTCTGGCATGTCTGAGAGGTGGTTCCTGCATGCCCGGCAAGTGATTCCGGACTGTTCGCCAAGTGGTTCTGGCATAGTCGGCAGGTGATTTTGGCATGTCCGGCAGGTGGTTCAGTCGATTTGAGCAGGTGGTTCCAACGTGCTTGGCAGGTGCTTCCGGCGTCTCTGGAACGTGTTTCTGGCACATCTGACAGGTGGTTCCGGCATGCCCGAAAGGTGATTCCGGTCTGTCCGGTAGGTGGCTCCAGCCTGCACGGCATGTGGTTCTGGTACGTCTCAGAGGTGGTTGCGCATGCCCAACAGGTGATTCCGGACTGTCAGCCACATGGTTCTGGCACGTCTGAGAGGTTGTTCCGGCATGCCCAGCAGGTCATCCCAGAGAGTCCTCCAAGTGGTTCTGGCATAACACGCAGGTGATTTGGGCATGTCTGGCAGGTTGTTCTGTTGTGCTTGGCAGGTGGTTCAGGCTTGGCCGGCAGGTGGTTCCAGACTGTCCAGGACGTGTTTCCAGCTTCTCCGGCAGGTGGTTCTGGTACGTCTGAGAGGTGGTTCCGCCATGGCTGGCAGGCGATTCCGCACCGTCCCCCAGGTGGTTCTGGCATAGCCAGCAGTTGATATTGGCCTGTCCGGCAAGTGGTTCCAGCGAGTCGAGCAGGTGGCTCCGGCGTGCTCGGCAGGTTGTTCAGACGGGTCTGGCAGGTGTTTTCCGTCTGTTCGGGGTGTGGTTCCAGCATCTCATGCACATGGTTCTGGCATGTCTGCGATGTGGTTCCGGCCAGCCCGACAGGTGTTTCAACAGTGTCTGCCAAGTGGTACTGGCGTAGTTGGCAGGTGATTTTGGCATGACCGGCAGGTGGTTCCAGCAAGCCCGGCAGGTGATTCCGAAGTGTTCCCCAACTGGTTGTGGCGTAGCCGGCAGGTGATTTTTGCGTGATCGGCAGGTGGTTCTGGCGAGTCGAGCAGGTGGTTCCGGCATGCCCGGCAGGTCATCCCAGAGAGTCCTCCAAGTGGTTCTGGCATAACACGCAGGTGATTTTGGCGTGTCTGGCAGGTTGTTCCGTTGTGCTTGGCAGGTGGTTCAGGCTTGGCCGGCAGGTGGTTCCAGACTGTCCAGGACGTGTTTCCAGCTTCTCCGGCAGGTGGTTCTGGTACGTCTGAGAGATGGTCCCACCATGGCTGGCAGGTGATTCCGGACCGTCCCCCAGGTGGTTCTGGCATAGCCAGCAGTTGATATTGGCCTGTCCGGCAGGTGGTTCCAGCGAGTCGAACAGGTGGCTCCGGTGTGCTCGGCAGGTGGTTCCGGTCTGTCCGGTAGGTGATTCCGGCGTGTCCGGCACGTGCTTCCAGCACGTCTGAGAGGTGGTTCCGGCATGCGCGACAGGTGATTTCGGAGTGTCCGCCAGGTGGTTCTGGCATAACCGGCAGGTGATTTTGGCATGTCCGGCAGGTGTTTCTGGCGAGTCGAGCAGGTGGCTCCGGCATGCTCGGCAGGTGCTTCCGGCGTCTCCGGCAAGTGGTTCTGGTGTGTCTGAGAGCTGGTTCCGTCATGTCCGGCAGATGATTCCGGAGTGTCCGCCAGGTGGTTCTGGCATACCCAGCAGGTGATTTTGGCGTGTCAGGGAGGTGGTACCGGTGAGTCGAGCAGGTGGTTCCGGCGTGCTCAGCAGGTGGTTCAGGCGGTTCTGGCAGGTGGTATCCGTCTGTTCGGGGTGTGGTTCCAGCATCTCATGAACACGTTTCTGGCACGTGTGAGATGAGTTTCCAGCCGGCCCGACAGGTGTTTCCGCAGTGTCCGCCAAGCGGTTCTGGCGTAGTTGGCAGGTGATTTTGGCATGACTGGCAGGTGGTTCCAGCAAGCCTGGCAGGTGATTCCAAAGTGTTCACCAACTGGTTGTGGCGTAGCCGGCAGGTGATTTTTGCGTGATCGGCAGGTGGTTCTGGCGAGTCGAGCAGGTGTTTCCGGCGTGCTCGGCTGGTGCTTCCGGGGTCATTGGCACGGGGTTCTGGCATCTCTGAGAGGTGGTTCCTGCATGCCTGGCAAGTGATTCCGGAGTGTTCGCCAAGTGGTTCTGGCATAGTCGGCAGGTGATTTTGGCATGTCCGGCAGGTGGTTCAGGCGAGTTGAGCAGGTGGTTCCAACGTGCTTGGCAGGTGCTTCCGGCGTCTCCGGCACGTGTTTCTGGCACATCTGACAGGTGGTTCCGGCATGTCCGAAAGGTGATTCCGGTCTGTCCGGTAGGTGGTTCCAGCCTGCACGGCATGTGGTTCTGGTACGTCTCAGAGGTGGTTGCGCATGCCCAACAGGTGATTCCGGACTGTCCGCCACATGGTTCTGGCACGTCTGAGAGGTGGTTCCGGCATGCCCGGCAGGTCATCCCAGAGAGTCCTCCAAGTGGTTCTGGCATAACACGCAGGTGATTTTGGCGTGTCAAGCAGGTTGCTCCGTTGTGCTTGGCAGGTGGTTCAGGCTTGGCCGGCAGGTGGTTCCAGACTGTCCAGGACGTGTTTCCAGCTTCTCCGGCAGGTGGTTCTGGTACGTCTGAGGGGTGGTTCCACCAGGGCTGGCAGGCGATTCCGGACCGTCCCCCATGTAGTTATGGCATAGGCAGCAGTTAATATTGGCCTGTCCGGCAGGTGGTTCCAGCGAGTCGAACATGTGGCTCCGGCGTGCTCGGCAGGTGGTTCCGGTCTGTCCGATAGGTGATTCCGGCATGTCCGGCACGTGCTTCCGGCACGTCTGAGAGGTGGTTCCGGCATGCGCGACAGGTGATTTCTGCGTGTCCGGCAGGTGGTTCTGGCGAGTCGAGCAGGTGGTTCCGCCGTGCTCGGCAGTGCTTCCGGGGTCATTGGCACGTGGTTCTGGCATATCTGAGATGTGGTTCTGGCATGCCCCGCAGGTGATTCCAGAGTGTTCGCCAAGTATTTCCGGCGTAGCCGGCATGTGATTTTGCATGTCCAGCGGTCGTTCCGGTGGGTCGAGCTGGTGGTTCCGGGGTGCCCGGCAGGTGGTTCCGGTCTGTCCGGCAGGTGGTTCTGTGGTGTCCGGCACGAGGTTCAGTTTGAGAGGCTGTGCCGGCATGCCCCTCACGTGATTCCGGCTAGTCTTCGAAGTGGTGCTGGTGTAGCGGGCAGCTGATTTTGGGGTGTCCAGCAGGTGGTTCCGCATGCTCGGCAGGTGGTTCAGGCATGGCCGTCACGTGGTTCCAGTCTGTCCAGGACGTGTTTCCAGCTTCTCCGGCAGGTGGTTCTGGTACGTCTGAGATGTGGTTCCGCCATGTCTGGCAGGTGATCCTGGACGGTCCCCCAGGTGGTTCTGGCATAGCCAGCAGTTGATATTGGCCTGTCCGGCAGGTGGTTCCAGCGAGTCGAACAGGTGGCTCCGGCGTTCTTGGCAGGTGGTTCCGGTCTGTCCTGTAGGTGTTTCCGGCGTGTCTGGCACGTGCTTCCGGCACGTCTGAGAGGTGGTTCCGGCATGCGCGGCAGGTGATTCCGTAGTGTCCGCCAGGTGGTTCTGGCATACCCGGCAGGTGATATGGCGTGTCCGGCAGGTGTTTCTGGCGAGTCAAGCAGGTGGCTCCGGCATGCTCGGCAGGTGCTTCCTGCGTCTCCGGCATTTGCTTCTGGTGTGTCTGAGAGCTGGTTCCGGCATGTCCGGCAGATGATTCCGGAGTGTCCGCCAAGTGGTTCTGGCATACCCAGCAGGTGATTTTGGTGTGTCAGGGAGGTGGTACCGGTGAGTCGAGCAGGTGGTTCCGTCGTGCTCAGCAGGTGGTTCAGGCGGTTCTGGCAGGTGGTATCCGTCTGTTCGGGGTGTGGTTCCAGCATCTCATGAACACGTTTCTGGCATGTCTGAGATGTGGCTCCAGCCGGCCCGACAGGTGTTTCCGCAGTGTCCGCCAAGCGGTTCTGGCGTAGTTGGCAGGTGATTTTGGCATGACTGGCAGGTGGTTCCAGCAAGCCTGGCAGGTGATTCCAAAGTGTTCACCAACTGGTTGTGGCGTAGCCGGCAGGTGATTTCTGCGTGTCCGGCAGGTGGTTCTGGCCAGACGAGCAGGTGGTTCCGGCGTGCTCGGCTGGTGCTTCCGGGGTCATTGGCACGGGGTTCTGGCATGTCTGAGAGGTGGTTCCTGCATGCCCGGCAAGTGATTCCGGAGTGTTCGCCAAGTGGTTCTGGCATAGTCGGCAGGTGATTTTGGCATGTCCGGCAGGTGGTTCAGGCGATTTGAGCAGGTGGTTCCAACATGCTTGGCAGGTGCTTCCGGCGTCTCCGGCACGTGTTTCTGGCACATCTGACAGGTGGTTCCGGCATGCCCGAAAGGTGATTCCGGTCTGTCCGGTAGGTGGTTCCAGCCTGCACGGCATGTGGTTCTGGTACGTCTCAGAGGTGGTTGCGCATGCCCAACCGTTGATTCCGTACTGTCCGCCACATGGTTCTGGCACGTCTGAGAGGTGGTTCCTGCATGCCCGGCAGGTGATTCCGGAGTGTTCGCCAAGTGTTTCCGGCGTAGCCGGCAGGTGATTTTGGATGTCAGCGGTCGTTCCGGCGGGTCGAGCCGGTGGTTCCGGCGTGTCCGGCAGGTGGTTCCGGTCTGTCAGGCAGGTGGTTCTGTGGTGTCCGGCACGAGGTTCAGTGTGAGAGGCTGTGCCGGCATGCCCCTCACGTGATTCCGGCTTGTCCCCGAAGTGGTGCTGGTGTAGCGGGCAGGTGATTTTGGCGTGTCCGGCAGGTGGTTCAGGCGAGTTGAGCAGGTGGTTGCGACGTGCTCGGCAGGTGCTTCCGGCGTCTCCGGCACGTGTTTCTGGCACATCTGACTGGTGGTTCCGGCATGCCCAAAAGTTGATTCCGGTCTGTCCGGTAGGTGGTTCCGGCGTGCACGGCACGTGGTTCTGGTACGTGTCAGAGGTGGTTGCGTATACCCAACAGGTGATTCCGGACTGTCCGCCACGTGCTTCTGGCACGTCTGAGAGGTGGTTCCAACATGCCCGGCAGGTCATTTCGGAGAGACGTCCAAGTGGTTCAGGCGTAGCCCGCAGGTGATTTTGACGTGTCCGGCAGGTGGTTCCGCCGTGCTCGGCAGGTGGTTCAGGCATGGCCGTCACGTGGTTCCAGTCTGTCCAGGACGTGTTTCCAGCTTCTCCGGCAGGTGGTTCTGGTACGTCTGAGAGGTGGTTCCGCCATGGCTGGCAGGTGATCCCGGACCGTCCCCCAGGTGGTTCTGGCATAGCCAGCAGTTGATATTGGACTGTCTGGCAGGTGGTTCCAGCTAGTCGAACAGGTTGCTCCGGCGTGCTCGGCAGGTGGTTCCGGTCTGTCCGGTAGGTGATTCCGGCGTGTCCGGCACGTGCTTCCAGCACGTCTGATAGGTGGTTCCGGCATGCGCGACAGGTGGTTTCGGAGTGTCCGCCAGGTGGTTCTGGCGTACCCGGCAGGTGATTTTGGCGTGTCCGGCAGGTGTTTCTGGCGAGTCGAGAAGGTGGCTCCGGCATGCTCGGCAGGTGCTTCGGGCATCTCCGGTACATGGTTCTGGTGTGTCTGAGAGCTGGTTCCGGCGTGTCCGGCAGATGATTCCGGAGTGTCCGCCAAGTGGTTCTGGCATATCCGCCTGGTGATTTGGGCATGTCAGGTAGGTGGTTCCGGAGAGTCAAGCAGGTGGCTCCGGCGTGCGCGGCATGTTGTTCAGACGGGTCTGGCAGGTGTTTTCCGTCTGTTCGGGGTGTGGTTCCAGCATCTCATGCACATGGTTCTGGCACGTCTGAGATGTGGTTCCGGCCGGCCCGACAGGTGTTTCCACAGTGTCCGACAAGTGGTACTGGCGTAGTTGGCAGGTGATTTTGGCATGACCGGCAGGTGGTTCCAGCAAGCCCGGCAGGTGATTCCGAAGTGTTCCCCAACTGGTTGTGGCATAGCCGGCAGGTGATTTTTGCGTGTCCGGCAGGTGGTTCTGGCGAGTCGAGCAGGTGGTTCCGGCGTGCTCGGCAGGTGCTTCCGGGGTCATTGGCACGTGGTTCTGGCATATCTGAGAGGTGGTTCCGGCATGCCCGGCAGGTGATTCCGGAGTGTTCGCCAAGTGTTTCCGGCGTAGCCCGCAGGTGATTTTGCATGTCCAGCGGTCGTTCCGGCGGGTCGAGCCGGTGGTCCCGGCGTGTCCGGCAGGTGGTTCCGGTCTGTCCGGCAGGTGGTTCTGTGGTGTCCGGCACGAGGTTCAGTCTGAGAGGCTGTGCCGGCATGCCCCTCACGTGATTCCGGCTTGTCCCCGAAGTGGTGCTGGTGTAGCGGGCAGGTGATTTTGGCGTGTCCGGCAGGTGGTTCAGGCGAGTTGAGCAGTTGGTTGCGACGTGATCGGCAGGTGCTTCCGGCGTCTCCGGCACGTGTTTCTGGCACATCTGACTGGTGGTTCCGGCATGCCCAAAAGTTGATTCCGGTCTGTCCGGTAGGTGGTGCCGGCGTGCACGGCACGTGGTTCTGGTACATCTCAGAGGTGGTTGCGTATGCTCAACAGGTGATTTCGGACTGTCCGCCACGTGCTTCTGGCACGTCTGAGAGGTGGTTCCAACATGCCCGGCAGGTCATTTCGGAGAGTCGTCCAAGTGGTTCTGGCGTAGCCCGCAGGTGATTTTGGCGTGTCCGGCAGGTGGTTCCGCCGTGCTCGGCAGGTGGTTCAGGCATGGCCGTCACGTGGTTCCAGTCTGTCCAGGACGTGTTTCCAGCTTCTCCGGCAGGTGGTTCTGGTACGTCTGAGAGGTTGGTCTGCCATGGCTGGCAGGTGATCCCGGACTGTCCCCCAGGTGGTTCTGGCATAGCCAGCAGTTGATATTGGCCTGTCCGGCAGGTGGTTCCAGCGAGTCGAACAGGTGGCTCCGGCGTGCTCGGCAGGTGGTTCCGGTCTGTCCGGTAGGTGATTCCGGAGTGTCCGTCACGTGCTTCCGGCACGTATGAGAGGTGGTTCCGGCATGCGCGACAGGTGGTTTCGGAGTGTCCGCCAGGTGGTTCTGGCATAACCGGCAGGTGATTTTGGCGTGTCCGGCAGGTGTTTCTGGCGAGTCAAGCAGGTGGCTCCGGCATGCTCGGCAGGTGCTTCCGGCGTCTCCGGCAAGTGGTTCTGGTGTGTCTGAGAGCTGGTTCCGGCATGTCCGGCAGATGATTCCGGAGTGTCCGCCAGGTGGTTCTGGCATACCCAGCAGGTGATTTTGGCGTGTCAGGGAGGTGGTACCGGTGAGTCGAGCAGGTGGTTCCGGCGTGCTCAGCAGGTGGTTCAGGCGGTTCTGGCAGGTGGTATCCGTCTGTTCGGGGTGTGGTTCCAGCATCTCATGAACACGTTTCTGGCACGTGTGAGATGAGTTTCCAGCCGGCCCGACAGGTGTTTCCGCAGTGTCCGCCAAGCGGTTCTGGCGTAGTTGGCAGGTGATTTTGGCATGACTGGCAGGTGGTTCCAGCAAGCCTGGCAGGTGATTCCAAAGTGTTCACCAACTGGTTGTGGCGTAGCCGGCAGGTGATTTTTGCGTGATCGGCAGGTGGTTCTGGCGAGTCGAGCAGGTGTTTCCGGCGTGCTCGGCTGGTGCTTCCGGGGTCATTGGCACGGGGTTCTGGCATGTCTGAGAGGTGGTTCCTGCATGCCCGGCAAGTGATTCCGGAGTGTTCGCCAAGTAGTTCTGGCATAGTCGGCAGGTGATTTTGGCATGTCCGGCAGGTGGTTCAGGCGAGTTGAGCAGGTGGTTCCAACGTGCTTGGCAGGTGCTTCCGGCGTCTCCGGCACGTGTTTCTGGCACATCTGACAGGTGGTTCCGGCATGTCCGAAAGGTGATTCCGGTCTGTCCGGTAGGTGGTTCCAGCCTGCACGGCATGTGGTTCTGGTACGTCTCAGAGGTGGTTGCGCATGCCCAACAGGTGATTCCGGACTGTCCGCCACATGGTTCTGGCACGTCTGAGAGGTGGTTCCGGCATGCCCGGCAGGTCATCCCAGAGAGTCCTCCAAGTGGTTCTGGCATAACACGCAGGTGATTTTGGCGTGTCAAGCAGGTTGCTCCGTTGTGCTTGGCAGGTGGTTCAGGCTTGGCCGGCAGGTGGTTCCAGACTGTCCAGGACGTGTTTCCAGCTTCTCCGGCAGGTGGTTCTGGTACGTCTGAGAGGTGGTTCCGCCATGGTTGACAGGTGATTCCGGACCGTCCCCCAGGTGGTTCTGGCATAGCCAGCAGTTGATATTGGCCTGTCCGGCAGGTGGTTCCAGCGAGTCGAACAGGTGGCTCCGGCGTGCTCGGCAGGTGGTTCCGGTCTGTCTGGTAGGTGATTCCGGCGTGTCTGGCACGTGCTTCCGGCACGTCTGAGAGGTGGTTCCGGCATGCGCGACACGTGATTTCGGAGTGTCCGCCAGGTGGTTCTGGTGTACCCGGCAGGTGATTTTGGCGTGTCCGGCAGGTGTTTCTGGCGAGTCGAGCAGGTGGCTCCGGCATGCTCGGCAGGTGCTTCCGGCGTCTCCGGCACGTGGTTCTGGTGTGTCTGAGAGATGGTTCCGGCATGTCCGGCAGATGATTCCGGAGTGTCCGCCAAGTGGTTCTGGCATACCCGGCTGGTGATTTGGGCATGTCAGGTAGGTGGTTCCGGCGAGTCGAGCAGGTGGCTCCGGCGTGCTCGGCAGGTTGTTCAGACGGGTCTGGCAGGTGTTTTCCGTCTGTTCGGGGTGTGGTTCCAGCATCTCATGCACATGGTTCTGGCACGTCTGAGATGTGGTTCCGGCCGGCCCGACAGGTGTTTCCACAGTGTCCGCCAAGTGGTACTGGCGTAGTTGGCAGGTGATTTTGGCATGACCGGCAGGTGGTTCCAGCAAGCCCGGCAGGTGATTCCGAAGTGTTCCCCAACTGGTTGTGGCGTAGCCGGCAGGTGATTTTTGCGTGTCCGGCAGGTGGTTCTGGTGAGTCGAGCAGGTGGTTCCGGCGTGATCGGCAGGTGCTTCCGGGGTCATTGGCACGTGGTTCTGGCATATCTGAGAGGTGGTTCCGGCATGCCCGGCAGGTGATTCCGGAGTGTTCGCCAAGTGTTTCCAGCGTGGCCGGCAGGTGATTTTGCATGTCCAGCGGTCGTTCCGGCGGGTCGAGCCGGTGGTTCCGGCGTGTCCGGCAGGTGGTTCCGGTTTGTCCGGCAGGTGGTTCTGTGGTGTCCGACACGAGGTTCAGTCTGAGAGGCTGTGCCGGCATGCCCCTCACGTGATTCTGGCTTGTCCCCGAAGTGGTGCTGGTCTAGCGGGCAGGTGATTTTGGCGTGTCAGGGAGGTGGTACCGGTGAGTCGAGCAGGTGGTTCCGGCGTGCTCAGCAGGTGGTTCAGGCGGTTCTGGCAGGTGGTATCCGTCTGTTCGGGGTGTGGTTCCAGCATCTCATGAACACGTTTCTGGCACGTCTGAGATGTGGTTCCAGCCGGCCCGACAGGTGTTTCCGCAGTGTCCGCCAAGCGGTTCTGGCGTAGTTGGCAGGTGATTTTGGCATGACTGGCAGGTGGTTCCAGCAAGCCTGGCAGGTGATTCCAAAGTGTTCACCAACTGGTTGTGGCGTAGCCGGCAGGTGATTTTTGCGTGATCGGCAGGTGGTTCTGGCGAGTCGAGCAGGTGGTTCCGGCGTGCTCGGCTGGTGCTTCCGGGGTCATTGGCACGGGGTTCTGGCATGTCTGAGAGGTGGTTACTGCATGCCCGGCAAGTGATTCCGGAGTGTTCGCCAAGTGGTTCTGGCATAGTCGGCAGGTGATTTTGGCATGTCCGGCAGGTGGTTCAGGCGAGTTGAGCAGGTGGTTCCAACGTGCTTGGCAGGTGCTTCCGGCGTCTCCGGCACGTGTTTTTGGCACATCTGACAAGTGGTTCCGGCATGCCCGAAAGGTGATTCCGGTCTGTCCGGTAGGTGGTTCCAGCCTGCACGGCATGTGGTTCTGGTACGTCTCAGAGGTGGTTGCGCATGCCCAACAGGTGATTCCGAACTGTCGGCCACATGGTTCTGGCACGTCTGAGAGGTGGTTCCGGCATGCCCGGCAGGTCATCCCAGAGATTCCTCCAAGTGGTTCTGGCATAACACGCAGGTGATTTTGGCGTTTCTGGCTGGTTGTTCCGTTGTGCTTGGCAGGTGGTTCAGGCTTGGCCGGCAGGTGGTTCCAGACTGTCCAGGACGTGTTTCCAGCTTCTCCGGCAGGTGGTTCTGTTGCGTCTGAGAGGTGGTTCCGCCATGGCTGGCAGCTGATTCCGGACCGTCCCCCAGGTGGTTCTGGCATAGCCAGCATTTGATATTGGCCTGTCCGGCAGGTGGTTCCAGTGAGTCGAACAGGTGGCTCCGGCGTGCTCGGCAGGTGGTTCCGGTCTGTCCGGTAGGTGATTCCGGCGTGTGCAGCACGTGCTTCCGGCACGTCTGAGAGGTGGTTCCGGCATGCGCGACAGGTGGTTTCGGAGTGTCCGCCAGGTGGTTCTGGCGTACCCGGCAGGTGATTTTGGCGTGTCCGACAGGTGTTTCTGGCGAGTCGAGCAGGTGGCTCCGGCATGCTCGGCAGGTGCTTCCGGCGTCTCCGGCATGTGGTTGTGGTGTGTCTGAGAGCTGGTTCCGGCATGTCCGGCAGATGATTCCGGAGTGTCCGCCAAGTGGTTCTGGCATATCCGCCTGGTGATTTGGGCATGTCAGGTAGGTGGTTCCGGCGAGTCGAGCAGGTGCTCCGGCGTGCTCGGCAGGTTGTTCAGACGGGTCTGGCAGGTGTTTTCCGTCTGTTCGGGGTGTGGTTCCAGCATCTCATGCACATGGTTCTGGCACGTCTGAGATGTGGTTCCGGCCGGCCCGACAGGTGTTTCCACAGTGTCCGACAAGTGGTACTGGCGTAGTTGGCAGGTGATTTTGGCATGACCGCCAGGTGGTTCCAGCAAGCCCGGCAGGTGATTCCGAAGTGTTCCCCAACTGGTTGTGGCGTAGCCGGCAGGTGATTTTTGCGTGTCCGGCAGGTGGTTCTGGAGAGTCGAGCAGGTGGTTCCGGCGTGCTCGGCAGGTGCTTCCGGGGTCATTGGCAGGTGGTTCTGGCATATCTGAGAGGTGGTTCCGGCATGCCCGGCAGGTGATTCCGGAGTGTTCGCCAAGTGTTTCCGGCGTAGCCCGCAGGTGATTTTGCATGTCCAGCGGTCGTTCCGGCGGGTCGAGCCGGTGGTTCCGGCGTGTCCGGCAGGTGGTTCCGGTCTGTCCGGCAGGTGGTTCTGTGGTGTCCGGCACGAGGTTCAGTCTGAGAGGCTGTGCCGGCATGCCCCTCACGTGATTCCGGCTTGTCCCCGAAGTGGTGCTGGTGTAGCGGGCAGGTGATTTTGGCGTGTCCGGCAGGTGGTTCAGGCGAGTTGAGCAGTTGGTTGCGACGTGATCGGCAGGTGCTTCCGGCGTCTCCGGCACGTGTTTCTGGCACATCTGACTGGTGGTTCCGGCATGCCCAAAAGTTGATTCCGGTCTGTCCGGTAGGTGGTGCCGGCGTGCACGGCACGTGGTTCTGGTACATCTCAGAGGTGGTTGCGTATGCCCAACAGGTGATTCCGGACTGTCCGCCACGTGCTTCTGGCACGTCTGAGAGGTGGTTCCAACATGCCAGGCAGGTCATTTCGGAGAGTCGTCCAAGTGGTTCTGGCGTAGCCCGCAGGTGATTTTGGCGTGTCCGGCAGGTGGTTCCGCCGTGCTCGGCAGGTGGTTCAGGCATGGCCGTCACGTGGTTCCAGTCTGTCCAGGACGTGTTTCCAGCTTCTCCGGCAGGTGGTTCTGGTACGTCTGAGAGGTGGGTCTGCCATGGCTGGCAGGTGATCCCGGACTGTCCCCCAGGTGGTTCTGGCATAGCCAGCAGTTGATATTGGCCTGTCCGGCAGGTGGTTCCAGCGAGTCGAACAGGTGGCTCCGGCGTGCTCGGCAGGTGGTTCCGGTCTGTCCGGTAGGTGATTCCGGAGTGTCCGTCACGTGCTTCCGGCACGTTTGAGAGGTGGTTCCGGCATGCGCGACAGGTGGTTTCGGAGTGTCCGCCAGGTGGTTCTGGCATAACCGGCAGGTGATTTTGGCGTGTCCGGCAGGTGTTTCTGGCGAGTCGAGCAGGTGGCTCCGGCATGCTCGGCAGGTGCTTCCGGCGTCTCCGGCAAGTGGTTCTGGTGTGTCTGAGAGCTGGTTCCGTCATGTCCGGCAGATGATTCCGGAGTGTCCGCCAGGTGGTTCTGGCATACCCAGCAGGTGATTTTGGCGTGTCAGGGAGGTCGTACCGGTGAGTCGAGCAGGTGGTTCCGGCGTGCTCAGCAGGTGGTTCAGGCGGTTCTGGCAGGTGGTATCCGTCTGTTCGGGGTGTGGTTCCAGCATCTCATGAACACGTTTCTGGCACGTGTGAGATGAGTTTCCAGCCGGCCCGACAGGTGTTTCCGCAGTGTCCGCCAAGCGGTTCTGGCGTAGTTGGCAGGTGATTTTGGCATGACTGGCAGGTGGTTCCAGCAAGCCTGGCAGGTGATTCCAAAGTGTTCACCAACTGGTTGTGGCGTAGCCGGCAGGTGATTTTTGCATGATCGGCAGGTGGTTCTGGCGAGTCGAGCAGGTGTTTCCGGCGTGCTTGGCTGGTGCTTCCGGGGTCATTGGCACGGGGTTCTGGCATCTCTGAGAGGTGGTTCCTGCATGCCCGGCAAGTGATTCCGGAGTGTTCGCCAAGTGGTTCTGGCATAGTCGGCAGGTGATTTTGGCATGTCCGGCAGGTGGTTCAGGCGAGTTGAGCAGGTGGTTCCAACGTGCTTGGCAGGTGCTTCCGGCGTCTCCGGCACGTGTTTCTGGCACATCTGACAGGTGGTTCCGGCATGTCCGAAAGGTGATTCCGGTCTGTCCGGTAGGTGGTTCCAGCCTGCACGGCATGTGGTTCTGGTACGTCTCAGAGGTGGTTGCGCATGCCCAACAGGTGATTCCGGACTGTCCGCCACATGGTTCTGGCACGTCTGAGAGGTGGTTCCAGCATGCACGGCAGGTCATCCCAGAGAGTCCTCCAAGTGGTTCTGGCATAACACGCAGGTGATTTTGGCGTGTCAAGCAGGTTGCTCTGTTATGCTTGGCAGGTGGTTCAGGCTTGGCCGGCAGGTGGTTCCAGACTGTCCAGGACGTGTTTCCAGCTTCTCCGGCAGGTGGTTCTGGTACATCTGAGAGGTGGTTCCGCCATGGCTGACAGGTGATTCCGGACCGTCCCCCAGGTGGTTCTGGCATAGCCAGCAGTTGATATTGGCCTGTCCGGCAGGTGGTTCCAGCGAGTCGAACAGGTGGCTTCGGCGTGCTCGGCAGGTGGTTCCGGTCTGTCTGGTAGGTGATTCCGGCGTGTCTGGCACGTGCTTCCGGCACGTGTGAGAGGTGGTTCCGGCATGGGCGACAGGTGGTTTCGGAGTGTCCGCCAGGTGGTTCTGGCGTACCCGGCAGGTGATTTTGGCGTGTCCGGCAGGTGTTTCTGGCGAGTCGAGCAGGTGGCTCCGGCATGCTCGGCAGGTGCTTCCGGCGTCTCCGGCACGTGGTTCTGGTGTGTCTGAGAGATGGTTCCGGCATGTCCGGCAGATGATTCCGGAGTGTCCGCCAAGTGGTTCTGGCATACCCGGCTGGTGATTTGGGCATGTCAGGTAGGTGGTTCCGGCGAGTCGAGCAGGTGGCTCCGGCGTGCTCGGCAGGTTGTTCAGACGGGTCTGGCAGGTGTTTTCCGTCAGTTCGGGGTGTGGTTCCAGCATCTCATGCACATGGTTCTGGCACGTCTGAGATGTGGTTCCGGCCGGCCCGACAGGTGTTTCCACAGTGTCCGCCAAGTGGTACTGGCGTAGTTGGCAGGTGATTTTGGCATGACCGGCAGGTGGTTCCAGCAAGCCCGGCAGGTGATTCCGAAGTGTTCCCCAACTGGTTGTGGCGTAGCCGGCAGGTGATTTTTGCGTGTCCGGCAGGTGGTTCTGGCGAGTCGAGCAGGTGGTTCCGGCGTGCTCGGCAGGTGCTTCCGGGGTCATTGGCACGTGGTTCTGGCATATCTGAGAGGTGGTTCCGGCATGCCCGGCAGGTGATTCCGGAGTGTTCGCCAAGTGTTTCCGGCGTAGCCGGCAGGTGATTTTGCATGTCCAGCGGTCGTTCCGGCGGGTCGAGCCGGTGGTTCCGGCGTGTCCGGCAGGTGGTTCCGGTTTGTCCGGCAGGTGGTTCTGTGGTGTCCGACATGAGGTTCAGTCTGAGAGGCTGTGCCGGCATGCCCCTCACGTGATTCTGGCTTGTCCTCGAAGTGGTGCTGTTCTAGCGGGCAGGTGATTTTGGCGTGTCTGGCAGGTGGTTCAGGCGAGTTGAGCAGGTGGTTGCGACGTGCTCGGCAGGTGCTTCCGGCGTCTCCGGCACGTGTTTCTGGCACATCTGACTGGTGGTTCCGGCATGCCCAAGAGTTGATTCCGGTCTGTCCGGTAGGTGGTTCCGGCGTGCACGGCACGTGGTTCTGGTACGTCTCAGAGGTGGTTGCGTATGCCCAACAGGTGATTCCGGACTGTCCGCCACGTGCTTCTGGCACGTCTGAGAGGTGGTTCCAACATGCCCGGCAGGTCATTTCGGAGAGTCGTCCAAGTGGTTCTGGCGTAGCCCGCAGGTGATTTTGGCGTGTCCGGCAGGTGGTTCCGCCGTGCTCGGCAGGTGGTTCAGGCATGGCCGTCACGTGGTTCCAGTCTGTCCAGGACGTGTTTCCAGCTTCTCCGGCAGGTGGTTCTGGTACGTCTGAGAGGTGGGTCTGCCATGGCTGGCAGGTGATCCCGGACTGTCCCCCAGGTGGTTCTGGCATAGCCAGCAGTTGATATTGGCCTGTCCGGCAGGTGGTTCCAGCGAGTCGAACAGGTGGCTCCGGCGTGCTCGGCAGGTGGTTCCGGTCTGTCCGGTAGGTGATTCCGGAGTGTCCGTCACGTGCTTCCGGCACGTTTGAGAGGTGGTTCCGGCATGCGCGACAGGTGGTTTCGGAGTGTCCGCCAGGTGGTTCTGGCATAACCGGCAGGTGATTTTGGCGTGTCCGGCAGGTGTTTCTGGCGAGTCGAGCAGGTGGCTCCGGCATGCTCGGCAGGTGCTTCCGGCGTCTCCGGCACGTGGTTCTGGTGTGTCTGAGAGCTGGTTCCGTGATGTCCGGCAGATGATACCGGAGTGTCCGCCAGGTGGTTCTGGCATACCCAGCAGCTGATTTTGGCGTGTCAGGGAGGTGGTACCGGTGAGTCGAGCAGGTGGTTCCGGCGTGCTCAGCAGGTGGTTCAGGCGGTTCTGGCAGGTGGTATCCGTCTGTTCGGGGTGTGGTTCCAGCATCTCATGAACACGTTTCTGGCACGTGTGAGATGAGTTTCCAGCCGGCCCGACAGGTGTTTCCGCAGTGTCCGCCAAGCGGTTCTGGCGTAGTTGGCAGGTGATTTTGGCATGACTGGCAGGTGGTTCCAGCAAGCCTGGCAGGTGATTCCAAAGTGTTCACCAACTGGTTGTGGCGTAGCCGGCAGGTGATTTTTGCGTGATCGGCAGGTGGTTCTGGCGAGTCGAGCAGGTGGTTCCGGCGTGCTCGGCTGGTGCTTCCGGGGTCATTGGCACGGGGTTCTGGCATGTCTGAGAGGTGGTTCCTGCATGCCCGGCAAGTGATTCCGGAGTGTTCGCCAAGTGGTTCTGGCATAGTCGGCAGGTGATTTTGGCATGTCCGGCAGGTGGTTCAGGCGAGTTGAGCAGGTGGTTCCAACGTGCTTGGCAGGTGCTTCCGGCGTCTCCGGCACGTGTTTCTGGCACATCTGACAGGTGGTTCCGGCATGCCCGAAAGGTGATTCCGGTCTGTCCGGTAGGTGGTTCCAGCCTGCACGGCATGTGGTTCTGGTACGTCTCAGAGGTGGTTGCGCATGCCCAACAGGTGATTCCGGACTGTCCGCCACATGGTTCTGGCACGTCTGAGAGGTGGTTCCGGCATGCCCGGCAGGTCATCCCAGAGAGTCCTCCAAGTGGTTCTGGCATAACACGCAGGTGATTTTGGCGTGTCAAGCAGGTTGCTCCGTTGTGCTTGGCAGGTGGTTCAGGCTTGGCCGGCAGGTGGTTCCAGACTGTCCAGGACGTGTTTCCAGCTTCTCCGGCAGGTGGTTCTGGTACGTCTGAGAGGTGGTTCCGCCATGGCTGGCAGGTGATTCCGGACCGTCCCCCAGGTGGTTCTGGCATAGCCAGCAGTTGATATTGGCCTGTCCGGAAGGTGGTTCCAGCGAGTCGAACAGGTGGCTCCGGCGTGCTCGGCAGGTGGTTCCGGTCTGTCCGGTAGGTGATTCCGGCGTGTCTGGCACGTGCTTCCGGCACGTCTGAGAGGTGGTTCCGGCATGCGCGACAGGTGCTTTCGGAGTGTCCGCCAGGTGGTTCTGGCGTACCCGGCAGGTGATTTTGGCGTGTCCGGCAGGTGTTTCTGGCGAGTCGAGCAGGTGGCTCCGGCATGCTCGGCAGGTGCTTCCGGCGTCTCCGGCACGTGGTTCTGGTGTGTCTGAGAGCTGGTTCCGGCATGTCCGGCAGAAGATTCCGGAGTGTCCGCCAAGTGGTTCTGGCATACCCGGCTGGTGATTTGGGGATGTCAGGTAGGTGGTTCCGGCGTGACGAGCAGGTGGCTCCGGCGTGCTCGGCAGGTTGTTCAGACGGGTCTGGCAGGTGTTTTCCATCTGTTCGGGCTGTGGTTCCAGCATCTCATGCACATGGTTCTGGCACGTCTGAGATGTGGTTCCGGCCGGCCCGACAGGTGTTTCCACAGTGTCCGCCAAGTGGTACTGGCGTAGTTGGCAGGTGATTTTGGCATGACCGGCAGGTGGTTCCAGCAAGCCCGGCAGGTGATTCCGAAGTGTTTCCCAACTGGTCGTGGCGTAGCCGGCAGGTGATTTCTGCGTGTCCGGCAGGTGGTTCTGGTGAGTCGAGCAGGTGGTTCCGGCGTGCTCGGCAGGTGCTTCCGGGGTCATTGGCACGTGGTTCTGGCATATCTGAGAGGTGGTTCCGCCATGCCCGGCAGGTGATTCCGGAGTGTTCGCCAAGTGTTTCCGGCGTAGCCGGCAGGTGATTTTGCATGTCCAGCGGTCGTTCCGGCGGGTCGAGCCGGTGGTTCCGGCGTGTCCGGCAGGTGGTTCCGGTCTGTCCGGCAGGTGGTTCTGTGGTGTCCGGCACGAGGTTCAGTCTGAGAGGCTGTGCCGGCATGCCCCTCACGTGATTCCGGCTTGTCCCCGAAGTGGTGCTGGTGTAGCGGGCAGGTGATTTTGGCGTGTCCGGCAGGTGGTTCAGGCGAGTTGAGCAGGTGGTTGCGACGTGCTCGGCAGGTGCTTCCGGCGTCTCCGGCACGTGTTTCTGGCACATCTGACTGGTGGTTCCGGCATGCCCAAAAGTTGATTCCTTTCTGTCCGGTAGGTGTTTCCGGCGTGCACGGCACGTGGTTCTGGTACGTCTCAGAGGTGGTTGCGTATGCCCAACAGGTGATTCCGGACTTTCCGCCACGTGCTTCTGGCACGTGTGTGAGGTGGTTCCAACATGCCCGGCAGGTCATTTCGGAGAGTCGTCCAAGTGGTTCTGGCGTAGCCCGCAGGTGATTTTGGCGTGTCCGGCAGGTGGTTCCGCCGTGCTCGGCAGGTGGTTCAGGCATGGCCGTCACGTGGTTCCAGTCTGTCCAGGACGTGTTTCCAGCTTCTCCGGCAGGTGGTTCTGGTACGTCTGAGAGGTGGTTCCGCCATGGCTGGCAGGTGATCCCGGACTGTCCCCCAGGTGGTTCTGGCATAGCCAGCAGTTGATATTGGCCTGTCCGGAAGGTGGATCCAGCGAGTCGAACAGGTGGCTCCGGCGTTCTTGGCAGGTGGTTCCGGCATGTCCGGCAGATGATTCCGGAGTGTCCGCCAAGTGGTTCTGGCATACCCAGCAGGTGATTTTGGCGTGTCAGAGAGGTGGTACCGGTGAGTCGAGCAGGTGGTTCCGGCGTGCTCAGCAGGTGGGTCAGGCGGTTCTGGCAGGTGGTATCCGTCTGTTCGGGGTGTGGTTCCACCATCTCATGAGCACGTTTCTGGCACGTCTGAGATGTGGTTCCAGCCGGCCCGACAGGTGTTTCCGCAGTGTCTGCCAAGCGGTTCTGGCGTAGTTGGCAGGTGATTTTGGCATGACTGGCAGGTGGTTCCAGCAAGCCTGGCAGGTGATTCCAAAGTGTTCACCAACTGGTTGTGGCGTAGCCGGCAGGTGATTTTTGCGTGATCGGCAGGTGGCTCTGGCGAGTGGAGCAGGTGGTTCCGGCGTGCTCGGCTGGTGCTTGCGGGGTCATTGGCACGGGGTTCTGGCATGTCTGAGAGGTGGTTCCTGCATGCCCGGCAAGTGATTCCGGAGTGTTCGCCAAGTAGTTCTGGCATAGTCGGCAGGTGATTTTGGCATGTCCGGCATGTGGTTCAGGCGAGTTGAGCAGGTGGTTCCAACGTGCTTGGTAGGTGCTTCCGGCATCTCCGGCATGTGTTTCTGGCACATCTGACAGGCGGTTCCTGCATGCCCGAAAGGTGATTCCGGTCTGTCCGGTAGGTGGTTCCAGCCTGCACGGCATGTGGTTCTGGTACGTCTCAGAGGTGGTTGCGCATGCCCAACAGGTGATTCCGGACTGTCCGCCACATGGTTCTGGCACGTCTGAGATGTGGCTCCGGCATGCCCGGCAGGTCATCCCAGAGAGTCCTCCAAGTGGTTCTGGCATAACACGCAGGTGATTTTGGCGTGTCTGGCAGGTTGTTCCGTTGTGCTTGGCAGGTGGTTCAGGCTTGGCCGGCAGGTGGTTCCAGACTGTCCAGGACGTGTTTCCAGCTTCTCCGGCAGGTGGTTCTGGTACGTCTGAGAGGTGGTTCCGGCATGCACGACAGGTGATTTCGGAGTGTCCGCCAGGTGATTCTGGCGTACCCGGCAGGTGATTTTGGCGAGTCCGGCAGGTGTTTCTGGCGAGTCGAGCAGGTGGCTCCGGCGTGCTCGGCAGGTTGTTCAGACGGGTCTGGCAGGTGTTTTCCTTCTGTTAGGGGTGAGGTTTCAGCATCTCATGCACATGGTTCTGGCCCGTCTGAGATGTGGTTCCGGCCGGCCCGACAGGTGTTTCCACAGTGTCCGCCAAGTGGTAATGGCGTAGTTGGCAGGTGATTTTGGCATGACCGGCAGGTGGTTCCAGCAAGCCCGGCAGGTGATTCCGAAGTGTTCCCCAACTGGTTGTGGCGTAGCCGGCAGGAGATTTTTGCGTGTCCGGCAGGTGGTTCTGGCGAGTCGAGCAGGTGGTTCCGGCGTGCTCGGCAGGTGCTTCCGGGGTCATTGGCACGTGGTTCTGGCATATCTGAGAGGTGGTTCCGGCATGCCCGGCAGGTGATTCCGGAGTGTTCGCCAAGTGTTTCCGGCGTAGCCGGCAGGTGATTTTGCATGTCCAGCGGTCGTTCCGGCGGGTCGAGCCGGTGGTTCCGGCGTGTCCGGCAGGTGGTTCCGGTCTGTCCGGCAGGTGGTTCTGTGGTGTCCGGCACGAGGTTCAGTCTGAGAGGCTGTGCCGGCATGCCCCTCACGTGATTCCGGCTTGTCCCCGAAGTGGTGCTGGTGTAGCGGGCAGGTGATTTTGGCGTGTCCGTCATGTGGTTCAGGCGAGTTGAGCAGGTGGTTGCGACGTGCTCGGCAGGTGCTTCCGGCGTCTCTGGCACGTGTTTCTGGCACATCTGACTGGTGGTTCCGGCATGCCCAAAAGTTGATTCCGGTCTGTCCAGTTGGTGGTTCCGGCGTGCACGGCACGTGGTTCTGGTACGTATCAGAGGTGGTTGCGTATGCCCAACAGGTGATTCCGGACTGTCACCCACGTGCTTCTGGCACGTGTGTGAGGTGGTGCCAACATGCCCGGCAGGTCATTTCGGAGAGTCGTCCAAGTGGTTCTGGCGTAGCCCGCAGGTGATTTTGGCGTGTCCGGCAGGTGGTTCAGGCATGGCCGTCACGTGGTTCCAGTCTGTCCAGGACGTGTTTCCAGCTTCTCCGGCAGGTGGTTCTGGTACGTCTGAGAGGTGGTTCCGCCATGGCTGGCAGGTGATCCCGGACTGTCCCCCAGGTGCTTCTGGCATAGCCAGCAGTTGATATTGGCCTGTCCGGAAGGTGGTTCCAGCGAGTCGAACAGGTGGCTCCGGCGTTCTTGGCAGGTGGTTCCGGTCTGTCCGGTAGGTGTTTCCGGCGTGTCTGGCACGTGCTTCCGGCACGTCTGAGAGGTGGTTCCGGCATGCGCGGCAGGTGATTCCGTAGTGTCCGCCAGGTGGTTCTGGCATACCCGGCTGGTGATTTGGGGATGTCAGGTAGGTGGTTCCGGCGTGTCGAGCAGGTGGCTCCGGCGTGCTCGGCAGGTTGTTCAGACGGGTCTGGCAGGTGTTTTCCATCTGTTCGGGCTGTGGTTCCAGCATCTCATGCACATGGTTCTGGCACGTCTGAGATGTGGTTCCGGCCGGCCCGACAGGTGTTTCCACAGTGTCCGCCAAGTGGTACTGGCGTAGTTGGCAGGTGATTTTGGCATGACCGGCAGGTGGTTCCAGCAAGCCCGGCAGGTGATTCCGAAGTGTTCCCCAACTGGTCGTGGCGTAGCCGGCAGGTGATTTCTGCGTGTCCGGCAGGTGGTTCTGGCGAGTCGAGCAGGTGGTTCCGGCATGCTCGGCAGGTGCTTCCGGGGTCATTGGCACGTGGTTCTGGCATATCTGAGAGGTGGTTCCTCCATGCCCGGCAGGTGATTCCGGAGTGTTCGCCAAGTGTTTCCGGCGTAGCCGGCAGGTGATTTTGCATGTCCAGCGGTCGTTCCGGCGGGTCGAGCCGGTGGTTCCGGCGTGTCCGGCAGGTGGTTCCGGTCTGTCCGGCAGGTGGTTCTGTGGTGTCCGGCACGAGGTCCAGTCTGAGAGGCTGTGCCGGCATGCCCCTCACGTGATTCCGGCTTGTCCCCGAAGTGGTGCTGGTGTAGCGGGCAGGTGATTTTGGCGTGTCCGGCAGGTGGTTCAGGCGAGTTGAGCAGGTGGTTGCGACGTGCTCGGCAGGTGCTTCCGGCGTCTCCGGCACATGTTTCTGGCACATCTGACTGGTGGTTCCGGCATGCCCAAAAGTTGATTCCTTTCTGTCCGGTAGGTGTTTCCGGCGTGCACAGCACGTGGTTCTGGTACGTCTCAGAGGTGGTTGGGTATGCCCAACAGGTGATTCCGGACTTTCCGCCACGTGCTTCTGGCACGTGTGTGAGGTGGTTCCAACATGCCCGGCAGGTCATTTCGGAGAGTCGTCCAAGTGGTTCTGGCGTAGCCCGCAGGTGATTTTGGCGTGTCCGGCAGGTGGTTCCGCCGTGCTCGGCAGGTGGTTCAGGCATGGCCGTCACGTGGTTCCAGTCTGTCCAGGACGTGTTTCCAGCTTCTCCGGCAGGTGGTTCTGGTACGTCTGAGAGGTGGTTCCGCCATGGCTGGCAGGTGATCCCGGACTGTCCCCCAGGTGGTTCTGGCATAGCCAGCAGTTGATATTGGCCTGTCCGGAAGGTGGTTCCAGCGAGTCGAACAGGTGGCTCCGGCGTTCTTGGCAGGTGGTTCCGGCATGTCCGGCAGATGATTCCGGAGTGTCCGCCATGTGGTTCTGGCATACCCAGCAGGTGATTTTGGCGTGTCAGGGAGGTGGTACCGGTGAGTCGAGCAGGTGGTTCCGGCGTGCTCAGCAGGTGGGTCAGGCGGTTCTGGCAGGTGGTATCCGTCTGTTCGGGGTGTGGTTCCAGCATCTCATGAACACGTTTCTGGCACATCTGAGATGTGGTTCCAGCCGGCCCGACAGGTGTTTCCGCAGTGTCCGCCAAGCGGTTCTGGCGTAGTTGGCAGGTGATTTTGGCATGACTGGCAGGTGGTTCCAGCAAGCCTGGCAGGTCATTCCAAAGTGTTCACCAACTGGTTGTGGCGTAGCCGGCAGGTGATTTTTGCGTGATCGGCAGGTGGTTCTGGCGAGTCGAGCAGGTGGTTCCGGCGTGCTCGGCTGGTGCTTCCGGGGTCATTGGCACGGGGTTCTGGCATGTCTGAGAGGTGGTTCCTGCATGCCCGGCAAGTGATTCCGGAGTGTTCGCCAAGTGGTTCTGGCATAGTCGGCAGGTGATTTTGGCATGTCCGGCAGGTGGTTCAGGCGAGTTGAGCAGGTGGTTCCAACGTGCTTGGCAGGTGCTTCCGGCGTCTCCGGCACGTGTTTTTGGCACATCTGACAGGTGGTTCCGGCATGCCCGAAAGGTGATTCCGGTCTGTCCGGTAGGTGGTTCCAGCCTGCACGGCATGTGGTTCTGGTACGTCTCAGAGGTGGTTGCGCATGCCCAACAGGTGATTCCGAACTGTCCGCCACATGGTTCTGGCACGTCTGAGAGGTGGTTCCGGCATGCCCGGCAGGTCATCCCAGAGAGTCCTCCAAGTGGTTCTGGCATAACACGCAGGTGATTTTGGCGTGTCTGGCAGGTTGTTCCGTTGTGCTTGGCAGGTGGTTCAGGCTTGGCCGGCAGGTGGTTCCAGACTGTCCAGGACGTGTTTCCAGCTTCTCCGGCAGGTGGTTCTGTTGCGTCTGAGAGGTGGTTCCGCCATGGCTGGCAGCTGATTCCGGACCGTCCCCCAGGTGGTTCTGGCATAGCCAGCATTTGATATTGGCCTGTCCGGCAGGTGGTTCCAGTGAGTCGAACAGGTGGCTCCGGCGTGCTCGGCAGGTGGTTCCGGTCTGTCCGGTAGGTGATTCCGGCGTGTGCAGCACGTGCTTCCGGCACGTCTGAGAGGTGGTTCCGGCATGCGCGACAGGTGGTTTCGGAGTGTCCGCCAGGTGGTTCTGGCGTACCCGGCAGGTGATTTTGGCGTGTCCGACAGGTGTTTCTGGCGAGTCGAGCAGGTGGCTCCGGCATGCTCGGCAGGTGCTTCCGGCGTCTCCGGCACGTGGTTGTGGTGTGTCTGAGAGCTGGTTCCGGCATGTCCGGCAGATGATTCCGGAGTGTCCGCCAAGTGGTTCTGGCATACCCGGCTGGTGATTTGGGCATGTCAGGTAGGTGGTTCCGGCGAGTCGAGCAGGTGCTCCGGCGTGCTCGGCAGGTTGTTCAGACGGGTCTGGCAGGTGTTTTCCGTCTGTTCGGGGTGTGGTTCCAGCATCTCATGCACATGGTTCTGGCACGTCTGAGATGTGGTTCCGGCCGGCCCGACAGGTGTTTCCACAGTGTCCGCCAAGTGGTACTGGCGTAGTTGGCAGGTGATTTTGGCATGACCGGCAGGTGGTTCCAGCAAGCCCGGCAGGTGATTCCCAAGTGTTCCCCAACTGGTTGTGGCGTAGCCGGCAGGTGATTTTTGCGTGTCCGGCAGGTGGTTCTGGCGAGTCGAGCAGGTGGTTCCGGCGTGCTCGGCAGGTGCTTCCGGGGTCATTGGCACGTGGTTCTGGCATATCTGAGAGGTGGTTCCGGCATGCCCGGCAGGTGATTCCGGAGTGTTCGCCAAGTGTTTCCGGCGTAGCCGGCAGGTGATTTTGCATGTCCAGCGGTCGTTCCGGCGGGTCGAGCCGGTGGTTCCGGCGTGTCCAGCAGGTGGTTCCGGTCTGTCCGGCAGGTGGTTCTGTGGTGTCCGGCACGAGGTTCAGTCTGAGAGGCTGTGCCGGCATGCCCCTCACGTGATTCCGGCTTGTCCCCGAAGTGGTGCTGGTGTAGCGGGCAGGTGATTTTGGCGTGTCCGGCAGGTGTTTCTGGCGAGTCGAGCAGGTGGCTCCGGCATGCTCGGCAGGTGCTTCCGGCGTCTCCGGCACTTGGTTCTGGTGTGTCTGAGAGCTGGTTCCGGCATGTCCGGCAGATGATTCCGGAGTGTCCGCCAAGTGGTTCTGGCATACCCAGCCGGTGATTTTGGCGTGTCAGGGAGGTGGTACCGGTGAGTCGAGCAGGTGGTTCCGGCGTGCTCAGCAGGTGGTTCAGGCGGTTCTGGCAGGTGGTATCCGTCTGTTCGGGGTGTGGTTCCAGCATCTCATGAACACGTTTCTGGCACGTCTGAGATGTGGTTCTAGCCGGCCCGACAGGTGTTTCCGCAGTGTCCGCCAAGCGGTTCTGGCGTAGTTGGCAGGTGATTTTGGCATGACTGGCAGGTGGTTCCAGCAAGCCTGGCAGGTGATTCCAAAGTGTTCACCAACTGGTTGTGGCGTAGCCGGCACGTGATTTTTGCGTGATCGGCAGGTGGTTCTGGCGAGTCGAGCAGGTGGTTCCGGCGTGCTCGGCTGGTGCTTCCGGGCTCATTGGCACGGGGTTCTGGCATGTCTGAGAGGTGGTTCCTGCATGCCCGGCAAGTGATTCCGGAGTGTTCGCCAAGTGGTTCTGGCATAGTCGGCAGGTGATTTTGGCATGTCCGGCAGGTGGTTCAGGCGAGTTGAGCAGGTGGTTCCAACGTGCTTGGCAGGTGCTTCCGGCGTCTCCGGCACGTGTTTCTGGCACATCTGACAGGTGGTTCCGGCATGCCCGAAAGGTGATTCCGGTCTGTCCGGTAGGTGGTTCCAGCCTGCACGGCATGTGGTTCTGGTACGTCTCAGAGGTGGTTGCGCATGCCCAACAGGTGATTCCGGACTGTCCGCCACATGGTTCTGGCACGTCTGACAGGTGGTTCCGGCATGCCCGGCAGGTCATCCAAGAGAGTCCTCCAAGTGGTTCTGGCATAACACGCAGGTGATTTTGGCGTGTCTGGCAGGTTGTTCCGTTGTGCTTGGCAGGTGGTTCAGGCTTGGCCGGCAGGTGGTTCCAGACTGTCCAGGACGTGTTTCCAGCTTCTCCGGCAGGTGGTTCTGGTACGTCTGAGAGGTGGTTCCGCCATGGCTGGCAGGTGATTCCGGACCATCCCCCAGGTGGTTCTGGCATAGCCAGCAGTTGATATTGGCCTGTCCGGCAGGTGGTTCCAGCGAGTCGAACAGGTGGCTCCGGCGTGCTCGGCAGGCGGTTCCGGTCTGTCCGGTAGGTGATTCCGGTGTGTCCGGCACGTGCTTCTGGCACGTCTGAGAGGTGGTTCCGGCATGCGCGACAGGTGATTTCGGTGTGTCCGCCAGGTGGTTCTGGCGTACCCGGCAGGTGATTTCGGCGTGTCCGACAGGTGTTTCTGGCGAGTCGAGCAGGTGGCTCCGGCATGCTCGGCAGGTGCTTCCGGCGTCTCCGGCACGTGGTTCTGGTGTGTCTGAGAGCTGGTTCCGGCATGTCCAGCAGATGATTCCGGAGTGTCCGCCAAGTGGTTCTGGCATACCCGGCTGGTGATTTGGGCATGTCAGGTTGGTCGTTCCGGCAAGTCGAGCAGGTGGCTCCGGCGTGCTCGGCTGGTTGTTAAGACGGGTCTGGCAGGTGATTTCCGTCTGTTTGGGGTGTGGTTCCAGCATCTCATGCACATGGTTCTGGCATGTCTGAAATGTGGTTCCGACGGCCCGACAGGTGTTTACACAGTGTCGGCCAAGTGGTACTGGCGTAGTTGGCAGGTGATTTTGGCATGACCGGCAGGTGGTTCCAGCAAGCCCGGCAGGTGATTCCGAAGTGTTCCCCAACTGGTTGTGGCGTAGCCGGCAGGTGATTTTTGCGTGTCCGGCAGGTGGTTTTGGCGAGTCGAGCAGGTGGTTCCGGAGTGCTCGGCAGGAGCTTCCGGGATCATTGGCACGTGGTTCTGGCATATCTGAGAGGTGGTTCCGGCATGCCCGGCAGTTGATTCTGGAGTGTTCGCCAAGTGTTTCCGGCATAGCCGGCAGGTGATTTTGCATGTCCAGCGGTCGTTCCGGCGGGTCGAGCCGGTGGTTCCGGCGTGTCCGGCAGGTGGTTCTGGTCTGTCTGGCAGGTGGTTCTGTGGTGTCCGGCACGAGGTTCAGTCTGAGAGGCTGTGCCGGCATGCCCCTCACGTGATTCCGGCTTGTCCCAGAAGTGGTGCTGGTGTAGCGGGCAGGTGATTTTGGCGTGTCCGGCAACTGGTTCAGGCGAGTTGAGCTGGTGGTTGCGTCGTGCTCGGCAGGTGCTTCCGGCGTCTCCGGCACGTGTTTCTGGCACATCTGACTGGTGGTTCCGGCATGCCCAAAAGTTGATTCCGGTCTGTCCGGTAGGTGGTTCCGGCGTGCACGGCACCTGGTTCTGGTACGTGTCAGAGGTAGTTGCGTATGCTCAACATGTGATTCCGGACTGTCCGCCACGTGCTTCTGGCACGTCTGAGAGGTGGTTCCAACATGCCCGGCAGGTCATTTCGGAGAGTCATCGAAGTGGTTCTGGAGTAGCCCGCAGGTGATTTTGGCGTGTCCGGCAGGTGGTTCCGCCGTGCTCGGCAGGTGGTTCAGGCATGGCCGTCACGTGGTTCCAGTCTGTCCAGGACGTGTTTCCAGCTTCTCCGGCAGGTGGTTCTGGTACGTCTGAGAGGTGGTTCCGCCATGGCTGGCAGGTGATCCCGGACTGTCCCCCAGGTGGTTCTGGCATAGCCAGCAGTTGATATTGGCCTGTCCGGCAGGTGGTTCCAGCGAGTCGAACAGGTGGCTCCGGCATTCCTGGCAGGTGGTTCCGGTCTGTCCGGTAGGTGTTTCTGGCGTGTCTGGCACATGCTTCCAGCACGTCTGAGAGCTGGTTCCGGCATGTCCGGCAGATGATTCCGGAGTGTCCGCCAAGTGGTTCTGGCATACCCAGCAGGTGATTTTGGCGTGTCATGGAGGTGGTACCGGTGAGTCGAGCACGTGGTTCCGGCATGCTCAGCAGGCGGTTCAGGCGGTTCTGGCAGGTGGTATCCGTCTGTTCGGGGTGTGGTTCCAGCATCTCATGAACACGTTTCTGGCACGTCTGAGATGTGGTTCCAGCCGGCCCGACAGGTGTTTCCGCAGTGTCCGCCAAGCGGTTCTGGCGTAGTTGGCAGGTGATTTTGGCATGACTGGCAGGTGGTTCCAGCAAGCCTGGCAGGTGATTCCAAAGTGTTCACCAACTGGTTGTGGCGTAGCCGGCACGTGATTTTTGCGTGATCGGCAGGTGGTTCTGGCGAGTCGAGCAGGTGGTTCCGGCGTGCTCGGCTGGTGCTTCCGGGCTCATTGGCACGGGGTTCTGGCATGTCTGAGAGGTGGTTCCTGCATGCCCGGCAAGTGATTCCGGAGTGTTCGCCAAGTGGTTCTGGCATAGTCGGCAGGTGATTTTGGCATGTCCGGCAGGTGGTTCAGGCGAGTTGAGCAGGTGGTTCCAACGTGCTTGGCAGGTGCTTCCGGCGTCTCCGGCACGTGTTTCTGGCACATCTGACAGGTGGCTCCGGCATGCCCGAAAGGTGATTCCGGTCTGTCCGGTAGGTGGTTCCAGCCTGCACGGCATGTGGTTCTGGTACGTCTCACAGGTGGTTGCGCATGCCCAACAGGTGATTCCGAACTGTCCGCCACATGGTTCTGGCACGTCTGACAGGTGGTTCCGGCATGCCCGGCAGGTCATCCCAGAGAGTCCTCCAAGTGGTTCTGGCATAACACGCAGGTGATTTTGGCGTGTCCGGCAGGTTGTTCCGTTGTGCTTGGCAGGTGGTTCAGGCTTGGCCGGCAGGTGGTTCCAGACTGTCCAGGACGTGTTTCCAGCTTCTCCGGCAGGTGGTTCTGGTACGTCTGAGGGGTGGTTCCACCATGGCTGGCAGGTGATTCCGGACCGTCCCCCAGGTGGTTCTGGCATAGCCAGCAGTTGATATTGGCCTGTCCGGCAGGTGGTTCCAGCGAGTCGAACAGGTGGCTCCGGCGTGCTCGGCAGGTGGTTCCGGTCTGTCCGGTAGGTGATTCCGGCGTGTCCGGCACGTGCTTCCGGCACGTCTGAGAGGTGGTTCCGGCATGCGCGACAGGTGATTTCGGAGTGTCCGCCAGGTGGTTCTGGCGTACCCGGCAGGTGATTTTGGCGTGTCCGACAGGTGTTTCTGGCGAGTCGAGCAGGTGGCTCCGGCATGCTCGGCAGGTGCTTCCGGCGTCTCCGGCACGTGGTTCTGGTGTGTCTGAGAGCTGGTTCCGGCATGTCTGGCAGGTGATTCCGGAGTGTCCGCCAAGTGGTTCTGGCATACCCGGCTGGTGATTTGGGCATGTCAGGTAGGTGGTTCCGGCGAGTCGAGCAGGTGGCTCCGGCGTGCTCGGCAGGTTGTTCAGACGGGTCTGGCAGGTGTTTTCCGTCTGTTCGGGGTGTGGTTCCAGCATCTCATGCACATGGTTCTGGCACGTCTGAGATGTGGTTCCGGCCGGCCCGACAGGTGTTTCCACAGTGTCCGCCAAGTGGTACTGGCGTAGTTGGCAGGTGATTTTGGCATGACCGGCAGGTGGTTCCAGCAAGCCCGGCAGGTGATTCCGAAGTGTTCCCCAACTGGTTGTGGCGTAGCCGGCAGGTGATTTTTGCGTGTCCGGCAGGTGGTTCTGGCGAGTCGAGCAGGTGGTTCCGGCGTGCTCGGCAGGTGCTTCCAGGGTCATTGGCACGTGGTTCTGGCTTATCTGAGAGGTGGTTCCGGCATGCCCGGCAGGTGATTCCGGAGTGTTCGCCAAGTGTTTCCGGCGTAGCCGGCAGGTGATTCTGCATGTCCAGCGGTCGTTCCGGCGGGTTGAGCCGGTGGTTCCGGCGTGTCCGGCAGGTGGTTCCGGTCTGTCCGGCAGGTGGTTCTGTGGTGTCCGGCACTAGGTTCATTCTGAGAGGCTGTGCCGGCATGCCCCTCACGTGATTCCGGCTTGTCCCCGAGTGGTGCTGGTGTAGCGGGCAGGTGATTTTGGCGTGTCCGGCAGGTGGTTCCGCCGTGCTCGGCAGGTGGTTCAGGCATGGCCGTCACGTGGTTCCAGTCTGTCCAGGACGTGTTTCCAGCTTCTCCGGCAGGTGGTTCTGGTACGTCTGAGAGGTGGTTCCGCCATGGCTGGCAGGTGATCCCGGACTGTCCCCCAGGTGGTTCTGGCATAGCCAGCAGTTGATATTGGCCTGTCCGGCAGGTGGTTGCAGCGAGTCGAACAGGTGGCTCTGGCGTTCTTGGCAGGTGGTTCCGGTCTGTCCGGTAGGTGTTTCCGGCGTGTCTGGCACGTGCTTCCGGCACGTCTGAGAGGTGGTTCCGGCATGCGCGGCAGGGGATTCCGTAGTGTCCGCCAAGTGTCTCCGGCGTAGCCAGCAGGTGATTTTGCATGTCCAGCGGTCGTTCCGGCGGGTCGAGCCGGTGTTTCCGGCGTGTCCGGCAGGTGGTTCCGGTCTGTCCGGCAGGTGGTTCTGTGGTGTCCGGCACGAGGTTCAGTCTGAGAGGCTGTGCCGGCATGCCCCTCACGTGATTCCGGCTTGTCCCCGAAGTGGTGCTGGTGTAGCGGGCAGGTGATTTTGGCGTGTCCGGCAGGTGGTTCAGGCGAGTTGAGCAGGTGGTTGCGACGTGCTCGGCAGGTGCTTCCGGCGTCTCCGGCACGTGTTTCTGGCACATCTGACTGGTGGTTCCGGCATGCCCAAGAGTTGATTCCGGTCTGTCCGGTAGGTGTTTCCGGCGTGCACGGCACGTGGTTCTGGTACGTGTCAGAGGTGGTTGCGTATGCCCAACAGGTGATTCCGGACTGTCCGCCACGTGCTTCTGGCACGTCTGAGAGGTGGTTCCAACATGCCCGGCAGGTCATTTCGGAGAGTCGTCCAAGTGGTTCTGGCGTACCCCTAGGAGATTTTGGCGTGTCCGGCAGGTGGTTCAGGCATGGCCGTCACGTGGTTCCAGTCTGTCCAGGACGTGTTTCCAGCTTCTCCGGCAGGTGGTTCTGGTACGTCTGAGAGGTGGTTCCGCCATGGCTGGCAGGTGATCCCGGACTGTCCCCCAGGTGGTTCTGGCATAGCCAGCAGTTGATATTGGCCTGTCCGGCAGGTGGTTCCAGCGAGTCGAACAGGTGGCTCCGGCGTTCTTGGCAGGTGGTTCCGGTCTGTCCGGTAGGTGATTCCGGCGTGTCTGGCACGTGCTTCCGGCACGTCTGAGAGGTGGTTCCGGCATGAGCGGCAGGTGATTCCGTAGTGTCCGCCAGGTGGTTCTGGCATACCTGGCAGGTGATTCTGGCGTGTCCGGCAGGTGTTTCTGGCGAGTCGAGCAGGTGGCTCCGGCATGCTCGGCAGGTGCTTCCGGCGTCTCCGGCACTTGGTTCTGGTGTGTCTGAGAGCTGGTTCCGGCATGTCCGGCAGCTGATTCCGGAGTGTCCGCCAAGTGGTTCTGGCATACCCAGCAGGTGATTTTGGCGTGTCAGGGAGGTGGTACCGGTGAGTCGAGCAGGTGGTTCCGGCGTGCTCAGCAGGTGGTTCAGGCGGTTCTGGCAGGTGGTATCCGTCTGTTCGGGGTGTGGTTCCAGCATCTCATGAACACGTTTCTGGCACGTCTGAGATGTGGTTCCAGCCGGCCCGACAGGTGTTTCCGCAGTGTCCGCCAAGCGGTTCTGGCGTAGTTGGCAGGTGATTTTGGCATGACTGGCAGGTGGTTCCAGCAAGCCTGGCAGGTGATTCCAAAGTGTTCACCAACTGGTTGTGGCGTAGCCGGCAGGTGATTTTTGCGTGATCGGCAGGTGGTTCTGGCGAGTCGAGCAGGTGGTTCCGGCGTGCTCGGCTGGTGCTTCCGGGGTCATTGGCACGGGGTTCTGGCATGTCTGAGAGGTGGTTCCTGCATGCCCGGCAAGTGATTCCGGAGTGTTCGCCAAGTGGTTCTGGCATAGTCGGCAGGTGATTTTGGCATGTCCGGCAGGTGGTTCAGGCGAGTTGAGCAGGTGGTTCCAACGTGCTTGGCAGGTGCTTCCGGCGTCTCCGGCACGTGTTTCTGGCACATCTGACAGGTGGTTCCGGCATGCCCGAAAGGTGATTCCGGTCTGTCCGGTAGGTGGTTCCAGCCTGCACGGCATGTGGTTCTGGTACGTCTCAGAGGTGGTTGCGCATGCCCAACAGGTGATTCCGGACTGTCCGCCACATGGTTCTGGCACGTCTGACAGGTGGTTCCGGCATGCCCGGCAGGTCATCCCAGAGAGTCCTCCAAGTGGTTCTGGCATAACACGCAGGTGATTTTGGCGTGTCTGGCAGGTTGTTCCGTTGTGCTTGGCAGGTGGTTCAGGCTTGGCCGGCAGGTGGTTCCAGACTGCCCAGGACGTGTTTCCAGCTTCTCAGGCAGGTGGTTCTGGTACGTCTGAGAGGTGGTTCCGCCATGGCTGGCAGGTGATTCCGGACCGTCCCCCAGGTGGTTCTGGCATAGCCAGCAGTTGATATTGGCCTGTCCGGCAGGTGGTTCCAGCGAGTCGAACAGGTGGCTCCGGCGTGCTCGGCAGGTGGTTCCGGTCTGTCCGGTAGGAGATTCCGGCGTGTCCGGCACGTGCTTCCGGCACGTGTGAGAGGTGGTTCCGGCATGGGCGACAGGTGGTTTCGGAGTGTCCGCCAGGTGGTTCTGGCGTACCCGGCAGGTGATTTTGGCGTGTCCGGCAGGTGTTTCTGGCGAGTCGAGCAGGCGGCTCCGGCATGCTCGGCAGGTGCTTCCGGCGTCTCCGGCACGTGGTTGTGGTGTGTCTGAGAGCTGGTTCCGGCATGTCCGGCAGATGATTCCGGAGTGTCCGCCACGTGGTTCTGGCATACCCGGCTGGTGATTTGGGCATGTCAGGTAGGTGGTTCCGGCGAGTCGAGCAGGTGCTCCGGCGTGCTCGGCAGGTTGTTCAGACGGGTCTGGCAGGTGTTTTCCGTCTGTTCGGGGTGTGGTTCCAGCATCTCATGCACATGGTTCTGGCACGTCTGAGATGTGGTTCCGGCCGGCCCGACAGGTGTTTCCACAGTGTCCGCCAAGTGGTACTGGCATAGTTGGCAGGTGATTTTGGCATTACCGGCAGGTGGTTCCAGCAAGCCCGGCAGGTGATTCCGAACTGTTCCCCAACTGGTTGTGGCGTAGCCGGCAGGTGATTTTTGCGTGTCCGGCAGGTGGTTCTGGCGAGTCGAGCAGGTGGTTCCGGCGTGCTCGGCAGGTGCTTCCGGGGTCATTGGCACGTGGTTCTGGCATATCTGAGAGGTGGTTCCGGCATGCCCGGCAGGTGATTCCGGAGTGTTCGCCAAGTGTTTCCGGTGTAGCCGGCAGGTGATTTTGCATGTCCAGCGGTCGTTCCGGCGGGTCGAGCCGGTGGTTCCGGCGTGTCCGGCCGGTGGTTCCGGTCTGTCCGGCAGGTGGTTCTGTGGTGTCCGGCACGAGGTTCAGTCTGAGAGGCTGTGTCGGCATGCCCCTCACGTGATTCCGGCTTGTCCCCGAAGTGGTGCTGATGTAGCAGGCAGGTGATTTTGGCGTGTCCGGCAGGTGGTTCAGGCGAGTTGAGCAGGTGGTTGCGACGTGCTCGGCAGGTGCTTCCGGCGTCTCCGGCACGTGTTTCTGGCACATCTGACTGGTGGTTCCGGCATGCCCAAAAGTTGATTCCGGTCTGTCCGGTAGGTGGTTCCGGCGTGCACTGCACGTGGTTCTGGTACGTGTCAGAGGTGGTTGCGTATGCCCAACAGGTGATTCCGGACTGTACGCCACGTGCTTCTGGCACGTCTGTGAGGTGGTTCCAACACGCCCGGCAGGTCATTGCGGAGAGTCGTCCAAGTGGTTCTGGCGTAGCCCGCAGGTGATTTTGGCGTGTCCGGCAGGTGGTTCCGCCGTGCTCGGCAGGTGGTTCAGGCATGGCCGTCACGTGGTTCCAGTCTGTCCAGGACGTGTTTCCAGCTTCTCCGGCAGGTGGTTCTGGTACGTCTGAGAGGTGGTTCCGCCATGGCTGGCAGGTGATTCCGGACCGTCCCGCAGGTGGTTCTGGCATAGCCAGCAGTTGATATTGGCCTGTCCGGCAGGCGGATCCAGCGAGTCGAACAGGTGGCTCCGGCGTGCTCGGCAGGTGGTTCCGGTCTGTCCGGTAGGTGATTCCGGCGTGTGCAGCACGTGCTTCCGGCACGTCTGAGAGGTGGTTCCGGCATGCGCGACAGGTGGTTTCGGAGTGTCCGCCAGGTGGTTCTGGCGTACCCGGCAGGTGATTTTGGCGTGTCCGGCAGGTGTTTCTGGCGAGTCGAGCAGGTGGCTCCGGCATGCTCGGCAGGTGCTTCCGGCGTCTCCGGCACGTGGTTGTGGTGTGTCTGAGAGCTGGTTCCGGCATGTCCGGCAGATGATTCCGGAGTGTCCGCCAAGTGGTTCTGGCATACCCGGCTGGTGATTTGGCATGTCAGGTAGGTGGTTCCGGCGAGTCGAGCAGGTGCTCCGGCGTGCTCGGCAGGTTGTTCAGACGGGTCTGGCAGGTGTTTTCCTTCTGTTCGGGGTGTGGTTCCAGCATCTCATGCACATGGTTCTGGCACGTCTGAGATGTGGTTCCGGCCGGCCCGACAGGTGTTTCCACAGTGTCCGCCAAGTGGTACTGGCGTAGTTGGCAGGTGATTTTGGCATGACCGGCAGGTGGTTCCAGCAAGCCCGGCAGGTGATTCCGAAGTGTTCCCCAACTGGTTGTGGCGTAGCCGGCAGGTGATTTTTGCGTGTCCGGCAGGTGGTTCTGGCGAGTCGAGCAGGTGGTTCCGGCGTGCTCGGCAGGTGCTTCCGGGGTCATTGGCACGTGGTTCTGGCATATCTGAGAGGTGGTTCCGGCATGCCCGGCAGGTGATTCCGGAGTGTTCGCCAAGTGTTTCCGGCGTAGCCGGCAGGTGATTTTGCATGTCCAGCGGTCGTTCCGGCGGGTCGAGCCGGTGGTTCCGGCGTGTCCGGCAGGTGGTTCCGGTCTGTCCGGCAGGTGGTTCTGTGGTGTCCGGCACGAGGTTCAGTCTGAGAGGCTGTGCCGGCATGCCCCTCACGTGATTCCGGCTTGTCCCCGAAGTGGTTCTGGCATACCCGGCAGGTGATTTTGGCGTGTCCGGCAGGTGTTTCTGGCGAGTCGAGCAGGTGGCTCCGGCATGCTCGGCAGGTGCTTCCGGCGTCTCCGGCACTTGGTTCTGGTGTGTCTGAGAGCTGGTTCCGGCATGTCCGGCAGATGATTCCGGAGTGTCCGCCAAGTGGTTCTGGCATACCCAGCAGGTGATTTTGGCGTGTCAGGGAGGTGGTACCGGTGAGTCGAGCAGGTGGTTCCGGCGTGCTCAGCAGGTGGTTCAGGCGGCTCTGGCAGGTGGTATCCGTCTGTTCGGGGTGTGGTTCCAGCATCTGATGAACACGTTTCTGGCACGTCTGAGATGTGGTTCCAGCCGGCCCGACAGGTGTTTCCGCAGTGTCCGCCAAGCGGTTCTGGCGTAGTTGGCAGGTGATTTCGGCATGACTGGCAGGTGGTTCCAGCAAGCCTGGCAGGTGATTCCAAAGTGTTCACCAACTGGTTGTGGCGTAGCCGGCAGGTGATTTTTGCGTGATCGGCAGGTGGTTCTGGCGAGTCGAGCAGGTGGTTCCGGCGTGCTCGGCTGGTGCTTCCGGGGTCATTGGCACGGGGTTCTGGCATGTCTGAGAGGTGGTTCCTGCATGCCCGGCAAGTGATTCCGGAGTGTTCGCCAAGTGGTTCTGGCATAGTCGGCAGGTGATTTTGGCATGTCCGGCAGGTGGTTCAGGCGAGTTGAGCAGGTGGTTCCAACGTGCTTGGCAGGTGCTTCCGGCGTCTCCGGCACGTGTTTTTGGCACATCTGACAGGTGGTTCCGGCATGCCCGAAAGGTGATTCCGGTCTGTCCGGTAGGTGGTTCCAGCCTGCACGGCATGTGGTTCTGGTACGTCTCAGAGGTGGTTGCGCATGCCCAACAGGTGATTCCGGACTGTCCGCCACATGGTTCTGGCACGTCTGAGAGGTGGTTCCGGCATGCCCGGCAGGTCATCCCAGAGAGTCCTCCAAGTGGTTCTGGCATAACACGCAGGTGATTTTGGCGTGTCTGGCAGGTTGTTCCGTTGTGCTTGGCAGGTGGTTCAGGCTTGGCCGGGAGGTGGTTCCAGACTGTCCAGGACGTGTTTCCAGCTTCTCCGGCAGGTGGTTCTGGTGCGTCTGAGAGGTGGTTCCGCCATGGCTGGCAGCTGATTCCGGACCGTCCCCCAGGTGGTTCTGGCATAGCCAGCAGTTGATATTGGCCTGTCCGGCAGGTGGTTCCAGCGAGTCGAACAGGTGGTTCTGGCGTACCCGGCAGGTGATTTTGGCGTGTCCGACAGGTGCTTCTGGCGAGTCGAGCAGGTGGCTCCGGCATGCTCGGCAGGTGCTTCCGGCGTCTCCGGCACGTGGTTCTGGTGTGTCTGAGAGCTGGTTCCAGCATGTCCGGCAGATGATTCCGGAGTGTCCTCCAAGTGGTTCTGGCATACCCGGCTGGTGATTTGGGCATGTCAGGTAGGTGGTTCCGGCGAGTCGAGCAGGTGGCTCCGGCGTGCTCGGCAGGTTGTTCAGACGGGTCTGGCAGGTGTTTTCAGTCTGTTCGGGATGTGGTTCCAGCATCTGATGCACATGGTTCTGGCACGTCTGAGATGTGGTTCCGGCCGGCCCGACAGGTGTTTCCACAGTGTCCGCCAAGTGGTACTGGCGTAGTTGGCAGGTGATTTTGGCATGACCGGCAGGTGGTTCCAGCAAGCCCGGCAGGTGATTCTGAAGTGTTCCCCAACTGTTTGTGGCGTAGCCGGCAGGTGATTTTTGCGTGTCCGGCAGGTGGTTCTGGCGAGTCGAGCAGGTGGTTCCGGCGTGCTCGGCAGGTGCTTCCGGGGTCATTGGCACGTGGTTCTGGCTTATCTGAGAGGTGGTTCCCGCATGCCTGGCAGGTGATTCCGGAGTGTTCGCCAAGTGTTTCCGGCATAGCCGGCAGGTGATTCTGCATGTACAGCGGTCGTTCCGGCGGGTCGAGCCGGTGGTTCCGGCGTGTCCGGCAGGTGGTTCCGGTCTGCCCATCAGGTGGTTCTGTGGTGTCCGGCACTAGGTTCAGTCTGAGAGGCTGTGCCGGCATGCCCCTCACGTGATTCCGGCTTGTCCCCGAAGTGGTGCTAGTGTAGCGGGCAGGTGATTTTGGCGTGTCCGGCAGGTGGTTCCGCCTTGCTCGGCATGTGGTTCAGGCATGGCCGTCACGTGGTTCCAGTCTGTCCAGGACGTGTTTCCAGCTTCTCCGGCAGGTGGTTCTGGTACGTCTGAGAGGTGGTTCCCCCATGGCTGGCAGGTGATCCCGGACTGTCCCCCAGGTGGTTCTGGCATAGCCAGCAGTTGATATTGGCCTGTCCGGCAGGTGGTTGCAGCGAGTCGAACAGGTGGCTCTGGCGTTCTTGGCAGGTGGTTCCGGTCTGTCCGGTAGGTGTTTCCGGCGTGTCTGGCACGTGCTTCCGGCACGTCTGAGAGGTGGTTCCGGCATGCGCGGCAGGTGATTCCGTAGTGTCCGCCAAGTGTCTCCGGCGTAGCAGGCAGGTGATTTTGCATGTCCAGCGGTCGTTCCGGCGGGTCGAGCCGGTGGTTCCGGCGTGTCCGGCAGGTGGTTCCGGTCTGTCCGGCAGGTGGTTCTGTGGTGTCCGGCACGAGGTTCAGTCTGAGAGGCTGTGCCGGCATGCCCCTCACGTGATTCCGGCTTGTCCCCGAAGTGGTGCTGATGTAGCGGGCAGGTGATTTTGTCGTGTCCGGCAGGTGGTTCAGGCGAGTTGAGCAGGTGGTTGCGACGTGCTCGGCAGGTTCTTCCGGCGTCTCCGGCACGTGTTTCTGGCGCATCTGACTGGTGGTTCCGGCATGCCGAAGAGTTGATTCCGGTCTGTCCGGTAGGTGGTACCGGCGTGCACGGCACGTGGTTCTGGTACGTGTCAGAGGTGGTTGCGTATGGCCAACAGGTGATTCCGGACTGTCCGCCACGTGCTTCTGGCACCTCTGAGAGGTGGTTCCAACATGCCCGGCAGGTCATTTCGGAGAGACGACCAAGTGGTTCTGGCGTACCCCTAGGAGATTTTGGCGTGTCCGGCAGGTGGTTCAGGCATGGCCGTCACGTGGTTCCAGTCTGTCCAGGACGTGTTTCCAGCTTCTCCGGCAGGTGGTTCTGGTACGTCTGAGAGGTGGTTCCGCCATGGCTGGCAGGTGATCCCGGACTGTCCCCCAGGTGGTTCCGGCAGAGCCAGCAGTTGATATTGGCCTGTCCGGCAGGTGGTTCCAGCGAGTCGAACAGGTGGCTCCGGCGTGCTCGGCAGGTGGTTCCGGTCTGTCCAGTAGGTGATTCCGGCGTGTCCGGCACGTGCTTCCGGCACGTCTGATATTTGGTTCCGGCATGCGCGACAGGTGATTTCGGAGTGTCCGCCATGTGGTTCTGGCGTACCCGGCAGGTGATTTTGGCGTGTCCGGCAGGTGTTTCTGGCGAGTCGAGCAGGTGGCTCCGGCATGCTCGGCAGGTGCTTCCGGCGTCTCCGGCACGTGGTTCTGGTGTGTCTGAGAGCTGGTTCCGGCATGTCCGGCAGATGATTCCGGAGTGTCCGCCAAGTGGTTCTGGCATACCCGGCTGGTGATTTGGGCATGTCAGGTAGGTGGTTCCGGCGAGTCGAGCAGGTGGCTCCGGCGTGCTCGGAAGGTTGTTCAGACGGGTCTGGCAGGTGTTTTCCGTCTTTTCGGGGGGTGGTTCCAGCATCTCATGCACATGGTTCTGGCACGTCTGAGATGTGGTTCCGGCCGGCCCGACAGGTGTTTCCACAGTGTCCGCCAAGTGGTACTGGCGTAGTTGGCAGGTGATTTTGGCAGGACCGGCAGGTGGTTCCAGCAAGCCCGGCAGGTGATTCCGAAGTGTTCCCCAACTGGTTGTGGCGTAGCCGGCAGGTGATTTTTGCGTGTCCGGCAGGTGGTTCTGGCGAGTCGAGCAGGTGGTTCCGGCGTGCTCGGCAGGTGCTTCCGGGGTCATTGGCACGTGGTTCTGGCATATGTGAGAGGTGGTTCCGGCATGCCCGGCAGGTGATTCCGGAGTGTTCGCCAAGTGTTTCCGGCGTAGCCGGCAGGTGATTTTGCATGTCCAGCGGTCGTTCCGGCGGGTCGAGCCGGTGGTTCCGGCGTGTCCGGCAGGTGGTTCCGGTCTGTCCGGCAGGTGGTTCTGTGGTGTCCGGCACGAGGTTCAGTCTGAGAGGCTGTGCCGGCATGCCCCTCACGTGATTCCGGCTTGTCCCCGAAGTGGTTCTGGCATACCCGGCAGGTGATTTTGGCGTGTCCGGCAGGTGTTTCTGGCGAGTCGAGCAGGTGGCTCCGGCATGCTCGGCAGGTGCTTCCGGCGTCTCCGGCACTTGGTTCTGGTGTGTCTGAGTGCTGGTTCCGGCATGTCCGGCAGATGATTCCGGAGTGTCCGCCAAGTGGTTCTGGCATACCCAGCAGGTGATTTTGGCGTGTCAGGGAGGTGGTACCGGTGAGTCGAGCAGGTGGTTCCGGCGTGCTCAGCAGGTGGTTCAGGCGGTTCTGGCAGGTGGTATCCGTCTGTGCGGGGTGTGGTTCCAGCATTTCATGAACACGTTTCTGGCACGTCTGAGATGTGGTTCCAGCCGGCCCGACAGGTGTTTCCGCAGTGTCCGCCAAGCGGTTCTGGCGTAGTTGGCAGGTGATTTTGGCATGACTGGCAGGTGGTTCCAGCAAGCCTGGCAGGTGATTCCAAAGTGTTCACCAACTGGTTGTGGCGTAGCCGGCAGGTGATTTTTGCGTGATCGGCAGGTGGTTCTGGCGAGTCGAGCAGGTGGTTCCGGCGTGCTCGGCTGGTGCTTCCGGGGTCATTGGCACGGGGTTCTGGCATGTCTGAGAGGTGGTTCCTGCATGCCCGGCAAGTCATTCCGGAGTGTTCGCCAAGTGCTTCTGGCATAGTCGGCAGGTGATTTTGGCATGTCCGGCAGGTGGTTCAGGCGAGTTGAGCAGGTGGTTCCAACGTGCTTGGCAGGTGCTTCCGGCGTCTCCGGCACGTGTTTCTGGCACATCTGACAGGTGGTTCCGGCATGCCCGAAAGGTGATTCCGGTCTGTCCGGTAGGTGGTTCCAGCCTGCACGGCATGTGGTTCTGGTACGTCTCAGAGGTGGTTGCGCATGCCCAACAGGTGATTCCGGACTGTCCGCCACATGGTTCTGGCACGTCTGAGAGGTGGTTCCGGCATGCCCGGCAGGTCATCCCAGAGAGTCCTCCAAGTGGTTCTGGCATAACACGCAGGTGATTTTGGCGTGTCTGGCAGGTTGTTCCGTTGTGCTTGGCAGTTGGTTCAGGCTTGGCCGGCAGGTGGTTCCAGACCGTCCAGGACGTGTTTCCAGCTTCTCCGGCAGGTGGTTCTGGTGCGTCTGAGAGGTGGTTCCGCCATGGCTGGCAGGTGATTCCGGACCGTCCCCCAGGTGGTTCTGGCATAGCCAGCATTTGATATTGGCCTGTCCGGCAGGTGGTTCCAGCGAGTCGAACAGGTGGCTCCGGCGTGCTCGGCAGGTGGTTCCGGTCTGTCCGGTAGGTGATTCCGGTGTGTCCGGCACGTGCTTCCGGCACGTCTGAGAGGTGGTTCCGGCATGCGCGACAGGTGATTTCGGAGTGTCCGCCAGGTGGTTGTGGCGTACCCGGCAGGTGATTTTGGCGTGTCCTACAGGTGTTTCTGGCGAGTCGAGCAGGTGGCTCCGGCATGCTCGGCAGGTGTTTCCGGCGTCTCTGGCACGTGGTTCTGGTGTGTCTGAGAGCTGGTTCCGGCATGTCCAGCAGATGATTCCGGAGTGTCCGCCAAGTGGTTCTGGCATACCCGGCTGGTGATTTGGGCATGTCAGGTTGGTGGTTCCGGCGAGTCGAGCAGGTGGCTCCGGCGTGCTCGGCAGGTTGTTCAGACGGGTCTGGCAGGTGATTTCCGTCTGTTCGGGGTGTGGTTCCAGCATCTCATGCACATGGATCTGGCACGTCTGAGATGTGGTTCCGGCCGGCCCGACAGGTGTTTCCACAGTGTCCGCCAAGTGGTACTGGCGTAGTTGGCAGGTGATTTTGGCATGACCGGCAGGTGGTTCCAGCAAGCCCGGCAGGTGATTCCGAAGTGTTCCCCAACTGGTTGTGGCGTAGCCGGTAGGTGATTTTTGCGTGTCCGGCAGGTGGTTCTGGCGAGTCGAGCAGGTGGTTCCGGCGTGCTCAGCAGGAGCTTCCGGGATCATTGGCACGTGGTTCTGGCATATCTGAGAGGTGGTTCCGGCATGCCCGGCAGGTGATTCTGGAGTGTTCGCCAAGTGTTTCCGGCGTAGCCGGCAGGTGATTTTGCATGTCCAGCGGTCGTTCCGGCGGGTCGAGCCGGTGGTTCCGGCGTGTCCGGCAGGTGGTTCTTGTCTGTCTGGCAGGTGGTTCTGTGGTGTCCGGCACGAGGTTCAGTCTGAGAGGCTGTGCCGGCATGGGCCTCACGTGATTCCGGCTTGTCCCCGAAGTGGTGCTGGTGTAGCGGGCAGGTGATTGTGGCGTGTCCGGCAGGTGGTTCAGGCGAGTTGAGCTGGTGGTTGCGTCGTGCTCGGCAGGTGATTCCGGCGTCTCCGGCACGTGTTTCTGGCACATCTGACTGGTGGTTCCGGCATGCCCAAAAGTTGATTCCGGTCTGTCCGGTAGGTGGTTCTGGCGTGCGCGGCTCGTGGTTCTGGTACGTGTCAGAGGTGGTTGCGTATGCTCAACAGGTGATTCCGGACTGTCCGCCACGTGCTTCTGGCACGTCTGAGAGGTGGTTCCAACATGCCCGGCAGGTCATTTCGGAGAGTCGTCCAAGTGGTTCTGGCGTAGCCCGCAGGTGATTTTGGCGTGTCCGGCAGGTGGTTCCGCCGTGCTCGGCAGATGGTTCAGGCATGGCCGTCACGTGGTTCCAGTCTGTCCAGGACGTGTTTCCAGCTTCTCCAGCAGGTGGTTCTGGTACGTCTGAGAGGTGGTTCCGCCATGGCTGGTAGGTGATCCCGGACTGTCCCCCAGGTGGTTCTGGCATAGCCAGCAGTTGATATTGGCCTGTCCGGAAGGTGGTTCCAGCGAGTCGAACAGGAGGCTCCAGCGTTCTTGGCAGGTGGTTCCGGTCTGTCCGGTAGGTGTTTCCGGCGTCATGGCACGTGCTTCCGGCACGTCTGAGAGGTGGTTCCGGCATGCGCGGCAGGTGATTCCGTAGTGTCCGCCAGGTGGTTCTGGCATACCCGGCAGGTGATTTTGGCGTGTCCGGCAGGTGTTTCTGGCGAGTCGAGCAGGTGGCTCCGGCATGCTCGGCAGGTGCTTCCGGCGTCTCCGGCACTTGGTTCTGGTGTGTCTGAGAGCTGGTTCCGGCATGTCCGGCAGATGATTCCGGAGTGTCCGCCAAGTGGTTCTGTCATACCCAGCAGGTGATTTTGGTGTGTCAGGGAGGTGGTACCGGTGAGTCGAGCAGGTGGTTCCGGCGTGCTCAGCAGGTGCTTCAGGCGGTTCTGGCAGGTGGTATCCTTCTGTTCGGGGTGTGGTTCCAGCATCTCATGAACACGTTTCTGGCACGTCTGAGATGTGGTTCCAGCCGGCCCGACAGGTGTTTCCGCAGTGTCCGCCAAGCGGTTCTGGCGTAGTTGGCAGGTGATTTTGGCATGACTGGCAGGTGGTTCCAGCAAGCCTGGCAGGTGATTCCAAAGTGTTCACCAACTGGTTGTGGCGTAGCCGGCAGGTGATTTTTGCGTGATCGGCAGGTGGTTCTGGCGAGTCGAGCAGGTGGTTCCGGCGTGCTCGGCTGGTGCTTCCGGGGTCATTGGCACGGGGTTCTGGCATGTCTGAGAGGTGGTTCCTGCATGCCCGGCAAGTGATTCCGGAGTGTTCGCCAAGTGGTTCTGGCATAGTCGGCAGGTGATTTTGGCATGTCCGGCAGGTGGTTCAGGCGAGTTGAGCAGGTGGTTCCAACGTGCTTGGCAGGTGCTTCCGGCGTCTCCGGCACGTGTTTCTGGCACATCTGACAGGTGGTTCCGGCATGCCCGAAAGGTGATTCCGGTCTGTCCGGTAGGTGGTTCCAGCCTGCACGGCATGTGGTTCTGGTACGTCTCAGAGGTGGTTGCGCATGCCCAACAGGTGATTCCGGACTGTCCGCCACATGGTTCTGGCACGTCTGAGAGTTGGTTCCGGCATGCCCGGCAGGTCATCCCAGAGAGTCCTCCAAGTGGTTCTGGCATAACACGCAGGCGATTTTGGCGTGTCCGGCAGATTGTTCCGTTGTGCTTGGCAGGTGGTTCAGGCTTGGCCGGCAGGTGGTTCCAGACTGCCCATGACGTGTTTCCAGCTTCTCCGGCAGGTGGTTCCGATACGTCTGAGAGGTGGTTCCGCCATGGCTGGCAGGTGATTCCGGACCGTCCCCCAGGTGGTTCTGGCATAGCCAGCAGTTGATATTGGCCTGTCCGGCAGGTGGTTCCAGCGAGTCGATCAGGTGGCTCACGCGTGCTCGGCAGGTGGTTCCGGTCTGTCCGGTAGGTGATTCCGGCGTGTCCGGCACGTGCTTCCGGCACGTCTGAGAGGTGGTTCCGGCATGCACGACAGGTGGTTTCGGAGTGTCCATCAGGTGGTTCTGGCGTACCCGGCAGGTGATTTTGGCGTGTCCGACAGGTGTTTCTCGCGAGTCGAGCAGGTGGCTCCGGCATGCTCGGCAGGTGCTTCCGGCGTCTCCGGCACGTGGTTCTGGTGTGTCTGAGAGCTGGTTCCGGCATGTCCGGCAGATGATTCCGGAGTGTCCGCCAAGTGGTTCTGGCATACCCGGCTGGTGATTTGGGCATGTCAGGTAGGTGGTTCCGGCGAGTCGAGCAGGTGGCTCCGGCGTGCTCGGCAGGTTGTTCAGACGGGTCTGGCAGGTGTTTTCCGTCTGTTCGGGGTGTGGTTCCAGCATCTCATGCACATGGTTCTGGCACGTCTGAGATGTGGTTCCGGCCGGCCCGACAGGTGTTTCCACAGTGTCCGCCAAGTGGTACTGGCGTAGTTGGCAGGTGATTTTGGCATGACCGGCAGGTGGTTCCAGCAAGCCCGGCAGGTGATTCCGAAGTGTTCCCCAACTGGTTGTGGCGTAGCCGGCAGGTGATTTTTGCGTGATCGGCAGGTGGTTCTGGCGAGTCGAGCAGGTGGTTCCGGCGTGCTCGGCTGGTGCTTCCGGGGTCATTGGCACGGGGTTCTGGCATGTCTGAGAGGTGGTTCCTGCATGCCCGGCAAGTGATCCCGGAGTGTTCGCCAAGTGGTTCTGGCATAGTCGGCAGGTGATTTTGGCATGTCCGGCAGGTGGTTCAGGCGAGTTGAGCAGGTGGTTCCAACGTGCTTGGCAGGTGCTTCCGGCGTCTCCGGCACGTGTTTCTGGCACATCTGACAGGTGGTTCCGGCATGCCCGAAAGGTGATTCCGGTCTGTCCGGTAGGTGGTTCCAGCCTGCACGGCATGTGGTTCTGGTACGTCTCAGAGGTGGTTGCGCATGCCCAACAGGTGATTCCGGACTGTCCGCCACATGGTTCTGGCACGTCTGAGAGGTGGTTCCGGCATGCCCGGCAGGTCATCCCAGAGAGTCCTCCAAGTGGTTCTGGCATAACACGCAGGCGATTTTGGCGTGTCCGGCAGATTGTTCCGTTGTGCTTGGCAGGTGGTTCAGGCTTGGCCGGCAGGTGGTTCCAGACTGCCCATGACGTGTTTCCAGCTTCTCCGGCAGGTGGTTCTGGTACGTCTGAGAGGTGGTTCCGCCATGGCTGGCAGGTGATTCCGGACCGTCCCCCAGGTGGTTCTGGCATAGCCAGCAGTTGATATTGGCCTGTCCGGCAGGTGGTTCCAGCGAGTCGAACAGGTGGCTCCGGCGTGCTCGGCAGGTGGTTCCGGTCTGTCCGGTAGGTGATTCCGGCGTGTCCGGCACGTGCTTCCGGCACGTCTGAGAGGTGGTTCCGGCATGCGCGACAGGTGATTTCGGAGTGTCCGCCAGGTGGTTCTGGCGTACCCGGCAGGTGATTTTGGGGTGTCCGACAGGTGTTTCTGGCGAGTTGAGCAGGTGGCTCCGGCATGCTCGGCAGGTGCTTCCGGCGTCTCCGGCACGTGATTCTGGTGTGTCTGAGAGCTGGTTCCGGCATGTCCGGCAGATGATTCCGGAGTGTCCGCCAAGTGGTTCTGGCATACCAGGCTGGTGATTTGGGCATGTCAGGTAGGAGGCTCCGGCGTGCTCGGCAGGTTGTTCAGACGCGTCTGGCAGGTGTTTTCCGTCTGTTCGGGGTGTGGTTCCAGCATCTCATGCACATGGTTCTGGCACGTCTGAGATGTGGTTCCGGCCGGCCCGACAGGTGTTTCCACAGTGTCCGCCAAGTGGTACTGGCGTAGTTGGCAGGTGATTTTGGCATGACCGGCAGGTGGTTCCAGCAAGCCCGGCAGTTGATTCCGAAGTGTTCCCCAACTGGTTGTGGCGTAGCCGGCAGGTGATTTTTGCGTGTCCGGCAGGTGGTTCTGGCGAGTCGAGCAGGTGGTTCCGGCGTGCTCGGCAGCTGCTTCCGGGGTCATTGGCACGTGGTTCTGGCATATCTGAGAGGTGGTTCCGGCATGCCCGGCAGGTGATTCCGGAGTGTTCGCCAAGTGTTTCCGGCGTAGCCGGCAGGTGATTTTGCATGTCCAGCGGTCGTTCCGGCGGGTCGAGCCGGTGGTTCCGGCGTGTCCGGCAGGTGGTTCCGGTCTGTCCGGCAGGTGGTTCTGTGGTGTCCGGCACGAGGTTCAGTCTGAGAGGCTGTGCCGGCATGCCCCTCACGTGATTCCGGCTTGTCCCCGAAGTGGTTCTGGCATACCCGGCAGGTGATTTTGGCGTGTCCGGCAGGTGTTTCTGGCGAGTCGAGCAGGTGGCTCCGGCATGCTCGGCAGGTGCTTCCGGCGTCTCCGGCACTTGGTTCTGGTGTGTCTGAGAGCTGGTTCCGGCATGTCCGGCAGATGATTCCGGAGTGTCCGCCAAGTGGTTCTGGCATACCCAGCAGGTGATTTTGGCGTGTCAGGGAGGTGGTACTGGTGAGTCGAGAAGGTGGTTCCGGCGTGCTCAGCAGGTGGTTCAGGCGGTTCTGGCAGGTGGTATCCGTCTGTTCGGGGTGTGGTTCCAGCATCTCATGAACACGTTTCTGGCACGTCTGAGATGTGGTTCCAGCCGGCCCGACAGGTGTTTCCGCAGTGTCCGCCAAGCGGTTCTGGCGTAGTTGGCAGGTGATTTTGGCATGACTGGCAGGTGATTCCAGCAAGCCTGGCAGGTGATTCCAAAGTGTTCACCAACTGGTTGTGGCGTAGCCGGCAGGTGATTTTTGCGTGATCGGCAGGTGGTTCTGGCGAGTCGAGCAGGTGGTTCCGGCGTGCTCGGCTGGTGCTTCCGGGGTCATTGGCACGGGGTTCTGGCATGTCTGAGAGGTGGTTCCTGCATGCCCGGCAAGTGATTCCGGAGTGTTCGCCAAGTGGTTCTGGCATAGTCGGCAGGTGATTTTGGCATGTCCGGCAGGTGGTTCAGGCGAGTTGAGCAGGTGGTTCCAACGTGCTTGGCAGGTGCTTCCGGCGTCTCCGGCACGTGTTTCTGGCACATCTGACAGGTGGTTCCGGCATGCCCGAAAGGTGATTCCGGTCTGTCCGGTAGGTGGTTCCAGCCTGCACGGCATGTGGTTCTGGTACGTCTCAGAGGTGGTTGCGCATGCCCAACAGGTGATTCCGGACTGTCCGCCACATGGTTCTGGCACGTCTGAGAGGTGGTTCCGGCATGCCCGGCAGGTCATCCCAGAGAGTCCTCCAAGTGGTTCTGGCATAACACGCAGGTGATTTTGGCGTGTCCGGCAGGTTATTCCGTTGTGCTTGGCAGGTGGTTCAGGCTTGGCCGGCAGGTGGTTCCAGACTGTCCAGGACGTGTTTCCAGCTTCTCCGGCAGGTGGTTCTGGTACGTCTGAGAGGTGGTTCCGCCATGGCTGGCAGGTGATTCCGGACCGTCCCCCAGGTGGTTCTGGCATAGCCAGCAGTTGATATTGGCCTGTCTGGCAGGTGGTTCCAGCGAGTCGAACAGGTGGCTCCGGCGTGCTCGGCAGGTGGTTCCGGTCTGTCCGGTAGGTGATTCCGGCGTGTCCGGCACGTGCTTCCGGCACGTCTGAGAGGTGGTTCCGGCATGCGCGACAGGTGATTTCGGAGTGTCCGCCAGGTGGTTCTGGCGTACCCGGCAGGTGATTTTGGCGTGTCCGACAGGTGTTTCTGGCGAGTTGAGCAGGTGGCTCCGGCATGCTCAGCAGGTGCTTCCGGCGTCTCCGGCACGTGGTTCTGGTGTGTCTGAGAGCTGGTTCCGGCATGTCCGGCAGATGATTCCGGAGTGTCCGCCAAGTGGTTCTGGCATACCCGGCTGGTGATTTGGGCATGTCAGGTAGGTGGCTGCGGCGTGCTCGGCAGGTTGTTCAGACGCGTCTGGCAGGTGTTTTCCGTCTGTTCGGGGTGTGGTTCCAGCATCTCATGCACATGGTTCTGGCACGTCTGAGATGTGGTTCCGGCCGGCCCGACAGGTGTTTCCACAGTGTCCGCCAAGTGGTACTGGCGTAGTTGGCAGGTGATTTTGGCATGACCGGCAGGTGGTTCCAGCAAGCCCGGCAGTTGATTCCGAAGTGTTCCCCAACTGGTTGTGGCGTAGCCGGCAGGTGATTTTTGCGTGTCCGGCAGGTGGTTCTGGCGAGTCGAGCAGGTGGTTCCGGCGTGCTCGGCAGCTGCTTCCGGGGTCATTGGCACGTGGTTCTGGCATATCTGAGAGGTGGTTCCGGCATGCCCGGCAGGTGATTCCGGAGTGTTCGCCAAGTGTTTCCGGCGTAGCCGGCAGGTGATTTTGCATGTCCAGCGGTCGTTCCGGCGGGTCGAGCCGGTGGTTCCGGCGTGTCCGGCAGGTGGTTCCGGTCTGTCCGGCAGGTGGTTCTGTGGTGTCCGGCACGAGGTTCAGTCTGAGAGGCTGTGCCGGCATGCCCCTCACGTGATTCCGGCTTGTCCCCGAAGTGGTTCTGGCATACCCGGCAGGTGATTTTGGCGTGTCCGGCAGGTGTTTCTGGCGAGTCGAGCAGGTGGCTCCGGCATGCTCGGCAGGTGCTTCCGGCGTCTCCGGCACTTGGTTCTGGTGTGTCTGAGAGCTGGTTCCGGCATGTCCGGCAGATGATTCCGGAGTGTCCGCCAAGTGGTTCTGGCATACCCAGCAGGTGATTTTGGCGTGTCAGGGAGGTGGTACTGGTGAGTCGAGAAGGTGGTTCCGGCGTGCTCAGCAGGTGGTTCAGGCGGTTCTGGCAGGTGGTATCCGTCTGTTCGGGGTGTGGTTCCAGCATCTCATGAACACGTTTCTGGCACGTCTGAGATGTGGTTCCAGCCGGCCCGACAGGTGTTTCCGCAGTGTCCGCCAAGCGGTTCTGGCGTAGTTGGCAGGTGATTTTGGCATGACTGGCAGGTGATTCCAGCAAGCCTGGCAGGTGATTCCAAAGTGTTCACCAACTGGTTGTGGCGTAGCCGGCAGGTGATTTTTGCGTGATCGGCAGGTGGTTCTGGCGAGTCGAGCAGGTGGTTCCGGCGTGCTCGGCTGGTGCTTCCGGGGTCATTGGCACGGGGTTCTGGCATGTCTGAGAGGTGGTTCCTGCATGCCCGGCAAGTGATTCCGGAGTGTTCGCCAAGTGGTTCTGGCATAGTCGGCAGGTGATTTTGGCATGTCCGGCAGGTGGTTCAGGCGAGTTGAGCAGGTGGTTCCAACGTGCTTGGCAGGTGCTTCCGGCGTCTCCGGCACGTGTTTCTGGCACATCTGACAGGTGGTTCCGGCATGCCCGAAAGGTGATTCCGGTCTGTCCGGTAGGTGGTTCCAGCCTGCACGGCATGTGGTTCTGGTACGTCTCAGAGGTGGTTGCGCATGCCCAACAGGTGATTCCGGACTGTCCGCCACATGGTTCTGGCACGTCTGAGAGGTGGTTCCGGCATGCCCGGCAGGTCATCCCAGAGAGTCCTCCAAGTGGTTCTGGCATAACACGCAGGTGATTTTGGCGTGTCTGGCAGGTTATTCCGTTGTGCTTGGCAGGTGGTTCAGGCTTGGCCGGCAGGTGGTTCCAGACTGTCCAGGACGTGTTTCCAGCCTCTCCGGCAGGTGGTTCTGGTACGTCTGAGAGGTGGTTCCGCCATGGCTGGCAGGTGATTCCGGACCGTCCCTCAGGTGGTTCTGGCATAGCCAGCAGTTGATATTGGCCTGTCCGGCAGGTGGTTCCAGCGAGTCGAACAGGTGGCTCCGGCGTGCTCGCCAGGTGGTTCCGGTCTGTCCGGTAGGTGATTCCGGCGTGTCCGGCACTTGCTTCCGGCACGTCTGAGAGGTGGTTCCGGCATGCGCGACAGGTGATTTCGGAGTGTCCGCCAGGTGGTTCTGGCGTACCCGGCAGGTGATTTTGGCGTGTCCGACAGGTGTTTCTGGCGAGTTGAGCAGGTGGCTCCGGCATGCTCAGCAGGTGCTTCCGGCGTCTCCGGCACGTGGTTCTGGTGTGTCTGAGAGCTGGTTCCGGCATGTCCGGCAGATGATTCCGGAGTGTCCGCCAAGTGGTTCTGGCATAACCGGCAGGTGATTTGGGCATGTCAGGTAGGTGGCTGCGGCGTGCTCGGCAGGTTGTTCAGACGCGTCTGGCAGGTGTTTTCCGTCTCTTTTGGGTGTGGTTCCAGCATCTCATGCACATGGTTCTAGCACCTCTGAGATGTGGTTCCGGCCGGCCCGACAGGTGTTTCCACAGTGTCCGCCAAGTGGTACTGGCGTAGTAGGCAGGTGATTTTGGCATGACCGGCAGGTGGTTCCAGCAAGCCGGGCAGGTGATTCCGAAGTGTTGCCCAACTGGTTGTGGCGTAGCCGGCAGGTGATTTTTGCGTGTCCGGCAGGTGGTTCTGGCGAGTCGAGCAGGTGGTTCCGGCGTGCTCGGCAGGTGCTTCCGGGGTCATTGGCACGTGGTTCTGGCATATCTGAGAGGTGGTTCCGGCATGCCCGGCAGGTGATTCCGGAGTGTTCGCCAAGTGTTTCCGGCGTAGCCGGCAGGTGATTTTGCATGTCCAGCGGTCGTTCCGGCGGGTCGAGCCGGTGGTTCCGGCGTGTCCGGCAGGTGGTTCCGGTCTGTCCGGCAGGTGGTTCTGTGGTGTCCGGCACGAGGTTCAGTCTGAGAGGCTGTGCCGGCATGCCCCTCACGTGATTCCGGCTTGTCCCCGAAGTGGTGCTGGTGTAGCGGGCAGGTGATTGTGGCGTGTCCGGCAAGTGGTTCAGGCGAGTTGAGCTGGTGGTTGCGTCGTGCTCGGCAGGTGCTTCCGGCGTCTCCGGCACGTGTTTCTGGCACATCTGACTGGTGGTTCCGGCATGCCCAAAAGTTGATTCCGGTCTGTCCGGTAGGTGGTTCTGGCGTGCACGGCACGTGGTTCTGGTACGTGTCAGAGGTGGTTGCGTATGCTCAACAGGTGATTCCGGACTGTCCGCCACGTGCTTCTGGCACGTCTGAGAGGTGGTTCCAACATGCCCGGCAGGTCATTTCGGAGAGTCGTCCAAGTGGTTCTGGCGTAGCCCGCAGGTGATTTTGGCGTGTCCGGCAGGTGGTTCCGCCGTGCTCGGCAGGTGGTTCAGGCATGGCCGTCACGTGGTTCCAGTCTGTCCAGGACGTGTTTCCAGCTTCTCCGGCAGGTGGTTCTGGTACGTCTGAGAGGTGGTTCCGCCATGGCTGGCAGGTGATCCCGGACTGTCCCCCAGGTGGTTCTGGCATAGCCAGCAGTTGATATTGGCCTGTCCGGCAGGTGGTTCCAGCGAGTCGAACAGGTGGCTCCGGCGTTCTTGGCAGGTGGTTCCGGTCTGTCCGGTAGGTGTTTCCGGCGTCATGGCACGTGCTTCCGGCACGTCTGAGAGGTGGTTCCGGCATGCGCGGCAGGTGATTCCGTAGTGTCCGCCAGGTGGTTCTGGCATACCCGGCAGGTGATTTTGGCGTGTCCGACAGGTGCTTCTGGCGAGTCGAGCAGGTGGCTCCGGCATGCTCGGCAGGTGCTTCCGGCGTCTCCGGCACGTGGTTGTGGTGTGTCTGAGAGCTGGTTCCGGCATGTCCGGCAGATGATTCCGGAGTGTCCGCCAAGTGGTTCTGGCATACCCGGCTGGTGATTTGGGCATGTCAGGTAGGTGGTTCCGGCGAGTCGAGCAGGTGGCTACGGCGTGCTCGGCAGGTTGTTCAGACGGGTCTGGCAGGTGTTTTCCCTCTTTTCGGGGTGTGGTTCCAGCATCTCATGCACATGGTTCTGGCACGTCTGAGATGTGGTTCCGGCCGGCCCGACAGGTGTTTCCGCAGTGTCCGCCAAGCGGTTCTGGCGTAGTTGGCAGGTGATTTTGGCATGACTGGCAGGTGGTTCCAGCAAGCCTGGCAGGTGATTCCAAAGTGTTCACCAACTGGTTGTGGCGTAGCCGGCAGGTGATTTTTGCGTGATCGGCAGGTGGTTCTGGCGAGTCGAGCAGGTGGTTCCGGCGTGCTCGGCTGGTGCTTCCGGGGTCATTGGCACGGGGTTCTGGCATGTCTGAGAGGTGGTTCCTGCATGCCCGGCAAGTGATTCCGGAGTGTTCGCCAAGTGGTTCTGGCATAGTCGGCAGGTGATTTCGGCATGTCCGGCAGGTGGTTCAGGCGAGTTGAGCAGGTGGTTCCAAGGTGCTTGGCAGGTGCTTCCGGCGTCTCCGGCACGTGTTTCTGGCACATCTGACAGGTGGTTCCGGCATGCCCGAAAGGTGATTCCGGTCTGTCCGGTAGGTGGTTCCAGCCTGCACGGCATGTGGTTCTGGTACGTCTCAGAGGTGGTTGCGCATGCCCAACAGTTGATTCCGGACTGTCCGCCACATGGTTCTGGCACGTCTGAGAGGTGGTTCCGGCATGCCCGGCAGGTCATCCCAGAGAGTCCTCCAAGTGGTTCTGGCATAACACGCAGGTGGTTCAGGCGGTTCTGGCAGGTGTTATCCGTCTGTTCGGGGTGTGGTTCCAGCATCTCATGAACACGTTTCTGCCACGTCTGAGATGTGGTTCCGGCCGGCCCGACAGGTGTTTCCGCAGTGTCCGCCAAGCGGTTCTGGCGTAGTTGGCAGGTGATTTTGGCATGACTGGCAGGTGGTTCCAGCAAGCCTGGCAGGTGATTCCAAAGTGTTCACCAACTGGTTGTGGCGTAGCCGGCAGGTGATTTTTGCGTGATCGGCAGGTGGTTCTGGCGAGTCGAGCAGGTGGTTCCGGCGTGCTCGGCTGGTGCTTCCGGGGTCATTGGCACGGGGTTCTGGCATGTCTGAGAGGTGGTTCCTGCATGCCCGGCAAGTGATTCCGGAGTGTTCGCCAAGTGGTTCTGGCATAGTCGGCAGGTGATTTTGGCATGTCCGGCAGGTGGTTCAGGCGAGTTGAGCAGGTGGTTCCAACGTGCTTGGCAGGTGCTTCCGGCGTCTCCGGCACGTTTTTCTGGCACATCTGACAGGTGGTTCCGGCATGCCCGAAAGGTGATTCCGGTCTGTCCGGTAGGTGGTTCCAGCCTGCACGGCATGTGGTTCTGGTACGTCTCAGAGGTGGTTGCGCATGCCCAACAGGTGATTCCGGACTGTCCGCCACATGGTTCTGGCACGTTTGAGAGGTGGTTCCGGCATGCCCGGCAGGTCATCCCAGAGAGTCCTCCAAGTGGTTCTGGCATAACACGCAGGTGATTTTGGCGTGTCCGGCAGGTTGTTCCGTTGTGCTTGGCAGGTGGTTCAGGCTTGGCCGGCAGGTGGTTCCAGACTGCCCAGGACGTGTTTCCAGCTTCTCCGGCAGGTGGTTCTGGTACGTCTGAGAGGTGGTTCCGCCATGGCTGGCAGGTGATTCCGGACCGTCCCCCAGGTGGTTCTGGCATAGCCAGCAGTTGATATTGGCCTGTCCGCCAGGTGGTTCCAGCGAGTCGAACAGGTGGCTCCGGCGTGCTCGGCAGGTGGTTCCGGTCTGTCCGGTAGGAGATTCCGGCGTGTCCGGCACGTGCTTCCGGCACGTCTGAGAGGTGGTTCTGGCATGCGCGACAGGTGGTTTCGGAGTGTCCGCCAGGTGGTTCTGGCGTACCCGGCAGGTGATTTTGGCGTGTCCGGCAGGTGTTTCTGGCGAGTCGAGCAGGTGGCTCCGGCATGCTCGGCAGGTGCTTCCGGCGTCTCCGGCACGTGGTTCTGGTGTGTCTGAGAGCTGGTTCCGGCATGTCCGGCAGATGATTCCGGAGTGTCCGCCAAGTGGTTCTGGCATACCCGGCTGGTGATTTGGGCATGTCAGGTAGGTGGTTCCGGCGAGTCGAGCAGGTGGCTCCGGCGTGGTCGGCAGGTTGTTCAGACGGGTCTGGCAGGTGTTTTCCGTCTGTTCGTGGTGTGGTTCCAGCATCTCATGCACATGGATCTGGCACGTCTGAGATGTGGTTCCGGCCGGCCCGACAGGTGTTTCCACAGTGTCCGCCAAGTGGTACTGGCGTAGTTGGCAGGTGATTTTGGCATGACCGGCAGGTGGTTCCAGCAAGCCCGGCAGGTGATTCCGAAGTGTTCCCCAACTGGTTGTGGCGTAGCCCTCAGGTGATTTTTGCGTGTCCGGCAGGTGCTTCTTGCGAGTCGAGCAGGTGGTTCCGGCGTGCTCGGCAGGTGCTTCCGGGGTCATTGGCACGTGGTTCTGGCATATCTGAGAGGTGGTTCCGGCATGCCCGGCAGGTGATTCCGGAGTGTTCGCCAAGTGTTTCCGGCGTAGCCGGCAGGTGATTTTGCATGTCCAGCGGTCGTTCCGGCGGGTCGAGCCGGTGGTTCCGGCGTGTCCGGCAGGTGGTTCCGGTCTGTCCGGCAGGTGGTTCTGTGGTGTCCGGCACGAGGTTCAGTCTGAGAGGCTGTGCCGGCATGCCCCTCACGTGATTCCGGCTTGTCCCCGAAGTGGTGCTGGTGTAACGGGCAGGTGATTTTGGCGTGTCCGGCAGGTGGTTCAGGCGAGTTGAGCAGGTGGTTGCGACGTGCTCGGCAGGTGCTTCCGGCGTCTCCGGCACGTGTTTCTGGCACATCTGACTGGTGGTTCCGGCATGCCCGAAAGGTGATTCCGGTCTGTCCGGTAGGTGTTTCCGGCGTGCACGGCACGTGGTTCTGGTACGTGTCAGAGGTGGTTGCGTATGCCCAACAGCTGATTCCGGACTGTCCGCCACGTGCTTCTGGCACGTCTGAGAGGTGGTTCCAACATGCCCGGCAGGTCATTTCGGAGAGTCGTCCAAGTGGTTCTGGCGTAGCCCGCAGGTGATTTTGGCGTGTCCGGCTGGTGGTTCCGCCGTGCTCGGCAGGTGGTTCAGGCATGGCCGTCACGTGGTTCCAGTCTGTCCAGGACGTGTTTCCAGCTTCTCCGGCAGGTGGTTCTGGTACGTCTGAGAGGTGGTTCCGCCATGGCTGGCAGGTGATCCCGGACTGTCCCCCAGGTGGTTCTGGCATAGCCGGCAGTTGATATAGGCCTGTCCGGCAGGTGGTTCCAGCGAGTCGAACAGGTGGCTCCGGCGTTCTTGGCAGGTGGTTCCGGTCTGTCCGGTAGGTGTTTCCGGCGTGTCTGGCACGTGCTTCCGGCACGTCTGTGAGGTGGTTCCGGCATGCGCGGCAGGTGATTCCGTAGTGTCCGCCAGGAGGTTCTGGCGTACCCGGCAGGTGATTTTGGCGTGTCCGGCAGGTGTTTCTGGCGAGTCGAGCAGGTGGCTCCGGCATGCTCGGCAGGTGCTTCCGGCGTCTCCGGCACTTGGTTCTGGTGTGTCTGAGAGCTGGTTCCGGCATGTCCGGCAGATGATTCCGGAGTGTCCGCCAAGTGGTTCTGGCATACCCAGCAGGTGATTTTGGCGTGTCAGGGAGGTGGTACCGGTGAGTCGAGCAGGTGGTTCTGGCGTGCTCAGCAGGTGGTTCAGGCGGTTCTGGCAGGTGGTATCCGTCTGTTCGGGGTGTGGTTCCAGCATCTCATGAACACGTTTCTGGCACGTCTGAGATGTGGTTCCAGCTGGCCCGACAGGTGTTTCCGCAGTGTCCGCCAAGCGGTTCTGGCGTAGTTGGCAGGTGATTTTGGCATGACTGGCAGGTGGTTCCAGCAAGCCTGGCAGGTGATTCCAAAGTGTTCACCAACTGGTTGTGGCGTAGCCGGCAGGTGATTTTTGCGTGATCGGCAGGTGGTTCTGGCGAGTCGAGCAGGTGGTTCCGGCGTGCTCGGCTGGTGCTCCCGGGGTCATTGGCACGGGGTTCTGGCATGTCTAAGAGGTGGTTCCTGCATGCCCGGCAAGTGATTCCGGAGTGTTCGCCAAGTGGTTCTGGCATAGTCGGCAGGTGATTTTGGCATGTCCGGCAGGTGGTTCAGGCGAGTTGAGCAGGTGGTTCCAACGTGCTTGGCAGGTGCTTCCGGCGTCTCCGGCACGTGTTTCTGGCACATCTGACAGGTGGTTCCGGCATGCCTGAAAGGTGATTCCGGTCTGTCCGGTAGGTGGTTCCAGCCTGCACGGCATGTGGTTCTGGTACGTCTCAGAGGTGGTTGCGCATGCCCAACAGGTGATTCCGGACTGTCCGCCACATGGTTCTGGCACGTCTGAGAGGTGGTTCCGGCATGCCCGGCAGGTCATCCCAGAGAGTCCTCCAAGTGGTTCTGGCATAACACGCAGGTGATTTTGGCGTGTCTGGCAGGTTTTTCCGTTGTGCTTGGCAGGTGGTTCAGGCTTGGCCGGCAGGTGGTTCCAGACTGCCCAGGACGTGTTTCCAGCTTCTCCGGCAGGTGGTTCTGGTACTTCTGAGAGGTGGTTCCACCATGGCTGGCAGGGGATTCCGGACCGTCCCCCAGGTGGTTCTGGCATAGCCAGCAGTTGATATTGGCCTGTCCGGCAGGTGGTTCCAGCGAGTCGAACAGGTGGCTCCGGCGTGCTCGGCAGGTGGTTCCGGTCTGTCCGGTAGGAGATTCCGGCGTGTCCGGCACGTGCTTCCGGCACGTCTGAGAGGTGGTTCCGGCATGCGCGACAGGTGGTTTCGGAGTGTCCGCAAGGTGGTTCTGGCGTAGTCGGCAGGTGAGTTTGGCCTGTCAGGGAGGTGGTACCGGTGAGTCGAGCAGGTGGTTCCGGCGTGCTCAGCAGGTGGTTCAGGCGGTTCTGGCAGGTGGTATCCGTCTGTTCGGGGTGTGGTTCCAGCATCTCATGAACACGTTTCTGGCACGTCTGAGATGTGGTTCCAGCCGGCCCGACAGGTGTTTCCGCAGTGTCCGCCAAGCGGTTCTGGCGTAGTTGGCAGGTGATTTTGGCATGACTGGCAGGTGGTTCCAGCAAGCCTGGCAGGTGATTCCAAAGTGTTCACCAACTGGTTGTGGCGTAGCCGGCAGGTGATTTTTGCGTGATCGGCAGGTGGTTCTGGCGAGTCGAGCAGGTGGTTCCGGCGTGCTCGGCTGGTGCTTCCGGGGTCATTGGCATGGGGTTCTGGCATGTCTGAGAGGTGGTTCCTGCATGCCCGGCAAGTGATTCCGGAGTGTTCGCCAAGTGGTTCTGGCATAGTCGGCAGGTGATTTTGGCATGTCCGGCAGGTGGTTCAGGCGAGTTGAGCAGGTGGTTCCAACGTGCTTGGCAGGTGCTTCCGGCGTCTCCGGCACGTGTTTCTGGCACATCTGACAGGTGGTTCCGGCATGCCCGAAAGGTGATTCCGGTCTGTCCGGTAGGTGGTTCCAGCAGGCATGGCATGAGGTTCTGGTACGTCTCAGAGGTGGTTGCGCATGCCCAACAGGTGATTCCGGACTGTCCGCCACATGGTTCTGGCACGTCTGAGAGGTGGTTCCGGCATGCCCGGCAGGTCATCCCAGAGAGTCCTCCAAGTGGTTCTGGCATAACACGCAGGTGATTTTGGCGTGTCTGGCAGGTTGTTCCGTTGTGCTTGGCAGGTGGTTCAGGCTTGGCCGGCAGGTGGTTCCAGACTGTCCAGGACGTGTTTCCAGCTTCTCCGGCAGGTGGTTCTGGTACGTCTGAGCGGTGGTTCTGCCATGGCTGGCAGGTGATTCCGGACCGTCCCCCAGGTGGTTCTGGCATAGCCAGCAGTTGATATTGGCCTGTCCGGCAGGTGGTTCCAGCGAGTCGAACAGGTGGCTCCGGCGTGCTCGGCAGGTGGTTCCGGTCTGTCCGGTAGGTGATTCCGGCGTGTGCGGCACGTGCTTCCGGCACGTCTGAGAGGTGGTTCCGGCATGCGCGACAGGTGATTTCGGAGTGTCCGCCAGGTGGTTCTGGCGTACCCGGCAGGTGATTTTGGCGTGTCCGACAGGTGTTTCTGGCGAGTCGATCAGGTGGCTCCGGCATGCTCGGCAGGTGCTTCCGGCGTCTCCGGCACTTGGTTCTGGTGTGTCTGAGAGCTGGTTCCGGCATGTCCGGCAGATGATTCCGGAGTGTCAGCCAAGTGGTTCTGGCATACCCGGCTGGTGATTTGGGCATGTCAGGTAGGTGGTTCCGGCGAGTCGAACAGGTGGCTCGGGCGTGCTCGGCAGGTTGTTCAGACGGGTCTGGCAGGTGTTTTCCGTCTGTTCGGGGTGTGGTTCCAGCATCTCATGCACATGGATCTGGCACGTCTGAGATGTGGTTCCGGCCGGCCCGACAGGTGTTTCCACAGTGTCCGCCAAGTGGTACTGGCGTAGTTGGCAGGTGATATTGGCATGACCGGCAGGTGGTTCCAGCAAGCCCGGCAGGTGATTCCGGAGTGTTCGCCAAGTGTTTCCGGCGTAGCCGGCAGGTGATTTTGCATGTCCAGCGGTCGTTCCGGCGGGTCGAGCCGGTGGTTCCGGCGTGTCCGGCAGGTGGTTCCGATCTGTACGGCAGGTGGTTCTGTGGTGTCCGGCACGAGGTTCAGTCTGAGAGGCTGTGCCGGCATGCCCCTCACGTGATTCCGGCTTGTCCCCGAAGTGGTGCTGGTGTAGCGGGCAGCTGACTTTGGCGTGTCCGGCAGGCGGTTCAGGCGAGTTGAGCAGGTGGTTGCGACGTGCTCAGCAGGTGCTTCCGGCGTCTCCGGCACGTGTTTCTGGCACATCTGACTGGTGGTTCCGGCATGCCCAGAAGTTGATTCCGGTCTGTCCGGTAGGTGGTTCCGGCGTGCACGGCACGTGGTTCTGGTACGTGTCAGAGGTGGTTGCGTATGCCCAACAGGTGATTCCGGACTGTCCGCCACGTGCTTCTGGCACGTCTGAGAGGTGGTTCCAACATGCCCGGCAGGTCATTTCGGAGAGTCGTCCAAGTGGTTCTGGCGTAGCCGGCAGGTGATTTTTTGCGTGATCGGCAGGTGGTTCTGGCGAGTCGAGCAGGTGGTTCCGGCGTGCTCGTCTGGTGCTTCCGGGGTCATTGGCACGGGGTTCTGGCATGTCTGAGAGGTGTTTCCTGCATGCCCGGCAAGTGATTCCGGAGTGTTCGCCAAGTGGTTCTGGCATAGTCGGCAGGTGATTTTGGCATGTCCGGCAGGTGGTTCAGGCGAGTTGAGCAGGTGGTTCCAAAGTGCTTGGCAGGTGCTTCCGGCGTCTCCGGCACGTGTTTCTGCCACATCTGACAGGTGGTTCCGGCATGCCCGAAAGGTGATTCCGGTCTGTCCGGTAGGTGGTTCCAGCCTGCACGGCATGTGGTTCTGGTACGTCTCAGAGGTGGTTGCGCATGCCCAACAGGTGATTCCGGACTGTCCGCCACATGGTTCTGGCACGTCTGAGAGGTGGTTCCGGCATGCCCGGCAGGTCATCCCAGAGAGTCCTCCAAGTGGTTCTGGCGTAGCCCGCAGGTGATTTTGGCGTGTCCGGCAGGTGGTTCCGCCGTGCTCGGCAGGTGGTTCAGGCATGGCCGTCACGTGGTTCCAGTCTGTCCAGGACGTGTTTCCAGCTTCTCCGGCAGGTGGTTCTGGTACGTCTGAGAGGTGGTTCCGCCATGGCTGGCAGGTGATCCCGGACTGTCCCCCAGGTGGTTCTGGCATAGCCAGCAGTTGATATTGGCCTGTCCGGCAGGTGGTTCCAGCGAGTCGAACAGGTGGCTCCGGCGTTCTTGACAGGTGGTTCCGGTCTGTCCGGTAGGTGTTTCCGGCGTGTCTGGCACGTGCTTCCGGCACGTCTGAGAGCTGGTTCCGGCATGTCCGGCAGATGATTTCGGAGTGTCCGCCAGGTGGTTCTGGCGTACCCGGCTGGTGATTTTGGCGTGTCCAGCAGGTGTTTCTGGCGAGTCGAGCAGGTGGCTCCGGCATGCTCGGCAGGTGCTTCCGGCGTCTCCGGCACGTGGTTCTGGTGTGTCTGATAGCTGGTTCCAGCATGTCCGGCAGATGATTCTGGAGTGTCCGCCAAGTGGTTCTGGCATACCCTACTGGTGATTTGGGCATGTCAGGTAGGTGGTTCCGGCGAGTCGAGGAGGTGGCTCGGGCGTGCTCGGCAGGTTGTTCAGACGGGTCTGGCAGGTGTTTTCCGTCTGTTCGGGGTGTGGTTCCAGCATCTCATGCACATGGATCTGGCACGTCTGAGATGTGGTTCCGGCCGGCCCGACAGGTGTTTCCACAGTGTCCGCCAAGTGGTACTGGCGTAGTTGGCAGGTGATTTTGGCATGACTGGCAGGTGGTTCCATCAAGCCCGGCAGGTGATTCCGAAGTGTTCCCCAACTGGTTGTGGCGTAGCCGGCAGGTGATTTTTGCGTGTCCGGCAGGTGGTTCTGGCGAGTCGAGCAGGTGGTTCCGGCGTGCTCGGCAGGTGCTTCCGGGGTCATTGGCACGTGGTTCTGGCATATCTGAGAGGTGGTTCCGGCATGCCCGGCACGTGATTCCGGAGTCTTCGCCAAGTGTTTCCGGCGTAGCCGGCAGGTGATTTTGCATGTCCAGCGGTCGTTCCGGCGGGTCGAGCCGGTGGTTCCGGAGTGTCCGGCAGGTGGTTCCGGTCTGTCCGGCAGGTGGTTCTGTTGTGTCCGGCACGAGGTTCAGTCTGAGAGGCTGTGCCGGCATGCCCCTCACGTGATTCCGGCTTGTCCCCGAAGTGGTGCTGGTGTAGCGGGCAGGTGATTTTGGCGTGTCCGGCATGTGGTTCAGGCGAGTTGAGCAGGTGGTTGCGACGTGCTCGGCAGGTGCTTCCGGCGTCTCCGGCACGTGTTTCTGGCACATCTGACTGGTGGTTCCGGCATGCCCAGAAGTTGATTCCGGTCTGTCCGGTAGGTGGTTCCGGCGTGCACGGCACGTGGTTCTGGTACGTGTCAGAGGTGGTTGCGTATGCCCAACAGGTGATTCCGGACTGTCCGCCACGTGCTTCAGGCACGTCTGAGAGGTGGTTCCAACATGCCCGGCAGGTCATTTCGGAGAGTCGTCCAAGTGGTTCTGGCGTAGCCCGCAGGTGATTTTTGCGTGTCCGGAAGGTGGTTCCGCCGTGCTCGGCAGGTGGTTCAGGCATGGACGTCACGTGGTTCCAGTCTGTCCAGGACGTGTTTCAAGCTTCTCCGGCAGGTGGTTCTGGTACGTCTGAGAGGTGGTTCCGCCATGGCTGGCAGGTGATCCCGGACTGTCCCCCAGGTGGTTCTGGCATAGCCAGCAGTTGATATTGGCCTGTCCGGCAGGTGGTTCCAGCGAGTCGAACAGGTGGCTCCGGCGTTCTTGGCAGGTGGTTCCGGTCTGTCCGGCAGGTGATTCCGTCGTGTCTGGCACGTGCTTCCGGCACGTCTGAGAAGTGGTTCCGGCATGCGCGGCAGGTGATTCCGTAGTGTCCGCCATGTGGTTCTGGCGTACCCGGCAGGTGATTTTGGCGTGTCCGGCAGGTGTTTCTGGCGAGTCGAACAGGTGGCTCCGGCATGCTCGGCAGGTGATTCCGGCGTCTCCGGCACTTGGTTCTGGTGTGTCTGAGAGCTGGTTCCGGCATGTCCGGCAGATGATTCCGGAGTGTCCGCCAAGTGGTTCTGGCATACCCAGCAGGTGATTTTGGCGTGTCAGGGAGGTGGTACCGGTGAGTCGAGCAGGTGGTTCCGGCGTGCTCAGCAGGTGGTTCAGGCGGTTCTGGCAGGTGGTATCCGTCTGTTCGGGGTGTGGTTCCAGCATCTCATGAACACGTTTCTGGCACGTCTGAGATGTGGTTCCAGCCGGCCCGACAGGTGTTTCCGCAGTGTCCGCCAAGCGGTTCTGGCGTAGTTGGCAGGTGATTTTGGCATGACTGGCAGGTGGTTCCAGCAAGCCTGGCAGGTGATTCCAAAGTGTTCACCAACTGGTTGTGGCGTAGCCGGCAGGTGATTTTTGCGTGATCGGCAGGTGGTTCTGGCGAGTCGAGCAGGTGGTTCCGGCGTGCTCGGCTGGTGCTTCCGGGGTCATTGGCACGGGGTTCTGGCATGTCTGAGAGGTGGTTCCTGCATGCCCGGCAAGTGATTCCGGAGTGTTCGCCAAGTGGTTCTGCCATAGTCGGCAGGTGATTTTGGCATGTCCGGCAGGTGGTTCAGGCGAGTTGAGCAGGTGGTTCCAACGTGCTTGGCAGGTGCTTCCGGCGTCTCCGGCACGTGTTTCTGGCACATCTGACAGGTGGTTCCGGCATGCCCGAAAGGTGATTCCGGTCTGTCCGGTAGGTGGTTCCAGCCTGCACGGCATGTGGTTCTGGTACGTCTCAGAGGTGGTTGCGCATGCCCAACAGGTGATTCCGGACTGTCCGCCACATGGTTCTGGCACGTCTGAGAGGTGGTTCTGGCATGCCCGGCAGGTCATCCCAGAGAGTCCTCCAAGTGGTTCTGGCATAACACGCAGGTGATTTTGGCGTGTCTGGCAGGTTGTTCCGTTGTGCTTGGCAGGTGGTTCAGGCTTGGCCGGCAGGTGGTTCCAGACTGCCCAGGACGTGTTTCCAGCTTCTCCGGCAGGTGGTTCTGGTACGTCTGAGAGGTGGTTCCGCCATGGCTGGCAGGTGATTCCGGACCGTCCCCCAGGTGGTTCTGGCATAGCCAGCAGTTGATATTGGCCTGTCCGGCAGGTGGTTAAAGCGAGTCAAACAGGTGGCTCCGGCGTGCTCGGCAGGTGGTTCCGGTCTGTCCGGTAGGAGATTCCGGCGTGTCCGGCACGTGCTTCCGGCACGTCTGAGAGGTGGTTCCGGCATGCGCGACAGGTGGTTTCGGAGTGTCCGCCAGGTGGTTCTGGCGTACCCGGCAGGTGAGTTTGGCGTGTCCGGCAGGTGTTTCTGGCAAGTCGAGCAGGTGGCTCCGGCATGCTCGGCAGGTGCTTCCGGCGTCTCCGGCACTTGGTTCTGGTGTGTCTGAGAGCTGGTTCCGGCATGTCCGGCAGATGATTCCGGAGTGTCCGCCAAGTGGTTCTGGCATACCCAGCAGGTGATTTTGGCGTGTCAGGGAGGTGGTACCGGTGACTCGAGCAGGTGGTTCCGGCGTTCTCAGCAGGTGGTTCAGTCGGTTCTGGCAGGTGGTATCCGTCTGTTCGGGGTGTGGTTCCAGCATCTCATGAACACGTTTCTGGCACGTCTGAGATGTGGTTCCAGCCGGCCCGACAGGTGTTTCCGCAGTGTCCGCCAAGTGGTACTGGCGTAGTTGGCAGGTGATTTTGGCATGACCGGCAGGTGGTTCCAGCAAGCCTGGCAGGTGATTCCGAAGTGTTCCCCAACTGGTTGTGGCGTAGCCGGCAGGTGATTTTTGCGTGTCCGGCAGGTGGTTCTGGCGAGTCGAGCAGGTGGTTCCGGCGGGCTCGGCAGGTGCTTCCGGGGTCATTGGCACGTGGTTCTGGCATATCTGAGAGGTGGTTCCGGCATGCCCGGCAGGTGATTCCGGAGTGTTCGCCAAGTGTTTCCGGCGTAGCCGGCAGGTGATTTTGCATGTCCAGCGGTCGTTTCGGCGGGTCGAGCCGGTGGTTCCGGCGTGTCCGGCAGGTGGTTCCGGTCTGTCCGACAGGTGGTTCTGTGGTGTCCGGCACGAGGTTCAGTCTGAGAGGCTGTGCCGGCATGCCCCTCACGTGATTCCGGCTTGTCCCCGAAGTGGTTCTGGCATACCCGGCAGGTGATTTTGGCGTGTCCGGCAGGTGGTTCAGGCGAGCTGAGCAGGTGGTTGCGACGTGCTCAGCAGGTGCTTCCGGCGTCTCCGGCACGTGTTTCTGGCACATCTGACTGGTGGTTCCGGCATGCCCAAAAGTTGATTCCGGTCTGTCCGGTAGGTGGTTCCGGCGTGCACGTCACGTGGTTCTGGTACGTGTCAGAGGTGGTTGCGTATGCCCAACAGGTGATTCCGGACTGTCCGCCACGTGCTTCTGGCACGTCTGAGAGGTGGTTCCAACATGCCCGGCAGGTCATTTCGGAGAGTCGACCAAGTGGTTCTGGCATAGCCGGCAGGTGATTTTTGCGTGATCGGCAGGTGGTTCTGGCGAGTCGAGCAGGTGGTTCCGGCGTGCTCGGCTGGTGCTTCCGGGGTCATTGGCACGGGGTTCTGGCATGTCTGAGAGGTGGTTCCTGCATGCCCGGCAAGTCATTCCGGAGTGTTCGCCAAGTGCTTCTGGCATAGTCGGCAGGTGATTTTGGCATGTCCGGCAGGTGGTTCAGGCGAGTTGGGCAGGTGGTTCCAACGTGCTTGGCAGGTGCTTCCGGCGTCTCCGGCACGTTTTTCTGGCACATCTGACAGGTGGTTCCGGCATGCCCGAAAGGTGATTCCGGTCTGTCCGGTAGGTGGTTCCAGCCTGCACGGCATGTGGTTCTGGTACGTCTCAGAGGTGGTTGCGCATGCCCAACAGGTGATTCCGGACTGTCCGCCACATGGTTCTGGCACGTCTGAGAGGTGGTTCCGGCATGCCCGGCAGGTCATCCCAGAGAGTCCTCCAAGTGGTTCTGGCATAACACGCAGGTGGTTTTGGCGTGTCTGGCAGGTTGTTCCGTTGTGCTTGGCAGGTGGTTCAGGCTTGGCCGGCAGGTGGTTCCAGACTGTCCAGGACGTGTTTCCAGCTTCTCCGGCAGGTGGTTCTGGTACGTCTGAGAGGTGGTTCCGCCATGGATGGCAGGTGATTCCGGACCGTCCCCCAGGTGGTTCTGGCATAGCCAGCAGTTGATATTGGCCTGTCCGGCAGGTGGTTCCAGCGAGTCGAACAGGTGGCTCCGGCGTGCTCGGCAGGTGGTTCCGGTCTCTCCGGTAGGTGATTCCGGCGTGTCCGGCACATGCTTCCGGCACGTCTGAGAGGTGGTTCCGGCATGTGCGACAGGTGATTTCGGAGTGTCCGCCAGGTGGTTGTGGCGTACCCGGCAGGTGATTTTGGCGTGTCTGACAGGTGTTGCTGGCGAGTCGAGCAGGTGGCTCCGGCATGCTCGGCAGGTGCTTCCGGCGTCTCCGGCACGTGGTTCTGGTGTGTCTGAGAGCTGGTTCCGGCATGTCCGGCAGATGATTCCGGAGTGTCCGCCAAGTGGTTCTGGCATACCCGGCTGGTGATTTGGGCATGTTAGGTAGGTGGTTCCGGCGAGTCGAGCAGGTGGCTCCGGCGTGCTCGGCAGGTTGTTCAGACGGGTCTGGCAGGTGTTTTCCGTCTGTTCGGGGTGTGGTTCCAGCATCTCATGCACATGGTTCTGGCACGTCTGAGATGTGGTTCCGGCCGGCCCGACAGGTGTTTCCACAGTGTCCGCCAAGTGGTACTGGCGTAGTTGGCAGGTGATTTTCGCATGACCGGCAGGTGGTTCCAGCAAGCCCGGCAGGTGATTCCGAAGTGTTCCCCAACTGGTTGTGGCGTAGCCGGCAGGTGATTTTTGCGTGTCCGGCAGGTGGTTCCGCCGTGCTCGGCAGGTGGTTCAGGCATGGCCGTCACGTGGTTCCAGTCTGTCCAGGACGTGTTTCCAGCTTCTCCAGCAGGTGGTTCTGGTACGTCTGAGAGGTGGTTCCGCCATGGCTGGCAGGTGATCCCGGACTGTCCCCCAGGTGGTTCTGGCATAGCCAGCAGTTGATATTGGCCTGTCCGGCACGTGGTTCCAGCGAGTCGAACAGGTGGCTCCGGCGTTCTTGGCAGGTGGTTCCGGTCTGTCCGGCAGGTGATTCCGGCGTGTCTGGCACGTGCTTCCGGCACGTCTGAGAAGTGGTTCCGGCATGCGCGGCAGGTGATTCCGTAGTGTCCGCCAGGTGGTTCTGGCGTACCCGGCAGGTGATTTTGGCGTGTCCGGCAGGTGTTTCTGGCGAGTCGAACAGGTGGCTCCGGCATGCTCGGCAGGTGATTCCGGCGTCTCTGGCACTTGGTTCTGGTGTGTCTGAGAGCTGGTTCCGGCATGTCCGGCAGATGATTCCGGAGTGTCCGCCAAGTGGTTCTGGCATACCCAGCAGGTGATTTTGGCGTGTCAGGGAGGTGGTACCGGTGAGTCGAGCAGGTGGTTCCGGCGTGCTCAGCAGGTGGTTCAGGCGGTTCTGGCAGGTGGTATCCGTCTGTTCGGGGTGTGGTTCCAGCATCTCATGAACACGTTTCTGGCACGTCTGAGATGTGGTTCCAGCCGGCCCGACAGGTGTTTCCGCAGTGTCCGCCAAGCGGTTCTGGCGTAGTTGGCAGGTGATTTTGGCATGACTGGCAGGTGGTTCCAGCAAGCCGGGCAGGTGATTCCAAAGTGCTCACCAACTGGTTGTGGCGTAGCCGGCAGGTGATTTTTGCGTGATCGGCAGGTGGTTCTGGCGAGTCGAGCAGGTGGTTCCGGCGTGCTCGGCTGTTGCTTCCGGGGTCATTGGCATGGGGTTCTGGCATGTCTGAGAGGTGGTTCCTGCATGCCCGGCAAGTGATTCCGGAGTGTTCGCCAAGTGGTTCTGGCATAGTCGGCAGGTGATTTTGGCATGTCCGGCAGGTGGTTCAGGCGAGTTGAGCAGGTGGTTCCAACGTGCTTGGCAGGTGCTTCCGGCGTCTCCGGCACGTGTTTCTGGCACATCTGACAGGTGGTTCCGGCATGCCCGAAAGGTGATTCCGGTCTGTCCGGTAGGTGGTTCCAGCCTGCACGGCATGTGGTTCTGGTACGTCTCAGAGGTGGTTGCGCATGCCCAACAGGTGATTCCGGACTGTCCGCCACATGGTTCTGGCACGTCTGAGAGGTGGTTCCGGCATGCCCGGCAGGTCATCCCAGAGAGTCCTCCAAGTGGTTCAGGCATAACACGCAGGTGATTTTGGCGTGTCTGGCAGGTTGTTCCGTTGTGCTTGGCAGGTGGTTCAGGCTTGGCCGGCAGGTGGTTCCAGACTGCCCAGGACGTGTTTCCAGCTTCTCCGGCAGGTGGTTCTGGTACGTCTGAGAGGTGGTTCCGCCATGGCTGGCAGGTGATTCCGGACCGTCCCCCAGGTGGTTCTGGCATAGCCAGCAGTTGATATTGGCCTGTCCGGCAGGTGGTTCCAGCGAGTCGAACAGGTGGCTCCGGCGTGCTCGGCAGGTGGTTCCGGTCTGTCCGGTAGGAGATTCCGGCGTGTCCGGCACGTGCTTCCGGCACGTGTGAGAGGTGGTTCCGGCATGGGCGACAGGTGGTTTCGGAGTGTCCGCCAGGTGGTTCTGGCGTACCCGGCAGGTGATTTTGGCGTGTCCGGCAGGTGTTTCTGGCGAGTCGAGCAGGTGGCTCCGGCATGCTCGGCAGGTGCTTCCGGCGTCTCCGGCACGTGGTTGTGGTGTGTCTGAGAGCTGGTTCCGGTATGTCCGGCAGATGATTCCGGAGTGTCCGCCAAGTGGTTCTGGCATACCCGGCTGGTGATTTGGGCATGTCAGGTAGGTGGTTCCGGCGAGTTGAGCAGGTGCTCCGGCGTGCTCGGCAGGTTGTTCAGACGGGTCTGGCAGGTGTTTTCCGTCTGTTCGGGGTGTGGTTCCAGCATCTCATGCACATGGTTCTGGCACGTCTGAGATGTGGTTCCGGCCGGCCCGACAGGTGTTTCCACAGTGTCCGCCAAGTGGTACTGGCGTAGTTGGCAGGTGATTTTGGCATGACCGGCAGGTGGTTCCAGCAAGCCCGGCAGGTGATTCCGAAGTGTTCCCCAACTGGTTGTGGCATAGCCGGCAGGTGATTTTTGCGTGTCCGGCAGGTGGTTCTGGAGAGTCGAGCAGGTGGTTCCGGCGTGCTCGGCAGGTGCTTCCGGGGTCATTGGCACGTGGTTCTGGCATATCTGAGAGGTGGTTCCGGCATGCCCGGCAGGTGATTCCGGAGTGTTCGCCAAGTGTTTCCGGCGTAGCCGGCAGGTGATTTTGCATGTCCAGCGGTCGTTCCGGCGGGTCGAGCCGGTGGTTCCGGCGTGTCCGGCAGGTGGTTCCGGTCTGTCCGGCAGGTGGTTCTGTGGTGTCCGGCACGAGGTTCAGTCTGAGAGGCAGTGCCGGCATGCCCCTCACGTGATTCCGGCTTGTCCCCGAAGTGGTGCTGGTGTAGCGGGCAGGTGATTTTGGCGTGTCCGGCAGGTGGTTCAGGCGAGTTGAGCAGGTGGTTGCGACGTGCTCGGCAGGTGCTTCCGGCGTCTCCGGCACGTGTTTCTGGCACATCTGACTGGTGGTTCCGGCATGCCCAAAAGTTGATTCCGGTCTGTCCGGTAGGTGGTTCCAACGTGCACGGCACGTGGTTCTGGTACGTGTCAGAGGTGGTTGCGTATGCCCAACAGCTGATTCCGGACTGTCCGCCACGTGCTTCTGGCACGTCTGAGAGGTGGTTCCAACATGCCCGGCAGGTCATTTCGGAGAGTCGTCCAAGTGGTTCTGGCGTAGCCCGCAGGTGATTTTTGCGTGTCCGGAAGGTGGTTCCGCCGTGCTCGGCAGGTGGTTCAGGCATGGACGTCACGTGGTTCCAGTCTGTCCAGGACGTGTTTCCAGCTTCTCCGGCAGGTGGTTCTGGTACGTCTGAGAGGTGGTTCCGCCATGGCTGGCAGGTGATCCCGGACTGTCCCCCAGGTGGTTCTGGCATAGCCAGCAGTTGATATTGGCCTGTCCGGCACGTGGTTCCAGCGAGTCGAACAGGTGGCTCCGGCGTTCTTGGCAGGTGGTTCCGGTCTGTCCGGTAGGTGATTCCGGCGTGTCTGGCACGTGCTTCCGGCACATCTGAGAGGTGGTTCCGGCATGCGAGGCAGGTGATTCCGTAGCGTCCGCCAGGTGGTTCTGGCGTACCCGGCAGGTGATTTTGGCGTGTCCGGCAGGTGTTTCTGGCGAGTCGAGCAGGTGGCTCCGGCATGCTCGACAGGTGCTTCCGGCGTGTCCGGCACTTGGTTCTGGTGTGTCTGAGAGCTGGTTCCGGCATGTCCGGCAGATGATTCCGGAGTGTCCGCCAAGTGGTTCTGGCATACCCAGCCGGTGATTTTGGCGTGTCAGGGAGGTGGTACCGGTGAGTCGAGCAGGTGGTTCCGGCGTGCTCAGCAGGTGGTTCAGGCGGTTCTGGCAGGTGGTATCCGTCTGTTCGGGGTGTGGTTCCAGCATCTCATGAACACGTTTCTGGCACGTCTGAGATGTGGTTCCAGCCGGCCCGACAGGTGTTTCCGCAGTGTCCGCCAAGCGGTTCTGGCGTAGTTGGCAGGTGATTTTGGCATGACTGGCAGGTGGTTCCAGCAAGCCTGGCAGGTGATTCCAAAGTGTTCACCAACTGGTTGTGGCGTAGCCGGCAGGTGATTTTTGCGTGATCGGCAGGTGGTTCTGGCGAGTCGAGCAGGTGGTTCCGGCGTGCTCGGCTGGTGCTTCCGGGGTCATTGGCACGGGGTTCTGGCATGTCTGAGAGGTGGTTCCTGCATGCCCGGCAAGTGATTCCGGAGTGTTCACCAAGTGGTTCTGGCATAGTCGCCAGGTGATTTTGGCATGTCCGGCAGGTGGTTCAGGCGAGTTGAGCAGGTGGTTCCAACGTGCTTGGCAGGTGCTTCCGGCGTCACCGGCACGTGTTTCTGGCACATCTGACAGGTGGTTCCGGCATGCCCGAAAGGTGATTCCGGTCTGTCCGGTAGGTGGTTCCAGCCTGCACGGCATGTGGTTCTGCTACGTCTCAGAGGTGGTTGCGCATGCCCAACAGGTGATTCCGGACTGTCCGCCACATGGTTCTGGCACGTCTGAGAGGTGGTTCCGGCATGCCCGGCAGGTCATCCCAGAGAGTCCTCCAAGTGGTTCTGGCGTAGCATGCAGGTGATTTTGGCGTGTCTGGCAGGTTGTTCCGTTGTGCTTGGCAGGTGGTTCAGGCTTGGCCGGCAGGTGGTTCCAGACCGCCCAGGACGTGTTTCCAGCTTCTCCGGCAGGTGGTTCTGGTACGTCTGATAGGTGGTTCCGCCATGGCTGGCAGGTGATTCCGGACCGTCCCCCAGGTGTTTCTGGCATAGCCAGCAGTTGATATTGGCCTGTCCGGCAGGTGGTTCCAGCGAGTCGAACAGGTGGCTCCGGCGTGCTCGGCAGGTGGTTCCGGTCTGTCCGGTAGGAGATTCCGGCGTGTCCGGCACGTGCTTCCGGCACGTCTGAGAGGTGGTTCCGGCATGCGCGACAGGTGGTTTCGGAGTGTCCGCCAGGTGGTTCTGGCGTACCCGGCAGGTGATTTTGGCGTGTCCGGCAGGTGTTTCTGGCGAGTCGAGCAGGTGGCTCCGGCATGCTCGGCAGGTGCTTCCGGCGTCTCCGGCACTTGGTTCTGGTGTGTCTGAGAGCTGTTTCCGGCATGTCCGGCAGATGATTCCGGAGTGTCCGCCAAGTGGTTCTGGCATACCCAGCAGGTGATTTTGGCGTGTCAGGGAGGTGGTACCGGTGAGTCGAGCAGGTGGTTCCAGCGTGCTCAGCAGGTGGTTCAGGCGGTTCTGGCAGGTGGTATCCGTCTGTTCGGGGTGTGGTTCCAGCATCTCATGAACACGTTTCTGCCACGTCTGAGATGTGGTTCCAGCCGGCCCGACAGGTGTTTCCGCAGTGTCCGCCAAGCGGTTCTGGCGTAGTTGGCATGTGATTTTGGCATGACTGGCAGGTGGTTCCAGCAAGCCTGGCAGGTGATTCCAAAGTGTTCACCAACTGGTTGTGGCGTAGCCGGCACCTGATTTTTGCGTGATCGGCAGGTGGTTCTGGCGAGTCGAGCAGGTGGTTCCGGCGTGCTCGGCTGGTGCTTCCGGGGTCATTGGCACGGGGTTCTGGCATGTCTGAGAGGTGGTTCCTGCATGCCCGGCAAGTGATTCCGGAGTGTTCGCCAAGTGGTTCTGGCATAGTCGGCAGGTGATTTTGGCATGTCCGGCAGGTGGTTCAGGCGAGTTGAGCAGGTGGTTCCAACGTGCTTGGCAGGTGCTTCCGGCGTCTCCGGCACGTGTTTCTGGCACATCTGACAGGTGGTTCCGGCATGCCCGAAAGGTGATTCCGGTCTGTCCGGTAGGTGGTTCCAGCCTGCACGGCATGTGGTTCTGGTACGTCTCAGAGGTGGTTGCGCATGCCCAACAGGTGATTCCGGACTGTCCGCCACATGGTTCTGGCACGTCTGAGAGGTGGTTCCGGCATGCCCGGCAGGTCATCCCAGAGAGTCCTCCAAGTGGTTCTGGCATAACACGCAGGTGATTTTGGCGTGTCTGGCAGGTTGTTCCGTTGTGCTTGGCAGGTGGTTCAGGCTTGGCCGGCAGGTGGTTCCAGACTGTCCAGGACGTGTTTCCAGCTTCTCCGGCAGGTGGTTCTGGTACGTCTGAGAGGTGGTTCCGCCATGGCTGGCAGGTGATTCCGGACCGTCCCCCCGGTGGTTCTGGCATAGCCAGCAGTTGATATTGGCCTGTCCGGCAGGTGGTTCCAGCGAGTCGAACAGGTGGCTCCGGCGTGCTCGGCAGGTGGTTCCGGTCTGTCCGGTAGGTGATTCCGGCGTGTCCGGCACGTGCTTCCGGCACGTCTGAGAGGTGGTTCCGGCATGCGCGACAGGTGATTTCGGAGTGTCCGCCAGGTGGTTGTGGCGTACCCTGCAGGTGATTTTGGCGTGTCCGACAGGTGTTTCTGGCGAGTCGATCAGGTGGCTCCGGCATGCTCGGCAGGTGCTTCCGGCGTCTCCGGCACGTGGTTCTGGTGTGTCTGAGAGCTGGTTCCGGCATGTCCGGCAGATGATTCCGGAGTGTCCGCCAAGTGGTTCTGGCATACCCGGCTGGTGATTTGGGCATGTCAGGTAGGTGGTTCCGGCGAGTCGAGCAGGTGGCTCCGGCGTGCTCGGCAGGTTGTTCAGACGGGTCTGGCAGGTGTTTTCCGTCTGTTCGGGGTGTGGTTCCAGCATCTCATGCACATGGTTCTGGCACGTCTGAGATGTGGTTCCGGCCGGCCCGACAGGTGTTTCCGCAGTGTCCGCCAAGTGGTACTGGCGTAGTTGGCAGGTGATTTTGGCATGACCGTCAGGTGGTTCCAGCAAGCCCGGCAGGTGATTCCGAAGTGTTCCCCAACTGGTTGTGGCGTAGCCGGCAGGTGATTTTTGCGTGTCCGGCAGGTGGCTCTGGCGAGTCGAGCAGGTGGTTCCGGCGTGCTCGGCAGGTGCTTCCGGGGTCATTGGCACGTGGTTCTGGCATATCTGAGAGGTGGTTCCGGCATGCCCGGCAGGTGATTCCGGAGTGTTCGCCAAGTGTTTCCGGCGTAGCCGGCAGGTGATTTTGCATGTCCAGCGGTCGTTCCGGCGGGTCGAGCCGGTGGTTCCGGCGTGTCCGGCAGGTGGTTCCGGTCTGTCCGGCAGGTGGTTCTGTGGTGTCCGGCACGAGGTTCAGTCTGAGAGGCTGTGCCGGCATGCCCCTCACGTGATTCCGGCTTGTCCCGGAAGTGGTGCTGGTGTAGCGGGCAGGTGATTTTGGCGTGTCCGGCAGGTGGTTCAGGCGAGTTGAGCAGGTGGTTGCGACGTGCTCGGCAGGTGCTTCCGGCGTCTCCGGCACGTGTTTCTGGCACATCTGACTGGTGGTTCCGGCATGTCCAAAAGTTGATTCCGGTCTGTCCGGTAGGTGTTTCCGGCGTGCACGGCACGTGGTTCTGGTACGTGTCAGAGGTGGTTGCGTATGCCCAACAGGTGATTCCGGACTGTCCGCCACGTGCTTCTGGCACGTCTGAGAGGTGGTTCCAACATGCCCGGCAGGTCATTTCGGAGAGTCGTCCAAGTGGTTCTGGCATAGCCCGCAGGTGATTTTGGCGTGTCCGGCAGGTGGTGCCGCCGTGCTCGGCAGGTGGTTCAGGCATGGCCGTCACGTGGTTCCAGTCTGTCCAGGACGTGTTTCCAGCTTCTCCGGCAGGTGGTTCTGGTACGTCTGAGAGGTGGTTCCGCCATGGCTGGCAGGTGATCCCGGACTGTCCCCCAGGTGGTTCTGGCATAGCCAGCCGTTGATATTGGCCTGTCCGGCAGGTGGTTCCAGCGAGTCAAACAGGTGGCTCCGGCGTTCTTGGCAGGTGGTTCCGGTCTGTCCGGTAGGTGTTTCCGGCGTGTCTGGCACGTGCTTCCGGCACGTGTGAGAGGTGGTTCCGGCATGCGCGGCAGGTGATTCCGTAGTGTCCGCCAGGTGGTTCTGGCAAACCCGGCAGGTGATTTTGGCGTGTCCGGCAGGTGTTTCTGGCGAGTCGAGCAGGTGGTTCCGGCGTGCTCAGCAGGTGGTTCAGGCGGTTCTGGCAGGTGGTATCCGTCTGTTCGGGGTGTGGTTCCAGCATCTCATGAACACGTTTCTGGCACGTCTGAGATGTGGTTCCAGGGGCCCGACAGGTGTTTCCGCAGTGTCCGCCAAGTGGTTCTGGCGTAGTTGGCAGGTGATTTTGGCATGACTGGCAGGTGGTTCCAGCAAGCCCGGCAGGTGATTCCGAAGTGTTCCCCAACTGGTTGTGGCGTAGCCGGCAGGTGATTTTTGCGTGTCCGGCAGGTGGTTCTGGCGAGTCGAGCAGGTGGTTCCGGCGTGCTCGGCAGGTGCTTCTGGGGTCATTGGCGCATGGTCTGGCATATCTCAGAGGTGGTTCTGGCATGCCCGGCAGGTGATTCCGGAGTGTTCGCCAAGTGTTTCCGGCGTAGCCAGCAGGTGATTTTGCATGTCCAGCGGTCGTTCCTGCGGGTCGAGCCGGTGGTTCCGGCGTGTCCGGCAGGTGGTTCCGGTCTGTCCGGCAGGTGGTTCTGTGGTGTCCGGCACGAGGTTCAGTCTGAGAGGCTGTGCCGGCATGCCCCTCACGTGATTCCGGCTTGTCCCCGAAGTGGTTCTGGCATACCCGGCAGGTGATTTTGGCGTGTCCGGCAGGTGTTTCTGGCGAGTCGAGCAGGTGGCTCCGGCATGCTCGGCAGGTGCTTCCGGCGTCTCCGGCACTTGGTTCTGGTGTGTCTGAGAGCTGGTTCCGGCATGTCCGGCAGATGATTCCGGAATGTCCGCCAAGTGGTTCTGGCATACCCAGCAGGTGATTTTGGCGTGTCAGTGAGGTGGTACCGGTGAGTCGAACAGGTGGTTCTGGCGTGCTCAGCAGGTGGTTCAGGCGGTTCTGGCAGGTGGTATCCGTCTGTTCGGGGTGTGGTTCCAGCATCTCATCAACACGTTTCTGGCACGTCTGAGATGTGGTTCCAGCCAGCCCGACAGGTGTTTCCGCAGTGTCCGCCAAGCGGTTCTGGCGTAGTTGGCAGGTGATTTTGGCATGACTGGCAGGTGGTTCCAGCAAGCCTGGCAGGTGATTCCAAAGTGTTCACCAACTGGTTGTGGCGTAGCCGGCAGGTGATTTTTGCGTGATCGGCAGGTGGTTCTGGCGAGTCGAGCAGGTGGTTCCGGCGTGCTCGGCTGGTGCTTCCGGGGTCATTGGCACGGGGTTCTGGCATGTCTGAGAGGTGGTTCCGGCATGCGCGACAGGTGATTTCGGAGTGTCCGCCAGGTGGTTCTGGCGTACCCGGCAGGTGATTTTGGCGTGTCCGGCAGGTGTTTCTGGCGAGTCGAGCAGGTGGCTCCGGCGTGCTCGGCAGGTGCTTCCGGCGTCTCCGGCACGTGGTTCTGGTGTGTCTGAGAGCTGGTTCCGGCATGTCCGGCAGATGATTCCGGAGTGTCCGCCAAGTGGTTCTGGCATACCCGGCTGGTGATTTGGGCATGTCAGGTAGGTGGTTCCGGCGAGTCGAGGAGGTGGCTGCGGCGTGCTCGGCAGGTTGTTCAGACGGGTCTGGCAGGTGTTTTCCGTCTGTTCGGGGTGTGGTTCCAGCATCTCATGCACATGGTTCTGGCACGTCTGAGATGTGGTTCCGGCCGGCCCGACAGGTGTTTCCACAGTGTCCGCCAAGTGGTACTGGCGTAGTTGGCAGGTGATTTTGGCATGACCGGCAGGTGGTTCCAGCAAGCCCGGCAGGTGATTCCGAAGTGTTCCCCAACTGGTTATGGCGTAGCCGGCAGGTGATTTCTGCGTGTCCGGCAGGTGGTTCTGGCGAGTCGAGCAGGTGGTTCCGGCGTGCTCGTCAGGTGCTTCCGGGGTCATTGGCACGTGGTTCTGGCATATCTGAGAGGTGGTTCCGGCATGCCCGGCAGGTGATTCCGGAGTGTTCGCCAAGTGGTTCTGGCGTAGTCGGCAGGTGATTTCTTCGTTTCCGGCAGGTGGTTCTGGCGAGTCGAGCAGGTGGTTCCGGCGTGCTCGGCAGGTGCTTCCGGGGTCATTGGCACGTGGTTCTGGCATATGTGAGAGGTGGTTCCGGCATGCCCGGCACATGATTCCGGAGTGTTCGCCAAGTGTTTCCGGCGTAGCCGGCAGGTGATTTTGCATGTCCAGCGGTCGTTCCAGCGGGTCGAGCCGGTGGTTCCGGCGTGTCCGGCAGGTGGTTCTGGCAAGTCGAGCAGGTGGTTCCGGCATGCTCGGCAGGTGCTTCCGGGGTCATTGTCACGTGGTTCTTGCATATCTGAGCGGTGGTTCCGGCATGCCCGGCAGGTGATTCCAGAGTGTTCGCCAAGTGTTTCCGGCATAGCCGGCAGGTGATTTTGCATGTCCAGAGGTCGTTCCGGAGGGTCGAGCCGGTGGTTCCGGCGTGTCCGGCAGGTGGTTCCGGTCTGTCCGGCAGGTGGTTCTGTGGTGTCCGGCACGAGGTTCAATCTGAGAGGCTGAGCCGGCATGCCCCTCACGTGATTCCGGCTTGTCCCCGAAGTGGTGCTGGTGTAGCGGGCAGGTGATTTTGGCGTGTCCGGCAGGTGGTTCAGGCGAGTTGAGCAGGTGGTTGCGACGTGCTCGGCAGGTGCTTCCGGCGTCTCCGGCACGTGTTTCTGGCACATCTGACTGGTGGTTCCGGCATGCCCAAAAGTTGATTCCGGTCTGTCCGGTAGGTGGTTCCGACGTGCACGGCACGTGGTTCTGGTACGTGTCAGAGGTGGTTGCGTATGCCCAACAGGTGATTCCGGACTGTCCGCCACGTGCTTCTGGCACGTCTGAGAGGTGGTTCCAACATGCCCGGCAGGTCATTTCGGAGAGTCGTCCAAGTGGTTCTGGCGTAGCCCGCAGGTGATTTTTGCGTGTCCGGAAGGTGGTTCCGCCGTGCTCGGCAGGTGGTTCAGGCATGGACGTCACGTGGTTCCAGTCTGTCCAGGACGTGTTTCCAGCTTCTCCGGCAGGTGGTTCTGGTACGTCTGAGAGGTGGTTCCGCCATGGCTGGCAGGTGATCCCGGACTGTCCCCCAGGTGGTTCTGGCATAGCCAGCAGTTGATATTGGCCTGTCCGGCACGTGGTTCCAGCGAGTCGAACAGGTGGCTCCGGCGTTCTTGGCAGGTGGTTCCGGTCTGTCCGGTAGGTGATTCCGGCGTGTCTGGCACGTGCTTCCGGCACATCTGAGAGGTGGTTCCGGCATGCGAGGCAGGTGATTCCGTAGCGTCCGCCAGGTGGTTCTGGCGTACCCGGCAGGTGATTTTGGCGTGTCCGGCAGGTGTTTCTGGCGAGTCGAGCAGGTGGCTCCGGCATGCTCGACAGGTGCTTCCAGCGTCTCCGGCACTTGGTTCTGGTGTGTCTGAGAGCTGGTTCCGGCATGTCCGGCAGATGATTCCGGAGTGTCCGCCAAGTGGTTCTGGCATACCCAGCCGGTGATTTTGGCGTGTCAGGGAGGTGGTACCGGTGAGTCGAGCAGGTGGTTCCGGCGTGCTCAGCAGGTGGTTCAGGCGGTTCTGGCAGGTGGTATCCGTCTGTTCGGGGTATGGTTCCAGCATCTCATGAACACGTTTCTGGCACGTCTGAGATGTGGTTCCAGCCGGCCCGACAGGTGTTTCCGCAGTGTCCGCCAAGCGGTTCTGGCGTAGTTGGCAGGTGATTTTGGCATGACTGGCAGGTGGTTCCAGCAAGCCTGGCAGGTGATTCCAAAGTGTTCACCAACTGGTTGTGGCGTAGCCGGCAGGTGATTTTTTCGTGATCGGCAGGTGGTTCTGGCGAGTCGAGCAGGTGGTTCCGGCGTGCTCGGCTGGTGCTTCCGCGGTCATTGGCACGGGGTTCTGGCATGTCTGAGAGGTGGTTCCTGCATGCCCGGCAAGTGATTCCGGAGTGTTCACCAAGTGGTTCTGGCATAGTCGGCAGGTGATTTTGGCATGTCCGGCAGGTGGTTCAGGCGAGTTGAGCAGGTGGTTCCAACGTGCTTGGCAGGTGCTTCCGGCGTCACCGGCACGTGTTTCTGGCACATCTGAAAGGTGGTTCCGGCATGCCCGAAAGGTGATTCCGGTCTGTCCGGTAGGTGGTTCCAGCCTGCACGGCATGTGGTTCTGCTACGTCTCAGAGGTGGTTGCGCATGCCCAACAGGTGATTCCGGACTGTCCGCCACATGGTTCTGGCACGTCTGAGAGGTGGTTCCGGCATGCCCGGCAGGTCATCCCAGAGAGGCCTCCAAGTGGTTCTGGCATAACACGCAGGTGATTTTGGCGTGTCTGGCAGGTTGTTCCGTTGTGCTTGGCAGGTGGTTCAGGCTTGGCCGGCAGGTGGTTCCAGACTGCCCAGGACGTGTTTCCAGCTTCTCCGGCAGGTGGTTCTGGTACGTCTGAGAGGTGGTTCCGCCATGGCTGGCAGGTGATTCCGGACCGTCCCCCAGGTGGTTCTGGCATAGCCAGCAGTTGATATTGGCCTGTCCGGCAGGTGGTTCCAGCGAGTCGAACAGGTGGCTCCGGCGTGCTCGGCAGGTGGTTCCGGTCTGTCCGGTAGGAGATTCCGGTGTGTCCGGCACGTGCTTCCGGCACGTGTGAGAGGTGGTTCCGGCATGGGCGACAGGTGGTTTCGGAGTGTCCGCCAGGTGGTTCTGGCGTACCCGGCAGGTGATTTTGGCGTGTCCGGCAGGTGTTTCTGGCGAGTCGAGCAGGTGGCTCCGGCATGCTCGGCAGGTGCTTCCGGCGTCTCCGGCACGTGGTTGTGGTGTGTCTGAGAGCTGGTTCCGGTATGTCCGGCAGATGATTCCGGAGTGTCCGCCACGTGGTTCTGGCATACCCGGCTGGTGATTTGGGCATGTCAGGTAGGTGGTTCCGGCGAGTCGAGCAGGTGCTCCGGCGTGCTCGGCAGGTTGTTCAGACGGGTCTGGCAGGTGTTTTCCGTCTGTTCGGGGTGTGGTTCCAGCATCTCATGCACATGGTTCTGGCACGTCTGAGATGTGGTTCCGGCCGGCCCGACAGGTGTTTCCACAGTGTCCGCCAAGTGGTACTGGCGTAGTTGGCAGGTGATTTTGGCATGACCGGCAGGTGGTTCCAGCAAGCCCGGCAGGTGATTCCGAAGTGTTCCCCAACTGGTTGTGGCATAGCCGGCAGGTGATTTTTGCGTGTCCGGCAGGTGGTTCTGGCGAGTCGAGCAGGTGGTTCCGGCGTGCTCGGCAGGTGCTTCCGGGGTCATTGGCACGTGGTTCTGGCATATGTGAGAGGAGGTTCCGGCATGCCCGGCAGGTGATTCCGGAGTGTTCGCCAAGTGTTTCCGGCGTAGCCGGCAGGTGATTTTGCATGTCCAGCGGTCGTTCCGGCGGGTCGAGCCAGTGGTTCCGGCGTGTCCGGCAGGTGGTTCCGGTCTGTCCGGCAGGTGGTTCTGTGGTGTCCGGCACGAGGTTCAGTCTGAGAGGCAGTGCCGGCATGCCCCTCACGTGATTCCGGCTTGTCCCCGAAGTGGTGCTGGTGTAGCGGGCAGGTGATTTTGGCGTGTCCGGCAGGTGGTTCAGGCGAGTTGAGCAGGTGGTTGCGACGTGCTCGGCAGGTGCTTCCGGCGTCTCCGGCACGTGTTTCTGGCACATCTGACTGGTGGTTCCGGCATGCCCAAAAGTTGATTCCGGTCTGTCCGGTAGGTGGTTCCGACGTGCACGGCACGTGGTTCTGGTACGTGTCAGAGGTGGTTGCGTATGCCCAACAGGTGATTCCGGACTGTCCGCCACGTGCTTCTGGCACGTCTGAGAGGTGGTTCCGGCATGCCCGGCAGGTCATCCCAGAGAGTCCTCCAAGTGGTTCTGGCATAACACGCAGGTGATTTTGGCGTGTCTGGCAGGTTGTTCCGTTGTGCTTGGCAACGGGTCAGGCTTGGCCGTCACGTGGTTCCAGTCTGTCCAGGACGTGTTTCCAGCTTCTCCGGCAGGTGGTTCTGGTACGTCTGAGAGGTGGTTCCGCCATGGCTGGCAGGTGATCCCGGACTGTCCCCCAGGTGGTTCTGGCATAGCCAGCAGTTGATATTGGCCTGTCCGGCAGCTGGTTCCAGCGAGTCGAACAGGTGGCTCCGGCGTTCTTGGCAGGTGGTTCCGGTCTGTCCGGTAGGTGTTTCCGGCGTGTCTGGCACGTGCTTCCGGCACGTCTGAGAGGTGGTTCCGGCATGCGCGGCAGGTGATTCCGTAGTGTCCTCCAGGTGGTTCTGGCATACCCGGCAGGTGATTTTGGCGTGTCCGGCAGGTGTTTCTGGCGAGTCGAGCAGGTGGTTCCGGCGTGCTCAGCAGGTGGTTCAGGCGGTTCTGGCAGGTGGTATCCGTCTGTTCGGGGTGTGGTTCCAGCATCTCATGAACACGTTTCTGGCACGTCTGAGATGTGGTTCCAGGGGCCCGACAGGTGTTTCCGCAGTGTCCGCCAAGTGGTTCTGGCGTAGTTGGCAGGTGATTTTGGCATGACTGGCAGGTGGTTCCAGCAAGCCCGGCAGGTGATTCCGAAGTGTTCCCCAACTGGTTGTGGCGTAGCCGGCAGGTGATTTTTGCGTGTCCGGCAGGTGGTTCTGGCGAGTCGAGCAGGTGGTTCCGGCGTGCTCGGCAGGTGCTTCCGGGGTCATTGGCACGTGGTTCTGGCATATCTGAGAGATGGTTCCGGCATGCCCGGCAGGTGATTCCGGAGTGTTCGGCAAGTGTTTCCGGCGTAGCCAGCAGGTGATTTTGCATGTCCAGCGGTCGTTCCTGCGGGTCGAGCCGGTGGTTCCGGCGTGTCCGGCAGGTGGTTCCGGTCTGTCCGGCAGGTGGTTCTGTGGTGTCCGGCACGAGGTTCACTCTGAGAGGCTGTGCCGGCATGCCCCTCACGTGATTCCGGCTTGTCCCCGAAGTGGTTCTGGCATACCCGGCAGGTGATTTTGGCGTGTCCGGCAGGTGTTTCTGGCGAGTCGAGCAGGTGGCTCCGGCATGCTCGGCAGGTGCTTCCGGCGTCTCCGGCACTTGGTTCTGGTGTGTCTGAGAGCTGGTTCCGGCATGTCCGGCAGATGATTCCGGAATGTCCGCCAAGTGGTTCTGGCATACCCAGCAGGTGATTTTGGCGTGTCAGTGAGGTGGTACCGGTGAGTCGAACAGGTGGTTCTGGCGTGCTCAGCAGGTGGTTCAGGCGGTTCTGGCAGGTGGTATCCGTCTGTTCGGGGTGTGGTTCCAGCATCTCATGAACACGTTTCTGGCACGTCTGAGATGTGGTTCCAGCCGGCCCGACAGGTGTTTCCGCAGTGTCCGCCAAGCGGTTCTGGCGTAGTTGGCAGGTGATTTTGGCATGACTGGCAGGTGGTTCCAGCAAGCCTGGCAGGTGATTCCAAAGTGTTCACCAACTGGTTGTGGCGTAGCCGGCAGGTGATTTTTGCGTGATCGGCAGGTGGTTCTGGCGAGTCGAGCAGGTGGTTCCGGCGTGCTCGGCTGGTGCTTCCGGGGTCATTGGCACGGGGTTCTGGCATGTCTGAGAGGTGGTTCCTGCATGCCCGGCAAGTGATTCCGGAGTGTTCGCCAAGTGGTTCTGGCATAGTCGGCAGGTGATTTTGGCATGTCCGGCAGGTGGTTCAGGCGAGTTGAGCAGGTGGTTCCAACGAGCTTGGCAGGTGCTTCCGGCGTCTCCGGCACGTGTTTCTGGCACATCTGACAGGTGGTTCCGGCATGCCCGAAAGGTGATTCCAGTCTGTCCGGTAGGTGGTTCCAGCCTGCACGGCATGTGGTTCTGGTACGTCTCAGAGGTGGTTGCGCATGCCCAACAGGAGATTCCGGACTGTCCGCCACATGGTTCTGGCAGGTCTGAGAGGTGGTTCCGGCATGCCCGGCAGGTCATCCCAGAGAGTCCTCCAAGTGGTTCTGGCATAACACGCAGGTGATTTTGGCGTGTCTGGAAGGTTGTTCCGTTGTGCTTGGCAGGTGGTTCAGGCTTGGCCGGCAGGTGGTTCCAGACTGTCCAGGACGTGTTTCCAGCTTCTCCGGCAGGTGGTTCTGGTACGTCTGAGCGGTGGTTCTGCCATGGCTGGCAGGTGATTCAGGACCGTCCCCAGGTGGTTCTGGCATAGCCAGCAGTTGATATTGGCCTGTCCGCCAGGTGGTTCCAGCGAGTCGAACAGGTGGCTCCGGCGTGCTCGGCAGGTGGTTCCGGTCTGTCCGCTAGGTGATTCCGGCGTGTCCGGCACGTGCTTCCGGCACGTCTGAGAGGTGGTTCCGGCATGCGCGACAGGTGATTTCGGAGTGTCCGCCAGGTGGTTCTGGCGTACCCGGCAGGTGATTTTGGCGTGTCCGGCAGGTGTTTCTGGCGAGTCGAGCAGGTGGCTCCGGCGTGCTCGGCAGGTGCTTCCGGCGTCTCCGGCACGTGGTTCTGGTGTGTCTGAGAGCTGGTTCCGGCATGTCCGGCAGATGATTCCGGAGTGTCCGCCAAGTGGTTCTGGCATACCCGGCTGGTGATTTGGGCATGTCAGGTAGGTGGTTCCGGCGAGTCGAGGAGGTGGCTGCGGCGTGCTCGGCAGGTTGTTCAGACGGGTCTGGCAGGTGTTTTCCGTCTGTTCGGGGTGTGGTTCCAGCATCTCATGCACATGGTTCTGGCACGTCTGAGATGTGGTTCCGGCCGGCCCGACAGGTGTTTCCACAGTGTCCGCCAAGTGGTACTGGCGTAGTTGGCAGGTGATTTTGGCATGACCGGCAGGTGGTTCCAGCAAGCCCGGCAGGTGATTCCGAAGTGTTCCCCAACTGGTTATGGCGTAGCCGGCAGGTGATTTCTGCGTGTCCGGCAGGTGGTTCTGGCGAGTCGAGCAGGTGGTTCCGGCGTGCTCGTCATGTGCTTCCGGGGTCATTGGCACGTGGTTCTGGCATATCTGAGAGGTGGTTCCGGCATGCCCGGCAGGTGATTCCGGAGTGTTCGCCAAGTGGCTCTGGCGTAGTCGGCAGGTGATTTCTTCGTTTCCGGCAGGTGGTTCTGGCGAGTCGAGCAGGTGGTTCCGGCGTGCTCGGCAGGTGCTTCCGGGGTCATTGGCACGTGGTTCTGGCATATGTGAGAGGTGGTTCCGGCATGCCCGGCACATGATTCCGGAGTGTTCGCCAAGTGTTTCCGGCGTAGCCGGCAGGTGATTTTGCATGTCCAGCGGTCGTTCCAGCGGGTCGAGCCGGTGGTTCCGGCGTGTCTGGCAGGTGGTTCCGGTCTGTCCGGCAGGTGGTTCTGTGGTGTCCGGCACGAGGTTCAGTCTGAGAGGCTGTGCCGGCATGCCCCTCACGTGATTCCGGCTTGTCCCCGAAGTGGTGCTGGTGTAGCGGGCAGGTTATTTTGGCATGTCCGGCAGGTGTTTCAGGCGAGTTGAGCAGGTGGTTCCAACGTGCTTGGCAGGTGCTTCCGGCTTCTCCGGCACGTGTTTCTGGCACATCTGACAGGTGGTTCCGGCATGCCCGAATTGTGATTCCGGTCTGTCCGGTAGGTGGTTCCAGCCTGCACGGCATGTGGTTCTGGTACGTCTCAGAGGTGGTTGCGCATGCCCAACAGGTGATTCCGGACTGTCCGCCACATGGTTCTGGCACGTCTGAGAGGTGGTTCCGGCATGCCCGGCAGGTCATCCCAGAGAGTCCTCCAAGTGGTTCTGGCATAACACGCAGGTGATTTTGGCGTGTCTGGCAGGTTGTTCCGTTGTGCTTGGCAGGCGGTTCAGGCTTGGCCGGCAGGTGGTTCCAGACTGTCCAGGACGTGTTTCCAGATTCTCCGGCAGGTGGTTCTGGTATGTCTGAGAGGTGGTTCCGCCATGGCTGGCAGGTGATTCCGGACCGTCCCCCCGGTGGTTCTGGCATAGCCAGCAGTTGATATTGGCCTGTCCGGCAGGTGGTTCCAGCGAGTCGAACAGGTGGCTCCGGCGTGCTCGGCAGGTGGTTCCGGTCTGTCCGGTAGGTGATTCCGGCGTGTCCTGCGCGTGCTTCCGGCACGTCTGAGAGGTGGTTCCGGCATGCGCGACAGGTGATTTCGGAGTGTCCGCCAGGTGGTTCTGGCGTACCCAGCAGGTGATTTTGGCGTGTCCGGCAGGTGTTTCTGGCGAGTCGAGCAGGTGGCTCCGGCATTCTCGGCAGGTGCTTCCGGCGTCTCCGGCACGTGGTTCTGGTGTGTCTGAGAGCTGGTTCCGGCATGTCCGGCAGATGATTCCGGAGTGTCCGCCAAGTGGTTCTGGCATACCCGGATGGTGATTTGGGCATGTCAGGTAGGTGGTTCCGGCGAGTCGAGGAGGTGGCTCCGGCGTGCTCGGCAGGTTGTTCAGACGGGTCTGGCAGGTGTTTTCCGTCTGTTCGGGGTGTGGTTCCAGCATCTCATGCACATGGTTCTGGCACGTCTGAGATGTGGTTCCGGCCGGCCCGACAGGTGTTTCCTCAGTGTCCGCCAAGTGGTACTGGCGTAGTTGGCAGGTGATTTTGGCATGACCGGCAGGTGGTTCCAGCAAGCCCGGCAGGTGATTCCGAAGTGTTCCCCAACTGGTTGTGGCGTAGCCGGCAGGTGATTTCTGCGTGTCCGGCAGGTGGTTCTGGCGAGTCGAGCAGGTGGTTCCGGCGTGCTCGTCAGGTGCTTCCGGGGTCATTGGCACGTGGTTCTGGCATATCTGAGAGGTGGTTCCGGCATGCCCAGCAGGTGATTCCGGAGTGTTCGCCAAGTGGTTCTGGCGTAGTCGGCAGGTGATTTCTGCGTTTCCGGCAGGTGGTTCTGGCGAGTCGAGCAGGTGGTTCCGGCGTGCTCGGCAGGTGCTTCCGGGGTCATTGGCACGTTGTTCTGGCATATCTGAGAGGTGGTTCCGGCATGCCCGGCAGGTGATTCCGGAGTGTTCCCCAAGTGTTTCCGGTGTAGCTGGCAGGTGATTTTGCATGTCCAGTGGTCGTTCCGGTGGGTCGAGCCGGTAGTTCCGGCGTGTCCGGCAGGTGGTTCCGGTCTGTCCGGCAGGTGGTTCTGTGGTGTCCGGCACGAGGTTCAGTCTGAGAGGCTGTGCCGGCATGTCCCTCACGTGATTCCGGCTTGTCCCCGAAGTGGTGCTGGTGTAGCGGGCAGGTGATTTTGGCGTGTCCGGCAGGTGGTTCAGGCGAGTTGAGCAGGTGGTTGCGACGTGCTCGGCAGGTGCTTCCGGCGTCTCCGGCACGTGTTTCTGGCACATATGACTGGTGGTTCCGGCATGCCCAAAAGTTGATTCCGGTCTGTCCGGTAGGTGGTTCCGGCGTGCACGGCACGTGGTTCTGGTACGTGTCAGAGGTGGTTGCGTATGCCCAACAGGTGATTCCTGACAGTCCGCCACGTGCTTCTGGCACGTCTGAGAGGTGGTTCCAACATGCCCGGCAGGTCATTTCGGAGAGTCGTCCAAGTGGTTCTGGCGTAGCCCGCATGTGATTTTGGCGTGTCCGACAGGTGGTTCCGCCGTGCTCGGCAGGTGGTTCAGGCATGGCCGTCACGTGGTTCCAGTCTGTCCAGGACGTGTTTCCAGCTTCTCCGGCAGGTGGTTCTGGTACGTCTGAGAGGTGGTTCTGCCATGGCTGACAGGTGATTCCGGACTGTCCACCAGGTGGTTCTGGCATAGCCAGCAGTTGATATTGGCCTGTCCGGCAGGTGGTTCCAGCGAGTCAAACAGGTGGCTCCGGCGTTCTTGGCAGGTGGTTCCGGTCTGTCCGGTAGGTGTTTCCGGCGTGTCTGGCACGTGCTTCCGGCACGTCTGAGAGGTGGTTCCGGCATGCGCGGCAGGTGATTCCGTAGTGTCCGCCAGGTGGTTCTGGCATATCCTGCAGGTGATTTTGGCGTGTCCGGCAGGTGTTTCTGGCGAGTCGATTAGGTGGCTCCGGCATGCTCGGCAGGTGCTTCCGGAGTCTCCGGCACTTGGTTCTAGTGTGTCTGAGAGCTGGTTCCGGCATGTCCGGCAGATGATTCCGGAGTGTCCGCCAAGTGGTTCTGGCATACCCAGCAGGTGATTTTGGCGTGTCAGGGAGGTGGTACCGGTGAGTCGAGCAGGTGGTTCCGGCGTGCTCAGCAGGTGGTTCAGGAGGTTCTGGCAGGTGGTATCCGTCTGTTCGGGGTGTGGTTCCAGCATCTCATGAACACGTTTCTGGCACGTCTGAGATGTGGTTCCAGCCAGCCCGACAGGTGTTTCCGCAGTGTCCGCCAAGCGGTTCTGGCGTAGTTGGCAGGTGATTTTGGCATGACTGGCAGGTGGTTCCAGCAAGCCCGGCAGGTGATTCCGAAGTGTTCACCAACTGGTTGTGGCGTAGCCGGCAGGTGATTTTTGCGTGATCGGCAGGTGGTTCTGGCGAGTCGAGCAGGTGGTTGCGGCGTGCTCGGCAGGTGCTTCCGGGGTCATTGGCACGTGCTTCTGTCATATCTGAGAGGTGGTTCCGGCATGACCGGCAGGTGATTCCGGAGTGTTCGCCAAGTGTTTCCGGCGTAGCCGGCAGGTGATTTTGCATGTCCAGCGGTCGTTCCGGCGGGTCGAGCCGGTGGTTCCGGCGTGTCCGGCAGGTGGTTCCGGTCTGTCCGGCAGGTGGTTCTGTGGTGTCCGGCACGAGGTTCAGTCTGAGAGGCTGTGCCGGCCTGCCCCTCACGTGATTCCGGCTTGTCCCCGAAGTGGTGCTGGTGTAGCGGGCAGGTGATTTTGGCGTGTCTGGCAGGTGGTTCTGGCGAGTCGAGCAGGTGGCTCCGGCATGCTCAGCAGGTGCTTCCGGCGTCTCCGGCACTTGGTTCTGGTGTGTCTGAGAGCTGGTTCCGGCATGTCCGGCAGATGGTTCCAGAGTGTCCGCCGAGTGGTTCTGGCATTCCCATCCGGTGATTTTGGCGTGTCAGGGAGGTGGTACCGGTGAGTCGAGCAGGTGGTTCCGGCGTGCTCAGCAGGTGGTTCAGGCGGTTCTGGCAGGTGGTATCCGTCTGTTCGGGATGTGGTTCCATCATCTCATGAACACGTTTCTGGCACGTCTGAGATGTGGTTCCAGCCGGCCCGACAGGTGTTTCCGCAGTGTCCGCCAAGCGGTTCTGGCGTAGTTGGCAGGTGATTTTGGCATGACTGGCAGGTGGTTCCAGCAAGCCTGGCAGGTGATTCCAAAGTGTTCACCAACAGGTTGTGGCGTAGCCGGCAGGTGATTTTTGCGTGATCGGCAGGTGGTTCTGGCGAGTCGAGCAGGTGGTTCCGGCGTGCTCGGCTGGTGCTTCCGGGGTCATTGGCACGGGGTTCTGGCATGTCTGAGAGGTGGTTCCTGCATGCCCGGCAAGTGATTCCGGAGTGTTCGCCAAGTGGTTCTGGGATAGTCGGCAGGTGATTTTGGCATGTCCGGCAGGTGGTTCAGGCGAGTTGAGCAGGTGGTTCCAACGTGCTTGGCAGGTGCTTCCGGCGTCTCCGGCACGTGTTTCTGGCACATCTGACAGGTGGTTCCGGCATGCCCAAAAGTTGATTCCGGTCTGTCCGGTAGGTGGTTCCGGCGTGCACGGCACGTGGTTCTGGTACGTGTCAGAGGTGGTTGCGTATGCCCAACAGGTGATTCCTGACAGTCCGCCACGTGCTTCTGGCACGTCTGAGAGGTGGTTCCAGCATGCCCGGCAGGTCATTTCAGAGAGTCGTCCAAGTGGTTCTGGCGTAGCCCGCAGGTGATTTTGGCGTGTCCGACAGGTGGTTCCGCCGTGCTCGGCAGGTGGTTCAGGCATGGCCGTCACGTGGTTCCAGTCTGTCCAGGACGTGTTTCCAGCTTCTCCGGCAGGTGTTTCTGGTACGTCTGAGAGGTGGTTCCGCCATGGCTGGCAGGTGATTCCGGACTGTCCCCCAGGTGGTTCTGGCATAGCCAGCAGTTGATATTGGCCTGTCCGGCAGGTGGTTCCAGCGAGTCGAACAGGTGGCTCCGGCGTTCTTGGCAGGTGGTTCCGGTCTGTCCGGTAGGTGATTCCGGCGTTTCTGGCACGTGCTTCCGGCACGTCTGAGAGGTGGTTCCGGCATGCGCGGCAGGTGATTCCGTAGTGTCCGCCAGGTGGTTCTGGCATATGCTGCAGGTGATTTTGGCGTGTGCGGCAGGTGTTTCTGGCGAGTCGATTAGGTGGCTCCGGCATGCTCGGCAGGTGCTTCCGGCGTCTCAGGCACTTGGTTCTGGTGTGTCTGATAGCTGGTTCCGGCATGTCCGGCAGATGATTCCGGAGTGTCCACCAAGTGGTTCTGGCATACCCAGCAGGTGATTTTGGCATGTCAGGGAGGTGGTACCGGTGAGTCGAGCAGGTGGTTCCGGCGTGCTCAGCAGGTGGTTCAGGAGGTTCTGGCAGGTGGTATCCGTCTGTTCGGGGTGTGGTTCCAGCATCTCATGAACACGTTTCTGGCACGTCTGAGATGTGGTTCCAGCCGGCCCGACAGGTGTTTCCGCAGTGTCCGCCAAGCGGTTCTGGCGTAGTTGGCAGGTGATTTTGGCATGACCGGTAGTTGGTTCCAGCAAGCCCGGCAGGTGATTCCAAAGTGTTCCCCAACTGGTTGTGGCGTAGCCGGCAGGTGATTTTTGCGTGATCGGCAGGTGGTTCTGGCGAGTCGAGCAGGTGGTTCCGGCGTGCTCGGCTGGTGCTTCCGGGGTCATTGGCACGGGGTTCTGGCATGTCTGAGAGGTGGTTCCTGCATGCCCGGCAAGTGATTCCGGAGTGTTCGCCAAGTGGTTCTGGCATAGTCGGCAGGTGATTTTGGCATGTCCGGCAGGTGGTTCAGGCGAGTTGAGCAGGTGGTTCCAACGTGCTTGGCAGGTGCTTCCGGCGTCTCCGGCACGTGTTTCTGGCACATCTGACAGGGGGTTCCGGCATGCCCGAAAGGTGATTCCGGTCTGTCCGGTAGGTGGTTCCAGCCTGCACAGCATGTGGTTCTGGTACGTCTCAGAGTTGGTTGCGGATGCCCAACAGGTGATTCCGGACTGTCCGCCACATGGTTCTGGCACGTCTGAGAGGTGGTTCCGGCATGCCCGGCAGGTCATCCCAGAGAGTCCTCCAAGTGGTTCTGGCATAACACGCAGGTGATTTGGGCGTGTCTGGCAGGTTGTTCCGTTGTGCTTGGCAGGTGGTTCAGGCTTGGCCGGCAGGTGGTTCCAGACTGTCCAGGACGTGTTTCCAGCTTCTCAGGCAGGTGGTTCTGGTACGTCTGAGAGGTGGTTCCGCCATGGCTGGCAGGTGATTCCGGACCGTCCCCCCCGGTGGTTCTGGCATAGCCAGCAGTTGATATTGGCCTGTCCGGCAGGTGGTTCCAGCGAGTCGAACAGGTGGCTCCGGCGTGCTCGGCAGGTGGTTCCGGTCTGTCCGGTAGGTGATTCCGGCGTGTCCGGCACGTGCTTCCGGCACGTCTGAGAGGTGGTTCCGGCATGCGCGACAGGTGATTTCGGAGTGTCCGCCAGGTGGTTCTGGCGTACCCAGCAGGTGATTTTGGCGTGTCCGGCAGGTGTTTCTGGCGAGTCGATCAGGTGGCTCCGGCATGCTCGGCAGGTGCTTCCGGCGTCTCCGGCACGTGGTTCTGGTGTGTCTGAGAGCTGGTTCCGGCATGTCCGGCAGATGATTCCGGAGTGTCCGCCAAGTGGTTCTGGCATACCCGGATGGTGATTTGGGCATGTCAGGTAGGTGGTTCCGGCGAGTCGAGGAGGTGGCTCCGGCGTGCTCGGCAGGTTGTTCAGACGGGTCTGGCAGGTGTTTTCCGACTGTTCGGGGTGTGGTTCCAGCATCTCATGCACATGGTTCTGGCACGTCTGAGATGTGGTTCCGGCCGGCCCGACAGTTGTTTCCACAGTGTCCGCCAAGTGGTACTGGCGTAGTTGGCAGGTGATTTTGGCATGACCGGCAGGTGGTTCCAGCAAGCCCGGCAGGTGATTCCGAAGTGTTCCCCAACTGGTTGTGGCGTAGCCGGCAGGTGATTTCTGCGTGTCCGGCAGGTGGCTCTGGCGAGTCGAGCAGGTGGTTCCGGCGTGCTCGTCAGGTGCTTCCGGGGTCATTGGCACGTGGTTCTGGCATATCTGAGAGGTGGTTCCGGCATGCCCGGCAGGTGATTCCGGAGTGTTCGCCAAGTGTTTCCGGCGTAGCCGGCAGGTGATTTTGCATGTCCAGCGGTCGTTCCGGCGGGTAGAGCCGGTGGTTCCGGCGTGTCCGGCAGGTGGTTCCGGTCTGTCCGGCAGGTGGTTCTGTGCTGTCCGGCACGAGGTTCACTCTGAGAGGCTGTGCCGGCATGCCCCTCACGTGATTCCGGCTTGTCCCCGAAGTGGTGCTGGTGTAGCGGGCAGGTGATTTTGGCGTGTCCGGCAGGTGGTTCAGGCGAGTTGAGCAGGTGGTTGCGACGTGCTCGGCAGGTGCTTCCGGCGTCTCCGGCACGTGTTTCTGGCACATCTGACTGGTGGTTCCGGCATGCCCAAAAGTTGATCCCGGTCTGTCCGGTAGGTGGTTCCGGCGTGCACGGCACATGGTTCTGGTACGTGTCAGAGGTGGTTGCGTATGCCCAACAGGTGATTCCGGACTGTCCGCCACGTGCTTCTGGCACGTCTGAGAGATGGTTCCAACATGCCCGGCAGGTCATTTCGGAGAGTCGTCCAAGTGGTTCTGTCGTAGCCCGCAGGTGATTTTGGCGTGTCCGGCAGGTGTTTCTGGCGAGTCGAGCAGGTGGCTCCGGCATGCTCAGCAGGTGCTTCCGGCGTCTCCGGCACTTGGTTCTGGTGTGTCTGAGAGCTGGTTCCGGCATGTCCGGCAGATGGTTCCAGAGTGTCCGCCGAGTGGTTCTGGCATTCCCAGCCGGTGATTTTGGCGTGTCAGGGAGGTGGTACCGGTGAGTCGAGCAGGTGGTTCCGGCGTGCTCAGCAGGTGGTTCAGGCGGTTCTGGCAGGTGGTATCCGTCTGTTCGGGATGTGGTTCCATCATCTCATGAACACGTTTCTGGCACGTCTGAGATGTGGTTCCAGCCGGCCCGACAGGTGTTTCCGCAGTGTCCGCCAAGCGGTTCTGGCGTAGTTGGCAGGTGATTTTGGCATGACTGGCAGGTGGTTCCAGCAAGCCTGGCAGGTGATTCCAAAGTGTTCACCAACTGGTTGTGGCGTAGCCGGCACCTGATTTTTGCGTGATCGGCAGGTGGTTCTGGTGAGTCGAGCAGGTGGTTCCGGCGTGCTCGGCTGGTGATTCCGGGGTCATTGGCACGGGGTTCTGGCATGTCTGAGAGGTGGTTCCTGCATGCCCGGCAAGTGATTCCGGAGTGTTCGCCAAGTGGTTCTGGCATAGTCGGCAGGTGATTTTGGCATGTCCGGCAGGTGGTTCAGGCGAGTTGAGCAGGTGGTTCCAACGTGCTTGGCAGGTGATTCCAGCGTCTCCCGCATGTGCTTCTGGCACGTCTGAGAGGTGGTTCCAACATGCCCGGCAGGTCATTTCGGAGAGTCGTCCAAGTGGTTCTGGCGTAGCCCGCAGGTGATTTTGGCGTGTCCGACAGGTGGTTCCGCCGTGCTCGGCAGGTGGTTCAGGCATGGCCGTCACGTGGTTCCAGTCTGTCCAGGACGTGTTTCCAGCTTCTCCGGCAGGTGGTTCTGGTACGTCTGAGAGGTGGTTCTGCCATGGCTGGCAGGTGATTCCGGACTGTCCACCAGGTGGTTCTGGCATAGCCAGCAGTTGATATTGGCCTGTCCGGCAGGTGGTTCCAGCGAGTCGAACAGGTGGCTCCGGCGTTCTTGGCAGGTGGTTCCGGTCTGTCCGGTAGGTGTTTCCGGCGTGTCTGGCACGTGCTTCCGGCACGTCTGAGAGGTGGTTCCGGCATGCGTGGCAGGTGATTCCGTAGTGTCCGCCAGGTGGTTGTGGCATATCCTGCAGGTGATTTTGGCGTGTGCGTCAGGTGTTTCTGGCGAGTCGATTAGGTGGCTCCGGCATGCTCGGCAGGTGCTTCCGGAGTCTCCGGCACTTGGTTCTAGTGTGTCTGAGAGCTGGTTCCGGCATGTCCGGCAGATGATTCCGGAGTGTCCGCCAAGTGGTTCTGGCATACCCAGCAGGTGATTTTGGCGTGTCAGGGAGGTGGTACCGGTGAGTCGAGCAGGTGGTTCCGGCGTGCTCAGCAGGTGGTTCAGGAGGTTCTGGCAGGTGGTATCCGTCTGTTCGGGGTGTGGTTCCAGCATCTCATGAACACGTTTCTGGCACGTCTGAGATGTGGTTCCAGCCGGCCCGACAGGTGTTTCCGCAGTGTCCGCCAAGCGGTTCTGGCGTAGTTGGCAGGTGATTTTGGCATGACTGGCAGGTGGTTCCAGCAAGCCCGGCAGGTGATTCCGAAGTGTTCACCAACTGGTTGTGGCGTAGCCGGCAGGTGATTTTTGCGTGATCGGCAGGTGGTTCTGGCGAGTCGAGCAGGTGGTTGCGGCGTGCTCGGCAGGTGCTTCCGGGGTCATTGGCACGTGCTTCTGTCATATCTGAGAGGTGGTTCCGGCACGACCGGCAGATGATTCCGGAGTGTTCGCCAAGTGTTTCCGGCGTAGCCGGCAGGTGATTTTGCATGTCCAGCGGTCGTTCCGGCGGGTCGAGCCGGTGGTTCCGGCGTGTCCGGCAGTTGGTTCCGGTCTGTCCGGCAGGTGGTTCTGTGGTGTCCGGCACGAGGTTCAGTCTGAGAGGCTGTGCCGGCCTTCCCCTCACGTGATTCCGGCTTGTCCCCGAAGTGGTGCTGGTGTAGCGGGCAGGTGATTTTGGCGTGTCTGGCAGGTGGTTCTGGCGAGTCGAGCAGGTGGCTCCGGCATGCTCAGCAGGTGCTTCCGGCGTCTCCGGCACTTGGTTCTGGTGTGTCTGATAGCTGGTTCCGGCATGTCCGGCAGATGGTTCCAGAGTGTCCGCCGAGTGGTTCTGGCATTCCCAGCCGGTGATTTTGGCGTGTCAGGGAGGTGGTACCGGTGAGTCGAGCAGGTGGTTCCGGCGTGCTCAGCAGGTGGTTCAGGCGGTTCTGGCAGGTGGTATCCGTCTGTTCGGGATGTGGTTCCATCATCTCATGAACACGTTTCTGGCACGTCTGAGATGTGGTTCCAGCCGGCCCGACAGGTGTTTCCGCAGTGTCCGCCAAGCGGTTCTGGCGTAGTTGGCAGGTGATTTTGGCATGACTGGCAGGTGGTTCCAGCAAGCCTGGCAGGTGATTCCAAAGTGTTCACCAACTGGTTGTGGCGTAGCCGGCAGGTGATTTTTGCGTGATCGGCAGGTGGTTCTGGTGAGTCGAGCAGGTGGTTCCGGCGTGCTCGGCTGGTGCTTCCGGGGTCATTGGCACGGGGTTCTGGCATGTCTGAGAGGTGGTTCCTGCATGCCCGGCAAGTGATTCCGGAGTGTTCGCCAAGTGGTTCTGGGATAGTCGGCAGGTGATTTTGGCATGTCCGGCAGGTGGTTCAGGCGAGTTGAGCAGGTGGTTCCAACGTGCTTGGCAGGTGCTTCCGGCGTCTCCGGCACGTGTTTCTGGCACATCTGACAGGTGGTTCCGGCATGCCCAAAAGTTGATTCCGGTCTGTCCGGTAGGTGGTTCCGGCGTGCACGGCACGTGGTTCTGGTACGTGTCAGAGGTGGTTGCGTATGCCCAACAGGTGATTCCTGACAGTCCGCCACGTGCTTCAGGCACGTCTGAGAGGTGGTTCCAGCATGCCCGGCAGGTCATTTCGGAGAGTCGTCCAAGTGGTTCTGGCGTAGCCCGCAGGTGATTTTGGCGTGTCCGACAGGTGGTTCCGCCGTGCTCGGCAGGTGGTTCAGGCATGGCCGTCACGTGGTTCCAGTCTGTCCAGGACGTGTTTCCAGCTTCTCCGGCAGGTGTTTCTGGTACGTCTGAGAGGTGGTTCCGCCATGGCTGGCAGGTGATTCCGGACTGTCCCCCAGGTGGTTCTGGCATAGCCAGCAGTTGATATTGGCCTGTCCGGCAGGTGGTTCCAGCGAGTCGAACAGGTGGCTCCGGCGTTCTTGGCAGGTGGTTCCGGTCTGTCCGGTAGGTGTTTCCGGCGTGTCTGGCACGTGCTTCCGGCACGTCTGAGAGGTGGTTCCGGCATGCGCGGCAGGTGATTCCGTAGTGTCCGCCAGGTGGTTCTGGCATATGCTGCAGGTGATTTTGGCGTGTGCGGCAGGTGTTTCTGGCGAGTCGGTTAGGTGGCTCCGGCATGCTCGGCAGGTGCTTCCGGCGTCTCAGGCACTTGGTTCTGGTGTGTCTGATAGCTGGTTCCGGCATGTCCGGCAGATGATTCCGGAGTGTCCACCAAGTGGTTCTGGCATACCCAGCAGGTGATTTTGGCATGTCAGGGAGGTGGTACCGGTGAGTCGAGCAGGTGGTTCCGGCGTGCTCAGCAGGTGGTTCAGGCGGTTCTGGCAGGTGGTATCCGTCTGTTCGGGGTGTGGTTCCAGCATCTCATGAACACGTTTCTGGCACGTCTGAGATGTGGTTCCAGCCGGCCCGACAGGTGTTTCCGCAGTGTCCGCCAAGCGGTTCTGGCGTAGTTGGCAGGTGATTTTGGCATGACTGGCAGGTGGTTCCAGCAAGCCTGGCAGGTGATTCCAAAGTGTTCACCAACTGGTTGTGGCGTAGCCGGCAGGTGATTTTTGCGTGATCGGCAGGTGGTTCTGGTGAGTCGAGCAGGTGGTTCCGGCGTGCTCGGCTGGTGCTTCCGGGGTCATTGGCACGGGGTTCTGGCATGTCTGAGAGGTGGTTCCTGCATGCCAGGCAAGTGATTCCGGAGTGTTCGCCAAGTGGTTCTGGCATAGTCGGCAGGTGATTTTGGCATGTCCGGCAGGTGGTTCAGGCGAGTTGAGCAGGTGGTTCCAACGTGCTTGGCAGGTGATTCCAGCGTCTCCCGCATGTGCTTCTGGCACGTCTGAGAGGTGGTTCCAACATGCCCGGCAGGTCATTTCGGAGAGTCGTCCAAGTGGTTCTGGCGTAGCCCGCAGGTTATTTTGGTGTGTCCGACAGGTGGTTCCGCCGTGCTCGGCAGGTGGTTCAGGCATGGCCGTCACGTGGTTCCAGTCTGTCCAGGACGTGTTTCCAGCTTCTCCGGCAGGTGGTTCTGGTACGTCTGAGAGGTGGTTCCGCCATGGCTGACAGGTGATTCCGGACTGTCCACCAGGTGGTTCTGGCATAGCCAGCAGTTGATATTGGCCTGTCCGGCAGGTGGTTCCAGCGAGTCGAACAGGTGGCTCCGGCGTTCTTGGCAGGTGGTTCCGGTCTGTCCGGTAGGTGTTTCCGGCGTGTCTGGCACGTGCTTCCGGCACGTCTGAGAGGTGGTTCCGGCATGCGTGGCAGGTGATTCCGTAGTGTCCGCCAGGTGGTTGTGGCATATCCTGCAGGTGATTTTGGCGTGTGCGTCAGGTGTTTCTGGCGAGTCGATTAGGTGGCTCCGGCATGCTCGGCAGGTGCTTCCGGAGTCTCCGGCACTTGGTTCTAGTGTGTCTGAGAGCTGGTTCCGGCATGTCCGGCAGATGATTCCGGAGTGTCCGCCAAGTGGTTCTGGCATACCCAGCAGGTGATTTTGGCGTGTCAGGGAGGTGGTACCGGTGAGTCGAGCAGGTGGTTCCGGCGTGCTCAGCAGGTGGTTCAGGAGGTTCTGGCAGGTGGTATCCGTCTGTTCGGGGTGTGGTTCCAGCATCTCATGAACACGTTTCTGGCACGTCTGAGATGTGGTTCCAGCCGGCCCGACAGGTGTTTCCGCAGTGTCCGCCAAGCGGTTCTGGCGTAGTTGGCAGGTGATTTTGGCATGACTGGCAGGTGGTTCCAGCAAGCCCGGCAGGTGATTCCGAAGTGTTCACCAACTGGTTGTGGCGTAGCCGGCAGGTGATTTTTGCGTGATCGGCAGGTGGTTCTGGCGAGTCGAGCAGGTGGTTGCGGCGTGCTCGGCAGGTGCTTCCGGGGTCATTGGCACGTGCTTCTGTCATATCTGAGAGGTGGTTCCGGCATGACCGGCAGATGATTCCGGAGTGTTCGCCAAGTGTTTCCGGCGTAGCCGGCAGGTGATTTTGCATGTCCAGCGGTCGTTCCGGCGGGTCGAGCCGGTGGTTCCGGCGTGTCCGGCAGGTGGTTCCGGTCTGTCCGGCAGGTGGTTCTGTGGTGTCCGGCACGAGGTTCAGTCTGAGAGGCTGTGCCGGCCTGCCCCTCACGTGATTCCGGCTTGTCCCCGAAGTGGTGCTGGTGTAGCGGGCAGGTGATTTTGGCGTGTCTGGCAGGTGGTTCTGGCGAGTCGAGCAGGTGGCTCCGGCATGCTCAGCAGGTGCTTCCGGCGTCTCCGGCACTTGGTTCTGGTGTGTCTGATAGCTGGTTCCGGCATGTCCGGCAGATGGTTCCAGAGTGTCCGCCGAGTGGTTCTGGCATTCCCAGCCGGTGATTTTGGCGTGTCAGGGAGGTGGTACCGGTGAGTCGAGCAGGTGGTTCCGGCGTGCTCAGCAGGTGGTTCAGGCGGTTCTGGCAGGTGGTATCCGTCTGTTCGGGATGTGGTTCCATCATCTCATGAACACGTTTCTGGCACGTCTGAGATGTGGTTCCAGCCGGCCCGACAGGTGTTTCCGCAGTGTCCGCCAAGCGGTTCTGGCGTAGTTGGCAGGTGATTTTGGCATGACTGGCAGGTGGTTCCAGCAAGCCTGGCAGGTGATTCCAAAGTGTTCACCAACTGGTTGTGGCGTAGCCGGCAGGTGATTTTTGCGTGATCGGCAGGTGGTTCTGGTGAGTCGAGCAGGTGGTTCCGGCGTGCTCGGCTGGTGCTTCCGGGGTCATTGGCACGGGGTTCTGGCATGTCTGAGAGGTGGTTCCTGCATGCCCGGCAAGTGATTCCGGAGTGTTCGCCAAGTGGTTCTGGGATAGTCGGCAGGTGATTTTGGCATGTCCGGCAGGTGGTTCAGGCGAGTTGAGCAGGTGGTTCCAACGTGCTTGGCAGGTGCTTCCGGCGTCTCCGGCACGTGTTTCTGGCACATCTGACAGGTGGTTCCGGCATGCCCAAAAGTTGATTCCGGTCTGTCCGGTAGGTGGTTCCGGCGTGCACGGCACGTGGTTCTGGTACGTGTCAGAGGTGGTTGCGTATGCCCAACAGGTGATTCCTGACAGTCCGCCACGTGCTTCAGGCACGTCTGAGAGGTGGTTCCAGCATGCCCGGCAGGTCATTTCGGAGAGTCGTCCAAGTGGTTCTGGCGTAGCCCGCAGGTGATTTTGGCGTGTCCGACAGGTGGTTCCGCCGTGCTCGGCAGGTGGTTCAGGCATGGCCGTCACGTGGTTCCAGTCTGTCCAGGACGTGTTTCCAGCTTCTCCGGCAGGTGTTTCTGGTACGTCTGAGAGGTGGTTCCGCCATGGCTGGCAGGTGATTCCGGACTGTCCCCCAGGTGGTTCTGGCATAGCCAGCAGTTGATATTGGCCTGTCCGGCAGGTGGTTCCAGCGAGTCGAACAGGTGGCTCCGGCGTTCTTGGCAGGTGGTTCCGGTCTGTCCGGTAGGTGTTTCCGGCGTGTCTGGCACGTGCTTCCGGCACGTCTGAGAGGTGGTTCCGGCATGCGCGGCAGGTGATTCCGTAGTGTCCGCCAGGTGGTTCTGGCATATGCTGCAGGTGATTTTGGCGTGTGCGGCAGGTGTTTCTGGCGAGTCGGTTAGGTGGCTCCGGCATGCTCGGCAGGTGCTTCCGGCGTCTCAGGCACTTGGTTCTGGTGTGTCTGATAGCTGGTTCCGGCATGTCCGGCAGATGATTCCGGAGTGTCCACCAAGTGGTTCTGGCATACCCAGCAGGTGATTTTGGCATGTCAGGGAGGTGGTACCGGTGAGTCGAGCAGGTGGTTCCGGCGTGCTCAGCAGGTGGTTCAGGCGGTTCTGGCAGGTGGTATCCGTCTGTTCGGGGTGTGGTTCCAGCATCTCATGAACACGTTTCTGGCACGTCTGAGATGTGGTTCCAGCCGGCCCGACAGGTGTTTCCGCAGTGTCCGCCAAGTGGTTCTGGCGTAGTTGGCAGGTGATTTTGGCATGACCGGTAGTTGGTTCCAGCAAGCCTGGCAGGTGATTCCAAAGTGTTCACCAACTGGTTGTGGCGTAGCCGGCAGGTGATTTCTGCGTGTCCGGCAGGTGGTTCTGGCGAGTCGAGCAGGTGGTTCCGGCGTGCTCGGCTGGTGCTTCCGGGGTCATTGGCACGGGGTTCTGGCATGTCTGAGAGGTGGTTCCTGCATGCCCGGCAAGTGATTCCGGAGTGTTCGCCAAGTGGTTCTGGCATAGTCGGCAGGTGATTTTGGCATGTCCGGCAGGTGGTTCAGGCGAGTTGAGCAGGTGGTTCCAATGTGCTTGGCAGGTGCTTCCGGCGTCTCCGGCACGTGTTTCTGGCACATCTGACAGGGGGTTCCGGCATGCCCGAAAGGTGATTCCGGTCTGTCCGGTAGGTGGTTCCAGCCTGCACGGCATGTGGTTCTGGTACCTCTCAGAGTTGGTTGCGCATGCCCAACAGGTGATTCCGGACTGTCCGCCACATGGTTCTGGCACGTCTGAGAGGTGGTTCCGGCATGCCCGGCAGGTCATCCCAGAGAGTCCTCCAAGTGGTTCTGGCATAACACGCAGGTGATTTGGGCGTGTCTGGCAGGTTGTTCCGTTGTGCTTGGCAGGTGGTTCAGGCTTGGCCGGCAGGTGGTTCCAGACTGTCCAGGACGTGTTTCCAGCTTCTCCGGCAGGTGGTTCTGGTATGTCTGAGAGGTGGTTCCGCCATGGCTGGCAGGTGATTCCGGACCGTCCCCCCGGTGGTTCTGGCATAGCCAGCAGTTGATATTGGCCTGTCCGGCAGGTGGTTCCAGCGAGTCGAACAGGTGGCTCCGGCGTGCTCGGCAGGTGGTTCCGGTCTGTCCGGTAGGTGATTCCGGCGTGTCCGGCACGTGCTTCCGGCACGTCTGAGAGGTGGTTCCGGCATGCGCGACAGGTGATTTCGGAGTGTCCGCCAGGTGGTTCTGGCGTACCCAGCAGGTGATTTTGGCGTGTCCGGCAGGTGTTTCTGGCGACTCGAGCAGGTGGCTCCGGCATGCTCGGCAGGTGCTTCCGGCGTCTCCGGCACGTGGTTCTGGTGTGTCTGAGAGCTGGTTCCGGCATGTCCGGCAGATGATTCCGGAGTGTCCGCCAAGTGGTTCTGGCATACCCGGATGGTGATTTGGGCATGTCAGGTAGGTGGTTCCGGCGAGTCTAGGAGGTGGCTCCGGCGTGCTCGGCAGGTTGTTCAGACGGGTCTGGCAGGTGTTTTCCGTCTGTTCGGGGTGTGGTTCCAGCATCTCATGCACATGGTTCTGGCACGTCTGAGATGTGGTTCCGGCCGGCCCGACAGTTGTTTCCACAGTGTCCGCCAAGTGGTACTGGCGTAGTTGGCAGGTGATTTTGGCATGACCGGCAGGTGGTTCCAGCAAGCCCGGCAGGTGATTCCGAAGTGTTCCCCAACTGGTTGTGGCGTAGCCGGCAGGTGATTTCTGCGTGTCCGGCAGGTGGTTCTGGCGAGTCGAGCAGGTGGTTCCGGCGTGCTCGTCAGGTGCTTCCGGGGTCATTGGCACGTGGTTCTGGCATATCTGAGAGGTGGTTCCGGCATGCCCGGCAGGTGATTCCGGAGTCTTCGCCAAGTGTTTCTGGCGTAGCCGGCAGGTGATTTTGCATGTCCAGCGGTCATTCCGGCGGGTAGAGCCGGTGGTTCCGGCGTGTCCGGCAGGTGGTTCCGGTCTGTCCGGCAGGTGGTTCTGTGGTGTCCGGCACGAGGTTCAGTCTGAGAGGCTGTGCCGGCATGCCTCTCACGTGATTCCGGCTTGTCCCCGAAGTGGTGCTGGTGTAGCGGGCAGGTGATTTTGGCGTGTCCGGCAGGTGGTTCAGGCGAGTTGAGCAGGTGGTTGCGACGTGCTCGGCAGGTGCTTCCGGCGTCTCCGGCACGTGTTTCTGGCACATCTGACTGGTGGTTCCGGCATGCCCAAAAGTTGATCCCGGTCTGTCCGGTAGGTGGTTCCGGCGTGCACGGCACGTGGTTCTGGTACGTGTCAGAGGTGGTTGCGTATGCCCAACAGGTGATTCCGGACTGTCCGCCACGTGCTTCTGGCACGTCTGAGAGGTGGTTCCAACATGCCCGGCAGGTCATTTCGGAGAGTCGTCCAAGTGGTTCTGTCGTAGCCCGCAGGTGATTTTGGCGTGTCCGGCAGGTGTTTCTGGCGAGTCGAGCAGGTGGCTCCGGCATGCTCAGCAGGTGCTTCCGGCGTCTCCGGCACTTGTTTCTGGTGTGTCTGAGAGCTGGTTCCGGCATGTCCGGCAGATGGTTCCAGAGTGTCCGCCGAGTGGTTCTGGCATTCCCAGCCGTTGATTTTGGCGTGTCAGGGAGGTGGTACCGGTGAGTCGAGCAGGTGGTTCCGGCGTGCTCAGCAGGTGGTTCAGGCGGTTCTGGCAGGTGGTATCCGTCTGTTCGGGATGTGGTTCCATCATCTCATGAACACGTTTCTGGCACGTCTGAGATGTGGTTCCAGCCGGCCCGACAGGTGTTTCCGCAGTGTCCGCCAAGCGGTTCTGGCGTAGTTGGCAGGTGATTTTGGCATGACTGGCAGGTGGTTCCAGCAAGCCTGGCAGGTGATTCCAAAGTGTTCACCAACTGGTTGTGGCGTAGCCGGCAGGTGATTTTTGCGTGATCGGCAGGTGGTTCTGGTGAGTCGAGCAGGTGGTTCCGGCGTGCTCGGCTGGTGCTTCCGGGGTCATTGGCACGGGGTTCTGGCATGTCTGAGAGGTGGTTCCTGCATGCCCGGCAAGTGATTCCGGAGTGTTCGCCAAGTGGTTCTGGCATAGTCGGCAGGTGATTATGGCATGTCCGGCAGGTGGTTCAGGCGAGTTGAGCAGGTGGTTCCAACGTGCTTGGCAGGTGATTCCAGCGTCTCCGGCACGTGTTTCTGGCACATCTGACAGGTGGTTCCGGCATGCCCGAAAGGTGATTCCTGTCTGTCCGATAGGTGGTTCCAGCCTGCACGGCATGTGGTTCTGGTACGTCTCAGAGGTGGTTGCGCATGCCCAACACGAGATTCCGGACTGTCCGCCACATGGTTCTGGCACGTCTGAGAGGTGGTTCCAACATGCCCGGCAGGTCATTTCGGAGAGTCGTCCAAGTGGTTCTGGCGTAGCCCGCAGGTGATTTTGGCGTGTCCGGCAGGTGGTTCCGCCGTGCTCGGCAGGTGGTTCAGGCATGGCCGTCACGTGGTTCCAGTCTGTCCAGGACGTGTTTCCAGCTTCTCCGGCAGGTGGCTCTGGTACGTCTGAGAGGTGGTTCTGCCATGGCTGACAGGTGATTCCGGACTGTCCCCCAGGTGGTTCTGGCATAGCCAGCAGTTGATATTGGCCTGTCCGGCAGGTGGTTCCAGCGAGTCGAACACGTGGCTCCGGCGTGCTCGGCAGGTGGTTCCGGTCTGTCTGGTAGGTGATTCCGGCGTGTCCGGTACGTGCTTCCGGCACGTCTGAGAGGTGGTTCCGGCATGCGCGACAGGTGATTTCGGAGTGTCCGCCAGGTGGTTCTGGCGTACCCGGCAGGTGATTTTGGCGTGTCCGGCAGGTGTTTCTGGCGAGTCGAGCAGGTGGCTCCGGCATGCTCGGCAGGTGCTTCCGGCATCTCCGGTACGTGGTTCTGGTGTGTCTGAGAGCTGGTTCCGGCATGTCCGGCAGATGATTCCGGAGTGTATGCCAAGTGGTTCTGGCATACCCGGCTGGTGATTTGGGCATGTCAGGTAGGTGGTTCCGGCGAGTCGAGCAGGTGGCTCCGGCGTGCTCGGCAGGTTGTTCAGACGGGTCCGGCAGGTGTTTTCCGTCTGTTCGGGGTGTGGCTCCAGCATCTCATGCTCATGGATCTGGCACGTCTGTGATGTGGTTCCGGCCGGCCCGACAGGTGTTTCCACAGTGTCCGCCAAGTGGTACTGGCGTAGTTGGCAGGTGATTTTGGCATGACCGGCAGGTGGTTCCAGCAAGACCGGCAGGTGATTCCGAAGTGTTCCCCAACTGGTTGTGACGTAGCCGGCAGGTGATCTTTGCGTGTCCGGCAGGTGGTTCTGGCGAGTCGAGCAGGTGGTTCCGGCGTGCTCGGCAGGTGCTTCCGGGGTCATTGGCACGTGGTTCTGGCATATCTGAGAGGTGGTTCCGGCATGCCCGGCAGGTGATTCCGGAGTGTTCGCCAAGTGTTTGCGGCGTAGCCGGCAGGTGATTTTGCATGTCCAGCGGTCGTTCCGGCGGGTCGAGCCGGTGGTTCCGGCGTGTCCGGCAGGTGGTTCCGGTCTGTCCGGCAGGTGGTTCTGTGGTGTCCGGCACGAGGTTCAGTCTGAGAGGCTGTGCCGGCATGCCCCTCACGTGATTCCGGCTTGTCCCCGAAGTGTTGATGGTGTAGCGGGCAGGTGATTTTCCCGTGTCCGGCAGGTGGTTCAGGCGAGTTGAGCAGGTGGTTGCGACGTGCTCGGCAGGTGCTTCCGGCGTCTCCGGCACGTGTTTCTGGCACATCTGACTGGTGGTTCCGGCATGCCCAAGAGTTGATTCCGGTCTGTCCGGTAGGTGGTTCCGGTGTGCACGGCACGTGGTTCTGGTACGTGTCAGAGGTGGTTGCGTATGCCCAACAGGTGATTCCGGACTGTCCGCCACGTGCTTCTGGCACGTCTGAGAGGTGGTTCCATCATGCCCGGCAGGTCATTTCGGAGAGTCGGCCAAGTGGTTCTGGCCTAGCCCGCAGGTGATTTTGGCGTGTCCGGCAGGTGGTTCCGCCGTGCTCGGCAGGTGGTTCAGGCATGGCCGTCACGTCGTTCCAGTCTGTCCAGGACGTGTTTCCAGCTTCTCCGGCAGGTGGTTCTGGTACGTCTGAGAGGTGGTTCCGCCATGGCTGGCAGGTGATCCCGGACTGTCCCCCAGTTGGTTCTGGCATAGCCAGCAGTTGATATTGGCCTGTCCGGCAGGTGGTTCCAGCGAGTCGAACAGGTGGCTCCGGCGTTCTTGGCAGGTGGTTCCGGTCTGTCCGGTAGGTGTTTCCGGCGTGTCCGGAACGTGCTTCCGGCACGTCTGAGAGGTGGTTCCGGCATGCGCGGCAGGTGATTCCGTAGTGTCCGCCAGGTGGTTCTGGCATACCCGGCAGGTGATTTTGGCGTGTTCGGCAGGTGTTTCTGGCGAGTCGAGCAGGTGGCTCCGGCATGCTCGGCAGGTGCTTCCGGCGTCTCCGGCACTTGGTTCTGGTGTGTCTGAGAGCTGGTTCCGGCATGTCCGGCAGATGATTCCGGAGTGTCCTCCAAGTGGTTCTGGCATACCCAGCAGGTGATTTTGGCGTGTCAGGGAGGTGGTACCGGTGAGTCGAGCAGGTGGTTCCGGCGTGCTCAGCAGGTGGTTCAGGCGGTTCTGGCAGGTGGTATCCGTCTGTTCGGGGTGTGGTTCCAGCATCTCATGAACACGTTTCTGGCACGTCTGAGATGTGGTTCCAGCCGGCCCGACAGGTGTTTCCGCAGTGTCCGCCAAGCGGTTCTGGCGTAGTTGGCAGGTGATTTTGGAATGACTCGCAGGTGGTTCCAGCAAGCCTGGCAGGTGATTCCAAAGTGTTCACCAACTGGTTGTGGCGTAGCCGGCAGGTGATTTTTGCGTGATCGACAGGTGGTTCTGGCGAGACGAGCAGGTGGTTCCGGCGTGCTCGGCTGGTGCTTCCGGGGTCATTGGCACGGGGTTCTGGCATGTCTGAGAGGTGGTTCCTGCATGCCCGGCAAGTGATTCCGGAGTGTTCGCCAAGTGGTTCTGGCATAGTCGGCAGGTGATTTTGGCATGTCCGGCAGGTGGTTCAGGCGATTTGAGCAGGTGGTTCCAACATGCTTGGCAGGTGCTTCCGGCGTCTCTGGCACGTGTTTCTGGCACATCTGACAGGTGGTTCCGGCATGCCCGAAAGGTGATTCCTGTCTGTCCGATAGGTGGTTCCAGCCTGCACGGCATGTGGTTCTGGTACGTCTCAGAGGTGGTTGCGCATGCCCAACAGGTGATTCCGGACTGTCCGCCACATGGTTCTGGCACGTCTGAGAGGTGGTTCCGGCATGCCCGGCAGGTCATCCCAGAGAGTCCTCCAAGTGGTTCTGGCATAACACGCAGGTGATTTTGGCGTGTCTGGCAGGTTGTTCCGTTGTGCTTGGCAGGTGGTTCAGGCTCGGCCGGCAGGTGGTTCCAGACTGTCCAGGACGTGTTTCCAGGTTCTCCGGAAGGTGGTTCTGGTACGTCTGAGAGGTGGTTCCGCCATGGCTGGCAGCTCATTCCGGACTGTCCGCCAGGTGGTTCTGGCATAGCCAGCAGTTGATATTGGCCTGTCCGGCAGGTGGTTCCAGCGAGTCGAACAGGTGGCTCCGGCGTTCATGGCAGGTGCTTCCGGTCTGTCCGGTATGTGTTTCCGGCGTGTCTGGCACGTGCTTCCGGCACGTCTGAGAGGTGGTTCCGGCATGCGCGGCAGGTGATTCCGTAGTGTCCGCCAGGTGGTTCTGGCATACCCGGCAGGTGATTTTGGCATGTCCGGCAGGTGGTTCAGGCGAGTTGAGCAGGTGGTTCCAACGTGCTTGGCAGGTGCTTCCGGCGTCTCCGGCACGTGTTTCTGGCACATCTGACAGGTGGTTCCGGCATGCCCGAAAGGTGATTCCGGTCTGTCCGTTAGGTGGTTCCAGCCTGCACGGCATGTGGTTCTGGTACGTCTCAGAGGTGGTTGCGCATGCCCAACAGGTGATTCCGGACTGTCCGCCACATGGTTCTGGCACGTCTCAGAGCTGGTTCCGGCATGTCCGGCAGATGATTCCGGAGTGTCCGCCAAGTGGTTCTGGCATACCCAGCAGGTGATTTTGGCGTGTCAGAGACGTGGTACCGGTGAGTCGAGCAGGTGGTTCCGGCGTGCTCAGCAGGTGGTTCAGGCGGTTCTGGCAGGTGGTATCCGTCTGTTCGGGGTGTGGTTCCAGCATCTCATCAACACGTCTCTGGCACGTCTGAGATGTGGTTCCAGCCGGCCCGACAGGTGTTTCCGCAGTGTCCGCCAAGCGGTTCTGGCGTAGTTGGCAGGTGATTTTGGCATGACTGGCAGGTGGTTCCAGCAAGCCTGGCAGGTGATTCCAAAGTGTTCACCAACTGGTTGTGGCGTAGCCGGCAGGTGATTTTTGCGTGATCGGCAGGTGGTTCTGGCGAGTCGAGCAGGTGGTTCCGGCGTGCTCGGCTGGTGCTTCCGCGGTCATTGGCACGGGGTTCTGGCATGTCTGAGAGGTGGTTCCTGCATGCCCGGCAAGTGATTCGGGAGTGTTCGCCAAGTGGTTCTGGCATAGTCGGCAGGTGATTTTGGCATGTCCGGCAGGTGGTTCAGGCGAGTTGAGCAGGTGGTTCCGACGTGCTCGGCAGGTGCTTCCGGCGTCTCCGGCACGTGTTTCTGGCACATCTGACTGGTGGTTCCGGCATGCCCAGAAGTTGATTCCGGTCTGTCCGGTAGGTGGTTCCGGCGTGCACGGCACGTGGTTCTGGTACGTCTCCGAGGTGGTTGCGTATGCCCAACTGGTGATTCCGGACAGTCCGCCACGTGCTTCTGGCACGTCTGAGAGGTGGTTCCAACATGCCCGGCAGGTCATTTCGGAGAGTCGTCCAAGTGGTTCTGGCGTAGCCCGCATGTGATTTTGGTGTGTCCGGCAGGTGGTTCCGCCGTGCTCGGCAGGTGATTCAGGCATGGCCGTCACGTGGTTCCAGTCTGTCCAGGACGTGTTTCCAGCTTCTCCGGCAGGTGGTTCTGGTACGTCTGAGAGGTGGTTCCGCCATGGTTGGCAGGTGATCCCGGACGGTAGCCCAGGAGGTTCTGGCATAGCCAGCAGTTGATATTGGCCTGTCCGGCAGGTGGTTCCAGCGAGTCGAACAGGTGGCTCCGGCGTTCTTGGCAGGTGGTTCCGGTCTCTCCGGTAGGTGTTTCCGGCGTGTCCGGCACGTGCTTCCGGCACGTCTGAGAGGTGGTTCCGGCATGCGCGGCAGGTGATTCCGTAGTGTCCGCCAGGTGGTTCTGGCATACCCGGCAGGTGATTTTGGCGTGTCCGGCAGGTGTTTCTGGCGAGTCGAGTAGGTGGCTCCGGCATGCTCGGCACGTGCTTCCGGCGTCTCCGGCACTTGGTTCTGGTGTGTCTGAGAGCTGGTTCCGGCATGTCCGGCAGATGATTCCGGAGTGTCCGCCAAGTGGTTCTGGCATACCTAGCAGGTAATTTTGGCGTGTCAGGGAGGTGGCACTGGTGAGTCGAGCAGGTGGTTCCGGCGTGCTCAGCAGGTGGTTCAGGCGGTTCTGGCAGGTGGTATCCGTCTGTTCGGGGTGTGGTTCCAGCATCTCATGAACACGTTTCTGGCACGTCTGAGATGTGGTTGCAGCCGGCCCGACAGGTGTTTCCGCAGTGTCCGCCAAGCGGTTCTGGCGTAGTTGGCAGGTGATTTTGGCATGACTGGCAGGTGGTTCCAGCAAGCCTGGCAGGTGATTCCAGTGTTCACCAACTGGTTGTGGCGTAGCCGGCAGGTGATTTTTGCGTGATCGGCAGGTGGTTCTGGCGAGTCGAGCAGGTGGTTCCGGTGTGCTCGGCCTGTGCTTCCAGCGTCATTGGCACGGGGTTCTGGCATGTCTGAGAGGTGGTTCCTGCATGCCCGGCAATTGATTCCGGAGTGTTCGCCAAGTGGTTCTGGCATAGTCGGCAGGTGATTTTGGCATGTCCGGCAGGTGGTTCAGGCGAGTTGAGCAGGTGGTTCCAACGTGCTTGGCAGGTGCTTCCGGCGTCTCCGGCACGTGTTTCTGGCACATCTGACAGGTGGTTCCGGCATGCCTGAAAGGTGATTCCGGTCTGTCCTGTAGGTGGTTCCAGCCTGCACGGCATGTGGTTCTGCTACGTCTCAGAGGTGGTTGCGCACGCCCAACAGGTGATTCCGGACTGTCCGCCACATGGATGCGGCACTTCTGAGAGGTGGTTCTGGCATGCCCGGCAGGTCATCCCAGAGAGTCCTCCAAGTGGTTCTGGCATAACACGCAGGTGATTTTGGCGTGTCTGGCAGGTTGTTCCGTTGTGCTTGGCAGGTGGTTCAGGCTTGGCCGGCAGGTGGTTCCAGACTGTCCAGGACGTGTTTCCAGCTTCTCTGGCAGGTGGTTCTTGTACGTCTGAGAGGTGGTTCCGCCATGGCTGGCAGGTGATTCCGGACCGTCCCCTAGGTGGTTCTGGCATAGCCAGCAGTTGATATTGGCCTGTCCGGCAGGTGGTTCCAGCGAGTCGAACAGGTGGCTCCGGCGTGCTCGGCAGGTGGTTCCCGTCTGTCCGGTAGGTGATTCCGGCGTGTCCGGCACGTGCTTCCGGCACGTCTGATAGGTGGTTCCGGCATGCGCGACAGGTGATTTCGGAGTGTCCGCCAGGTGGTTCTGGCGTACCCGGCAGGTGATTTTGGCATGTCCGGCAGGTGTTTCTGGCGACTCGAGCAGGTGGCTCCGGCATGCTCGGCAGGTGCTTCCGGCGTCTCCGGCACGTGGTTCTGGTGTGTCTGAGAGCTGGTTCCGGCATGTCCGGCAGATGATTCCGGAGTGTCCGCCAAGTGGTTCTGGCATACCCGGCTGGTGATTTGTGCATGTCAGGTAAGAGGTTCTGGCTAGTCGAGCAGGTGGCTCCGGCGTGCACGCCAGGTTGTTCAGACGTGTCTGGCAGGTGTTTTCCGTCTGTTCGGGGTGTGGTTCCAGCATCACATGCACATGGTTCTGGCACGTCTGAGATGTGGTTCCGGCCGGCCCGACAGGTGTTTCCACAATGTCCGCCAAGTGGTACTGGCGTAGTTGGCAGGTGATTTTGGCATGACCGGCAGGTGGTTCCAGCAAGCCCGGCAGGTGATTCCGAACTGTCCGCCACGTGCTTCTGGCACGTCTGAGAGGTGGTTCCAACATGCCCGGCAGGTCATTTCGGAGAGTCGTCCAAGTGGTTCTGGCGTAGCCCGCAGGTGATTTTGGCGTGTCCGGCAGGTGGTTCCGCCGTGCTCGGCAGGTGGTTCAGGCATGGCCGTCACGTGCTTCCAGTCTGTCCAGGACGTGTTTCCAGCTTCTCCGGCAGGTGGTTCTGGTACGTCTGAGAGGTGGTTCCGGCATGCCCGACAGGTGATTCCGGAGTGTTCGCCAAGTGGTTCTGGCGTAGCCGGCAGGTGATTTTGCATGTCCGGCGGTGGTTCCGGCGAGTCGAGCCGGTGGTTCCGGCGTGTCCGGCAGGTGGTTCCGGTCTGTCCGGTAGGTGGTTCTGGCGTGTCCGGCACGTGGTTCTGGCACGTCTGAGAGGTGGTTCTGGCATGCCCGACAGGTGATTCCAGAGTGTCCGCCACGTGGTTCTGGCGTACCCGGCAGGTGATTTTGGCGTGTCTGGCAGTTGTGTTTCTGCAAGTCGAGCATGTGGCTCAGGCATGCTCAGCAGGTGCTTCCGGCGTGTCCGGCACGTGGTTCTGGTGTTTCTGAGAGCTGGTTCTGGCATGTCCGGCAGATGATTCCGGAGTGTCCACCAAGTGGCTCTGGCATACCCGGCAGGTGATTTTGGCGTGTCAGGTAGGTGGTTCCAGCGAGCCGAGTAGGTGGTTCCGGCGTGCTCGGCAGGTGGTTCAGGCGGGTCTGGCAGGTGGTTTCGGTGTGTTCGAGGTGTGGTTCCGGCATCTCAGGCACATGGTTCTGGCACGTCTGAGAGCTGGTTCCGGCCGGCCCGATAGGTGTTTCCATGGTGTTCGCCAAGTGGTTCTGGCATAGCTGGCAGGTGATGTTGGCGTGACCGGCAGGTGGTTCCAGCCAGCCCGGCAGGTGATTCCGAAGTGTTCACCAAATGGTTGTGGTGTAGCCGGCAGGTGATTTTGGCTTGTCCAGCAGGTGGTTTTGGCGAGTCGAGCTGGTGGTTCTGGCGTGCTCGGCAGGTGGTTCCGGTGTCATTGGCATGTGGTTCCGGCATGTCTGAGAGGTGGTTCCGCCATGCCCGGCAGGTGATTCCTGAGTGTTCGCCAAGTGGTTCTGGCGTAGCCGGCTTGTGATTTTGCATGTCCGGCAATGGATCCGGCAAGTAAAGCCGGTGGTTCCCGCGTGTCCGGCAGAAAGTTCCCGTCTGTCCAGCAGGTGGTTCTGGGGTGTCCGGCAAGAGGTTCTGGCACGTCTGAGAGGTTGTGTCGGCATGCCCTTCACGTGATTCCGGCTTGTCCGCCAAGTGGTTCTGGTGTAGCGGGCAGGTGATTTTGGCGTGTCCGGCAGGTGGGACCAGTGAGTCAAGAAGGTGGTTCCGGCGAGTGTTTCCTGTGCTTCCGGTCTGTCCGGGTGATGGTTCCGGCCTGTCCGGCACGTGCTTCTGGCACTTCGGAGAGGTTGTGCTGGCATGCCCGGCAGGTGATTCTGGAGTGTCTGCCGAGTGGTTGTGGCGTAGCCGGCAGGTGATTTTGGCGTGTCCAGCAGATGGTTCCGGCGAGCTCGGCAGGTGGTACCGGCCTGTCCGGAACATGGTTTTGGCACGTCTGAGAGCTGGTTCTGGCATGTCCGGCAGATGATTCCGGAATGTCCACCAAGTGGTTCTGGCATACCCGGCAGGTGATTTTGGCGTGTCAGGTAGGTGGTTCCTGCGAGTCGAGCAGGTGGTTCCGGTGTGCTCGGCAGGTGGTTCACGCGGGTCTGGCAGGTGGTTTCGGACTGTTCGGGGTGTGGTTCCGGCATCTCAGGCACATGGTTCTGACACGTCTGAGAGGTGGTTCCGGCCGGCCCGACAGGTGTTTCCGGAGCGTCCGCCCAGTGGTTCTGGCGGAGCTGGCAGGTAATGTTGGCGTGACCGGCAGGTGGTTCCAGCAAGCCCGGCAGGTGATTCCGGAGTGTCTGCCGAGTGGTTGTGGCGTACCCGGCAGGTTTTTTTGGTGTGTCCAGCAGGTCGTCCCGGCTAGCTCGGCAGGTGGTACCGGCGTGTCCGGAACATGGTTCTGGCACGTCTGAGAGATGGTTCCGGCATGCCCGGCAGGTGATTCCGGAGTGTCCGGCATGTGGTTCTGGCACCTCTGAGAGGTGGTTCCGGAATGCCTGACATGTGATTCCGGAGTGTCTGCCGAGTGGTTCTGGCGTAGCCGGCAGGTGATTTTGGCGTGTCCAGCAGGTGGTTCAGGCGAGCTCGGCAGGTGGTACCGGCGTGTCCAGAACATGGTTTTGGCACATCTGAGAGATGGTTCTGGCATGCCTGGCAGGTGATTCCGGAGTGTCCGGCGTGTGGTTCTGGCACCTCTGAGAGGTGGTTCCGGAATGCCTGACATGTGATTCCGGAGTGTCTGCCGAGTGGTTCTGGCGTAGCCGGCAGGGGATTTTGACGTGTCCAGCAGGTGGTTCTGGGGAGTGGTGCAGGTGGTTCCGGCATACTCGGCAGGTGGTTGCGGCATGTCTGGCACATGGTTCTGGCACGTCTGAGAGGTGGTTCCTGCATGCCCGGCAGTTGATCCCGGAGAGTCCTCCAAGTGGTTCTGGCATACCCTGCAGGTGTTTCTGATGTGTCCGGCAGGTGGCTCTGGTGAGTCGAGGAGGTGGTTCCGGCGTGCTCGGCCGGTGATTGCGGCAGGTCCTGCAGGTGTTTGCCGTCTGTCCATGACGTGGTTCCGGCATGCCCGCAAGGTGATTCTGGAGTGTCCACCAAGTGGTTTTGGCGTAGCCGGCATATGATTTTGGACTGTGAGGCAGGTGGTTCCGGCATGTCCAGCAGGTGGTTCCGGCGAGCTCGGCAGGTGCTTCTGCTCTCATCGGCACGTGTTGTGCCACGTCAGAGAGATGGTTCCGGCACGCCCGGCAGGTGATTCCGGAGTGTCCGGCATGTGGTTCTGGCACCTCTGAGAGGTGGTTCCGGAATGCCTGACATGTGATTCCGGAGTGTCTGCCCGGTGGTTCTTGCATAGCCGACAGCTGATTTTGGCGTGTCAAGTAGGTGGTTCTGGGGAGTGGATCAGCTGGTTCCGGCATACTCGGCAGGTGGTACCGGCGTGTCCGGAACATGGTTCTGGCAAGTCTGAGATGTGGTTCCGGCATGCCCGGCAGGTGATTCCGGAGTGTTCGCCAAGTGGGTCTGGCGGAGCCGGCAGGTGATTTTGCATGTCCGGCGGCGGTTCCGGCGAGTCGAGCTGGTGGTTCCGGACTGTCCGGCAGGTGGTTCTGGCGTTTCCGGCACGAGGTTCTGGCACGTCTGTGAGGTGGTTCGGGCATGCCCGACAGGTGATTCCGGAGTGTCCGCCACGTGGTTCTGGCGTACCCGGCAGGTGATTTTGGCGTGTCTGGCAGGTGTGTTTTGCAAGTCGAGCATGTGGCTCAGGCATGCTCAGCAGGTGCTTCCGGCGTGTCCGGCTCGTGGTTCTGGTGTGTCTGAGAGCTGGTTCTGGCATGTCCGGCAGATGGTTCCGGAGTGTCCACCAAGTGGCTCTGGCATACCCGGCAGGTGATTTTGGCGTGTCAGGTAGGTGGTTCCGGCGAGTCGAGCTGGTGGTTCTGGCGTGCTCGGCAGGTGCTTCCGGTGTCTTGGCATGTGGTTCCGGCATGTCTGAGAGGTGGTTCCGCCATGCCCGGCAGGTGATTCCCGAGTGTTCGCCAAGTGGTTCTGGCATAGCCGGCAGGTGATTTTGCATGTCCGGCAATGGTTCCGGCGAGTCGAGCCGGTGGTTCCGGCGTGTCCGGCAGGTGGTTCCCGTCTGCCCAGCAGGTGGTTCTGGGGTGTCCGGCACGAGGTTCTGGCACGTCTGAGAGGTTGTGTCGGCATGCACTTCACGTGATTCCGGCTTGTCCGCCAAGTGGTTCTGGTGTAGCAGGCAGGTGATTTTGGCGTGTCCGGCAGGTGGGACCGGTGAGTCAAGCAGGTGGTTCCGGCGAGTGTTTCCTGTTTTTCCGGTCTGTCCGGGAAATGGTTCCGGCCTGTCCAGCACGTGCTTCTGGCACTTCGGAGAGGTTGTGCTGGCATGCCCGGCAGGTGATTCCGGAGTGTCCTACAAGTGGTTGTGGCGTAGCCGGCTGGTGATTCTGGCGTGTCCGGCAGGTGGTTCTGGCGAGTCAAGCAGGTTGTCCCGGCGTGTCCGGCAGGTGGTTCCGGTCTGTCCTGGAGGTGGTTCCGGAGTGTCTGCAGAGTGGTTCTGGTGTAGCCGGCAGGTGATTTTGGCGTGTCCAGCAGGTGGTTCTGGGGAGTGGAGCAGGTGGTTCCGGCATACTCGGCAGGTGGTTGCGGCGTGTCCGGCACATGGTTCTGGCACGTCTGAGAGGTGGTTCCGGCATGCCCGGCAGGTGATCCCGGAGAGTCCTCCAAGTGGTTCTGGTGTACCCCGCAGGTGTTTCTGATGTGTCCGGCAGGTGGCTCTGGTGAGTCGATCAGGTGGTTCCGGCGTGCTCGGCAGGTGGTTCCGGCAGGTCCGGCAGGTGTTTGCCGTCTGTCCATGACGTGGTTCCGGCATGCCCGCAAGGTGATTCTGGAGTGTCCACCAAGTGGTTTTGGCGTAGCCGGCATATGATGTTGGCCTCTGAGTCAGGTGGTTCCGGCATGTCCAGCAGCTGGTTCCGGCGAGCTCGGCAGGTGCTTCTGGTCTCTTCAGCACGTGGTTGTGGCACGTCTGAGAGATGGTTCCGGCATGCCCGACAGGTGATTCCGGAGTGTCCGCCACGTGGTTCTGGCGTACCCGGCAGGTGATTATGGTGTGTCTGGCAGGTGTGTTTTGCAAGTCGAGCATGTGGCTCAGGCATGCTCAGCAGGTGCTTCCGGCGTGTCCGTCTCGTGGTTCTGGTGTGTCTGAGAGCTGGTTCTGGCATGTCCGGCAGATGATTCCGGAATGTCCACCAAGTGGTTCTGGCATACCCGGCAGGTGATTTTGGCGTGTCAGGTAGGTGGTTCCTGCGAGTCGAGTAGGTGGTTCCGGTGTGCTCGGCAGGTGGTTCAGGCGGGTCTGGCAGGTGGTTTCGGACTGTTCGGGTTGTGGTTCCGTCATCTCAGGCACATGGTTCTGGCACGTCTGAGAGCTGGTTCCGGCCGGCCCGACAGGTGTTTCCGGAGCGTCCGCACAGTGGTTCTGGCGTAGCTGGCAGGTGATGTTGGCGTGACCGGCAGGTGGATCCAGCAAGCCAGGCAGGTGATTTCGGAGTGTCCGGCATGTGGTTCTGGCACCTCTGAGAGGTGGTTCCGGAATGCCTGACATGTGATTTCGGAGTGTCTGCCGAGTGGTTCTGGCGTAGCCGGCAGGTGATTTTGGCGTGTCCAGCAGGTGGTTCCGGCGAGCTCGGCAGGTGGTACCGGCGTGTTGGAACATGGTTGTGGTACGTCTGAGAGATGGTCCCGGCATGCCCGGCAGGTGATTCCGGAGTCTCCGGCTTGTGGTTCTGGCACCTTTGAGAGGTGGTTCCGGCATGCCCGGCGGGTGGTTGCGGAGTGTCGGCCGAGTGGTTCTGGCGTAGCCGGCAGGTGATTTTGCATGTCCGGCGGTGGATCCGGCGTGTCGAGCCGGTGGTCCCGGCGTGTCCGGCAGGTGGTTCCGGTCTGTCCGGCAGGTGGTTCTGGCGTGTCCGGCAGGTGATTTTGGCGTGTACGGCAGGTGGTTCTGGGCAGTGGATCAGGATCTTCCGGCATTCTCAGCAGGTGCTACCGCCGTCTCCTGCATGTGGCTGTGGCACCTCTGAGAGGTGGTTCCAGCATGCCCGGCAGGTGATTCCGGAGAGTCCGACAAGCGGTTGTGGCGTAGCCGGCTGGTGATTCTGGTGTGTCCAGCAGGTGGTTCTGGGGAGTGGAGCAGGTGGTTCCGGCATACTCGGCAGGTGGTTCCGGCGTGTCCGGCACATGGTTCTGGCACGTCTGAGAGGTGGTTCCGGCATGGCCGGCAGGTGATTCCGGAGTGTTCGCCACATGGTTCAGGCGTACCCGGCAGGTGATTTTGGCGTGTCTGGCCGGTGTTTCTTGCAAGTCGAGCACGTGGCTCAGGCATGCTTAGCAGGTGCTTCTGGCGTGTCCGGCACGTGGTTCTGGTGTGTCTGAGAGCTGGTTCTGGCATGTCCGGCAGATGATTCCGGAGTGTCCACCAAGTGGTTCTGGCATACCCCACAGGTGATTTTGGCGTGTCAGGTAGGTGGTTCCTGCGAGTCGAGTAGGTGGTTCCGGTGTGCTCGGCAGGTGGTTCAGGCGGGTCTGGCAGGTGGTTTCGGTCTGTTCTGGTTGTGGTTCCGGCATCTCAGGCACATGGTTCTGGCACGTCTGAGAGGTGGTTCCGGCCGGCCCGACAGGTGTTTCCGGAGCGTCCGCAAAGTGGTTCTGGCGTAGCTGGCAGGTGATGTTGGCGTGACCAGCAGGTGGTTCCAGCAAGCCCGGCAGGTGATTCCGGAGTGTCTGCCGAGTGGTTTTGGCGTACCCGGCAGGTGATTTTGGCTGTCCAGCAGGTGTTTCCGGCGAGCTCGGCAGGTGGTACCGGCGTGCCCGGACACGGTTGTGGCACGTCTGAGAGATGGTTCCGGAATGCCCGGCAGGTGATTCCGGAGTGTCCGGCATGTGGTTCGGGCACCTCTGAGAGGTGGTTCCGGCATGCCCGGCAGGTGGTTCCGGAATGTCTGCCGAGTGGTTCTGGCGTAGCCGGCAGGTGATTCTGGCGTGTCCAGCAGGTGGTTCTGGGGTGTGGATCTGGTGGTTCCGGCATACTCGGCAGGTGGTACCGGCGTGTCCGGAACATGGTTCTGGCAAGTCTGAGAGGTGGTTCTGGCATGCCCGGCAGGTGATTGCGGAGTGTTCGCCAAGTGGTTCTGGCTTAGCCGGCAGCTGATTTTGCATGTCCGGCGGTGGTTCCGGCGAGTCGAGCCGATGGTCCCGGCGTGTCCGGCAGGTGGTTCCAGTCTGTCCGGCAGGTGGTTCTGGCGTGTCCGGCACGAGGTTCCGGCACATCTGAGAGGTGGTTCCGGCATGCCCGACAGGTGATTCCGGAGTGTCCGCCACGTGGTTCTGACGTACCCGGCAGGTGATTTTGGCGTGTCTGGCAGGTGTGTTTTGCAAGTCGAGCATGTGGCTCAGGCATGCTCAGCAGGTGCTTCCGGTGTGTCCTGCACGTGGTTCTGGTGTGTCTGAGAGTTGGTTCTGGCATGTCCGGCAGATGATTCCGGAGTGTCCACCACGTGGTTCTGGCGTAGCCGGCAGGTGATTTAGGCGTGTCCACCAGGTGGTTCCGGCGAGCTCGGCAGGTGGTTCCCGCGTGTCCGGAACATGGTTTTGGCACGTGTGAGAGATGGTTCCGTCATGCCCGGCAGGTGATTCCGGAGTGTCCGGCATGTGGTTCTGGCACCTCTGAGAGGTGGTTCCGGCATGCCCGGCAGGTGGTTCCGGAGTTTCTGCCGAGTGGTTCTGGCGTAGCCGGCAGGTGATTTTGGCGTGTCCAGCAGATGGTTCCGGCGAGCTCGGCAGGTGGTACCAGCGTGTCCGGAACATGGTTCTGGCACGTCTGAGAGATGGTTCCGGCATGCCCGGCAGGTGATTCCGGAGTGTCCGGCATGTGGTTCTGGCGTAGCAGGCAGGTGATTTTGGCGTGTCCAGCAGGTGGTTCTGGGGAGTGGAGCAGGTGGTTCCGGCATACTCGGCAGTTGGTTCCGGCGTGTCCTTCACATGGTTCTGGCACGTCTGAGATGTGGTTCCGGCATGCCCGGCAGGTGATCCCGGAGAGTCCTCCAAGTGGTTCTGGCGTACCCCGCAGGTGTTTCTGATGTTTCCAGCAGGTGGCTCTTTTGAGTCGAGCATGTGGTTCCGGCGTGCTCGGCAGGTGGTTCCGGCAGGTCCGGCAGGTGTTTGCCGTCTGTCCATGACGTGGTTCCGGCATGCCCGCAAGGTGATTCTGGAGTGTCCACCAAGTGGTTTTGGCGTAGCCGGCATATGATTTTGGCCTGTGAGGCCGGTGGTTCCGGCATGTCTAGCAGGTGGTTCCAGCGAGCTTGGCAGTTGCTTCTGGTCTCTTCGGCACGTGGTTGTGGCACGTCTGAGAGATGGTTCCGGCACGCCTGGCAGGTGAATGCGGAATGTCCGGCATGTGGTTCTGGCACCTCTGAGAGGTGGTTCCGGCATGCCCGGCAGGTGATTCCGGAGTCTCCGGCATGTGGTTCTGGCACCTCTGAGAGGAGGTTCCGGAATGCCTGAGATGTGATTCCGGAGTGTCTGCTGAGTGGTTCTGGCGTAGCCGGCAGGTGATTTTGGCGTGTCCAGCATGTGGTTCCGGCGAGCTCGGCAGGTGGTACCGGCGTGTCCGGAACATGGTTCTGGTACGTCTGAGAGGTGGTTCCGGCATGCCCGGCAGGTGGTTCCGGAGTGTCTGCCGAGTGGTTCTGGTGTAGCCGCCAGGTTATTTTGGCGTGTCCAGCTGGTGGTGCTGGGGAGTGGAGCAGGTGGTTCCAGCATACTCGGCAGGTGGTACCGGCGTGTCCGGAACATGGTTCTGGCAAGTCTGAGAGGTGGTTCCGGCATGCCCGGCAGGTGATTCCGGAGTGTTCGCCACGTGGTTCTGGCGTAGCCGGCAGGTGATTTTGCATGTCCGGCGGTGGTTCCGGCGAGTCGAGCTGGTGGTCCCGGCGTGTCCGGCAGGTGGTTCCGGTTTGTCCGGCAGGTGGTTCTGGCGTGTCCGGCACGAGGTTCTGGCACGTCTGAGAGGTGGTTCCGGCATGCCCGACAGGTGATTCCGGAGTGTCCGCCACGTGGTTCTGGCGTACCCGGCAGGTCATTTTGGCGTGTCTGGCAGGTGTGTTTTGCAAGTCGAGCATGTGGCTCAGGCATGCTCAGCAGGTGCTTCCGGCGTCTCCGGCACGTGGTTCTGGTGTGTCTGAGAGCTGGTTCTGGCATGTCCGGCAGATGATTCCGGAGTGTCCACCAAGTGGTTCTGGCATACCCGCCAGGTGATTTTGGCGTGTCAGGTAAGTGGTTCCTGCGAGTCGAGTAGCAGGTTCCGGTGTGCTCGGCAGGTGGTTCTGGTGTGTCTGGCAGGTGGTTTCGGTCTGTTCGGGGTGTGGTTCCGGCATCTCAGGCACATGGTTCTGGCACGTCTGAGAGGTGGTTCCAGCCGGCCCGACATGTGTTTCCGGAGCGTCCGCAAAGTGGTTCTGGCGTAGCTGGCAAGTGATGTTGGCGTGACCGGTAGGTGGTTCCAGCAAGCCCGGCAGGTGATTCTGGAGTGTCTGCCGTGTGGTTCTGGCATAGCCGGCAGGTGATTTTGGAGTGTCCAGCAGGTGGTTCCGGCGAGCTCGGCAGGTGGTACCGGCGTGTCCAGAACATGGTTCTGGCACGTCTGAGAGATGGTTCCGGCATGCCCGGCAGGTGATTCCGGAGTGTCCAGCATGTGGTTCTGGCACCTCTGAGAGTTGGTTCCGGCATGCCCGGCAGGTGGTTCCGCAGTGTCTGCCGAGTGGTTCTGGCGTAGCCTGAAGGTGATTTTGCATGTCCGGCGGTGGTTCTGGGGAGTGGAGCAGGTGGTTCGTGCATACTCGGCAGGTGGTTCCGGTGTGTCCGGCACATGGATCTGGCACGTCTGAGAGGTGGTTCCGGCATGCCAGACAGGTAATTCAGGAGTGTTCGCCACGTGGTTCTGGCGTACCCGGCAGGTGATTCTGGCGTGTCTGGCAGGAGTTTCTTGCAAGTCGAGCATGTGTCTCAGGCATGCTCAGCAGGTGCTTCCGGCATGTCCGGCACGTGGTTCTGGTGTGTCTGAGAGCTGGTTCTGGCGTGTCTGGCAGATGATTCCGGAGTGTCCACCAAGTGGCTCTGGCATACCCGGCAGGTGATTTTGGCGTGTAAGGTAGGTGGTTCCAGCGAGTCGAGTAGGTGGTTCCGGCGTGCTCGGCAGGTGGTTCAGGCGTGTCTGGCAGGTGGTTTCGGTCTGTTCGGGGTGTGGTTCCGGCTTCTCAGGCACATGGTTCTGGCACGTCTGAGAGGTGGTTCCGGCCGGCACGACAGGTGTTTCCATGGTGTTCGCCGAGTGGTTCTGGCATAGCTGGCAGGTGATGTTGGCGTGACCGGCAGGTGGTTCCAGCCAGCCCGGCAGGTGATTCCGGAGTGTCCGGCATGTGGTTCTGGCACCTCTGAGAGGTGGTTCCGGCATGCCCGGCAGGTGATTCCGGACTGTTCGCCACGTGGTTCTGGCGTAGCCGGCAGGTGATTTTGCATGTCCGGCGGTGGTTCTGGTGAGTCGAGCCGGTGGTCCCGGCGTGTCCTGCAGGAAGTTCCCGTCTGTCCAGCAGGTGGTTCTGGGGTGTCCGGCAAGAGGTTCTGGCACGTCTGAGAGGTTGTGTCGGCATGCCCTTCACGTGATTCCGGCTTGTCCGCCAAGTGGTTCTGGTGTAGCGGGCAGGTGATTTTGGCGTGAGCGGCAGGTCGGACCAGTGAGTCAAGAAGGTGGTTCCGGCGAGTGTTTCCTGTGCTTCCGGTCTGTCCGGGAGATGGTTCCGGCCTGTCCGGCACGTGCTTCTGGCACTTCGGAGAGGTTGTGCTGGCATGCCCGGCAGGTGATTCTGGAGTGTCTGCCTAGTGGTTGTTGCGTAGCCGGCAGGTGATTTTGGCGTGTCCAGCAGATGGTTCCGGCGAGCTCGGCAGGTGGTACCGGCGTGTCCGGAACATGGTTTTGGCACGTCTGAGAGCTGGTTCTGGCATGTCCGGCAGATGATTCCGGAATGTCCACCAAGTGGTTCTGGCATACCCGGCAGGTGATTTTGGCGTGTCAGGTAGGTGGTTCCTGCGAGTCGAGTAGGTGGTTCCGGTGTGCTCGGCAGGTGGTTCACGCGGGTCTGGCAGGTGGTTTCGGACTGTTCGGGGTGTGGTTCCGGCATCTCAGGCACATGGTTCTGGCACGTCTGAGAGGTGGTTCCGGCCGGACCGACAGGTGTTTCCGGAGCGTCCGCCCAGTGGTTCTGGCGGAGCTGGCAGGTAATGTTGGCGTGACCGGCAGGTGGTTCCAGCAAGCCCGGCAGGTGATTCCGGAGTGTCTGCCGAGTGGTTGTGGCGTACCCGGCAGGTTTTTTTGGTTGTGTCCAGCAGGTGGTCCCGGCGAGCTCGGCGGGTGGTACCGGCGTGTCCGGAACATGGTTCTGGCACGCCTGAGAGATGGTTCCGGCATGCCCGGCAGGTCATTCCGGAGTGTCCAGCATGTGGTTCTGGCACCTCTGAGAGGTGGTTCCGGAATGCCTGACATGTGATTCCGGAGTGTCTGCCGAGTGGTTCTGGCGTAGCCGGCAGGTGATTTTGGCGTGTCCAGCAGGTGGTTCTGGCGAGCTCGGCAGGTGGTACTGGCGTGTCCGGAACATGGTTTTGGCACATCTGAGAGATGGTTCTGGCATGCCTGGCAGGTGATTCCGGAGTGTCCGGCGTGTGGTTCTGGCACCTCTGAGAGGTGGTTCCGGAATGCCTGACATGTGATTCCGGAGTGTCTGCCGAGTGGTTCTGGCGTAGCCGGCAGGGGATTTTGACGTGTCCAGCAGGTGGTTCTGGGGAGTGGAGCAGGTGGTTCCGGCATACTCGGCAGGTGGTTGCGGCATGTCTGGCACATGGTTCTGGCACGTCTGAGAGGTGGTTCCTGCATGCCCGGCAGTTGATCCCGGAGAGTCCTCCAAGTGGTTCTGGTGTACCCTGCAGGTGTTTCTGATGTGTCCGGCAGGTGGCTCTGGTGAGTCGAGGAGGTGGTTCCGGCGTGCTCGGCCGGTGATTGCGGCAGGTCCTGCAGGTGTTTGCCGTCTGTCCATGACGTGGTTCCGGCATGCCCGCAAGGTGATTCTGGAGTGTCCACCAAGTGGTTTTGGCGTAGCCGGCATATGATTTTGGACTGTGAGGCAGGTGGTTCCGGCATGTCCAGCAGGTGGTTCCGGCGAGCTCGGCAGGTGCTTCTGCTCTCATCGGCACGTGTTGTGCCACGTCAGAGAGATGGTTCCGGCACGCCCGGCAGGTGATTCCGGAGTGTCCGGCATGTGGTTCTGGCACCTCTGAGAGGTGGTTCCGGAATGCCTGACATGTGATTCCGGAGTGTCTGCCCGGTGGTTCTTGCATAGCCGACAGCTGATTTTGGCGTGTCAAGTAGGTGGTTCTGGGGAGTGGATCAGCTGGTTCCGGCATACTCGGCAGGTGGTACCGGCGTGTCCGGAACATGGTTCTGGCAAGTCTGAGATGTGGTTCCGGCATGCCCGGCAGGTGATTCCGGAGTGTTCGCCAAGTGGGTCTGGCGGAGCCGGCAGGTGATTTTGCATGTCCGGCGGCGGTTCCGGCGAGTCGAGCTGGTGGTTCCGGACTGTCCGGCAGGTGGTTCTGGCGTTTCCGGCACGAGGTTCTGGCACGTCTGTGAGGTGGTTCGGGCATGCCCGACAGGTGATTCCGGAGTGTCCGCCACGTGGTTCTGGCGTAGCCGGCAGGTGATTTTGCATGTCCGGCAATGGTTCCGGCGAGTCGAGCCGGTGGTTCCGGCGTGTCCGGCAGGTGGTTCCCGTCTGTCCGGCAGGTGGTTCCCGTCTGCCCAGCAGGTGGTTCTGGGGTGTCCGGCACGAGGTTCTGGCACGTCTGAGAGGTTGTGTCGGCATGCACTTCACGTGATTCCGGCTTGTCCGCCAAGTGGTTCTGGTGTAGCAGGCAGGTGATTTTGGCGTGTCCGGCAGGTGGGACCGGTGAGTCAAGCAGGTGGTTCCGGCGAGTGTTTCCTCTTTTTCCGGTCTGTCCGGGAAATGGTTCCGGCCTGTCCGGCACGTGCTTCTGGCACTTCGGAGAGGTTGTGCTGGCATGCCCGGCAGGTGATTCCGGAGTGTCCTACAAGTGGTTGTGGCGTAGCCGGCTGGTGATTCTGGCGTGTCCGGCAGGTGGTTCTGGCGAGTCAAGCAGGTTGTCCCGGCGTGTCCGGCAGGTGGTTCCGGTCTGTCCTGGAGGTGGTTCCGGAGTGTCTGCAGAGTGGTTCTGGTGTAGCCGGCAGGTGATTTTGGCGTGTCCAGCAGGTGGTTCTGGGGAGTGGAGCAGGTGGTTCCGGCATACTCGGCAGGTGGTTGCGGCGTGTCCGGCACATGGTTCTGGCACGTCTGAGAGGTGGTTCCGGCATGCCCGGCAGGTGATCCCGGAGAGTCCTCCAAGTGGTTCTGGTGTACCCCGCAGGTGTTTCTGATGTGTCCGGCAGGTGGCTCTGGTGAGTCGATCAGGTGGTTCCGGCGTGCTCGGCAGGTGGTTCCGGCAGGTCCGGCAGGTGTTTGCCGTCTGTCCATGACGTGGTTCCAGCATGCCCGCAAGGTGATTCTGGAGTGTCCACCAAGTGGTTTTGGTGTAGCCGGCATATGATGTTGGCCTCTGAGTCAGGTGGTTCCGGCATGTCCAGCAGCTGGTTCCGGCGAGCTCGGCAGGTGCTTCTGGTCTCTTCAGCACGTGGTTGTGGCACGTCTGAGAGATGGTTCCGGCATGCCCGACAGGTGATTCCGGAGTGTCCGCCACGTGGTTCTGGCGTACCCGGCAGGTGATTATGGTGTGTCTGGCAGGTGTGTTTTGCAAGTCGAGCATGTGGCTCAGGCATGCTTAGCAGGTGCTTCCGGCGTGTCCGTCTCGTGGTTCTGGTGTGTCTGAGAGCTGGTTCTGGCATGTCCGGCAGATGATTCCGGAATGTCCACCAAGTGGTTCTGGCATACCCGGCAGGTGATTTTGGCGTGTCAGGTAGGTGGTTCCTGCGAGTCGAGTAGGTGGTTCCGGTGTGCTCGGCAGGTGGTTCAGGCGGGTCTGGCAGGTGGTTTCGGACTGTTCGGGTTGTGGTTCCGGCATCTCAGGCACATGGTTCTGGCACGTCTGAGAGGTGGTTCCGGCCGGCCCGACAGGTGTTTCTGGAGCGTCCGCACAGTGGTTCTGGCGGAGCTGGCAGGTAATGTTGGCGTGACCGGCAGGTGGTTCCAGCAAGCCCGGCAGGTGATTCCGGAGTGTCTGCCGAGTGGTTGTGGCGTACCCGGCAGGTTTTTTTGGCGTGTCCAGCAGGTCGTCCCGGCGAGCTCGGCAGGTGGTACCGGCGTGTCCGGAACATGGTTCTGGCACGTCTGAGAGATGGTTCCGGCATGCCCGGCAGGTCATTCCAGAGTGTCCGGCATGTGGTTCTGGCACCTCTGAGAGGTGGTTCCGGAATGCCTGACATGTGATTCCGGAGTGTCTGCCGAGTGGTTCTGGCGTAGCCGGCAGTTGATTTTGGCCTGTCCAGCAGGTGGTTCCGGCGAGCTCGGCAGGTGGTACCGGCGTGTCCGGAACATGGTTCTGGTACGTCTGAGAGATGGTTCCGGCATGCCCGGCAGGTCATTCCTGAGTGTCCGGCATGTGGTTCTGGCACCTCTGAGAGGTGGTTCCGGCATGTCCAGCAGATGATTCCGGAGTGTCCACCAAGTGGCTCTGGCATACCCGGCAGGTGATTTTGGCGTGTCCAGCAGGTGGTTCTGGGGAGTGGAGCAGGTGGTTCCGCCATACTCGGCAGGTGGTACCGGCGTGTCCGGAACATGGTTCTGGCAAGTCTGAGAGGTGGTCCCGGCATGCCCGGCAGGTGATTCAGGAGTGTTCGCCAAGTGCTTCTGGCGTAGCCGGCAGGTGATTTTGCATGTCCGGCGGTGGTTCCGGCGAGTCGAGCCAGTGGTTCCAGCGTGTCCCGCAGGTGGTTCCGGTCTGTCCGGCAGGTGGTTCTGGCGTGTCCAGCACGAGGTTCTGGCACGTCTGAGAGGTGGTTCCGGCATGCCCGACAGGTGATTCCGGAGTGTCCGCCACGTGGTTCTGGCGTACCCGGCAGGTGATTTTGGCGTGTCTGGCAGGTGTGTTTTGCAAGTCGAGCATGTGGCTCAGGCATGCTCAGCAGGTGCTTCCGGCGTGTCCGGCACGTGGTTCTGGTGTGTCTCAGAGCTGGTTCTGGCATGTCCAGCAGATGATTCCGGAGTGTCCACCACGTGGTTCTGGCATAGCCGGCAGGTGATTTTGGCGTGTCCAGCAGGTGGTTCCGGCGAGCTCGGCAGCTGGTACCGGCGTGTCCGGAACATGGTTCTGACACGTCTGAGAGACGGTTCCGGCACGCCCGGCAGGTGATTCCGGAGTGTCCAGCATGTGGTTCTGGCACCTCTGAGAGGTGGTTCCGGCATGCCCGGCAGGTGGTTCTGGAGTGTCTGCCGAGTGGTTCTGTCGTAGCCGGCAGGTGATTCTGGCGTGTCCAGCAGGTGGTTCTGGGGAGTGGATCAGGTGGTTCCGGCATACTCGGCAGGTGGTACCGGCGTGTCCGGAACATGGTTCTGGCAAGTCTGAGAGGTGGTTCTGGCATGCCCCACAGGTGATTCCGGAGTGTTCGCCACGTTGTTCTGACGTACCCGGCAGGTGATTTTGGCGTGTCTGACAGGTGTTTCTTGCAAGTCGTGCACGTGGCTCTGGCATGCTCAGCAGGTGCTTCCGGCGTGTCCGGCACGTGGTTCTGGTGTGTCTGGGAGCTGGTTCTGGCATGTCCGGCAGATGATTCCGGAGTGTCCAACAAGTGGTTCTGGCATACCCGGCAGGTGATTTTGGCGTGTCAGGTATGTGGTTCCTGCGAGTCGAGTAGGTGGTTCCGGTGTGCTCGGCAGGTGGTTCAGGCGGGTCTGGCAGGTGGTTTCGGACTGTTCGGGGTGTGGTTCCGTCATCTCAGGCACATGGTTCTGGCACGTCTGAGAGGTGGTTCCGGCCGGCCCGACAGGTGTTTCCGGAGCGTCCGCACAGTGGTTCTGGCGTAGCTGGCAGGTGATGTTGGCGTGACCGGCAGGTGGATCCAGCAAGCCAGGCAGGTGATTTCGGAGTGTCCGGCATGTGGTTCTGGCACCTCTGATAGGTGGTTCCAGCATGCCCGGCAGGTGATCCCGGAGAGTCCTCCAAGTGGTTCTGGCGTACCCCGCAGGTGTTTCTGATGTTTCCGGCAGGTGGCTCTTTGGAGTCGAGCATGTGGTTCCGGCGTGCTCGGCAGGTGGTTCCGGCGGGTCCGGCAGGTGTTTGCCGTCTGTCCATGACGTGGTTCCGGCATGCCAGCCAGGTGATTCTGGAGTGTCCACCAAGTGGTTTTGGCGTAGCCAGCATATGGTTTTGGCCTGTGAGGCCGGTGGTTCCGGCATGTCCAGCAGGTGGTTCCGGCGAGCTCGGCAGTTGCTTCTGGTCTCTTCGGCACGTGGTTGTGGCACGTCTGAGAGATGGTTCCGGCACGCCTGGCAGGTGATTCCGGAATGTCCGGCATGTGGTTCTGGCACCTCTGAGAGGTGGTTCCGGCATGCCCGGCAGGTGATTCCGGAGTCTCCGGCATGTGGTTCTGGCACCTCTGAGAGGTGGTTCCGGAATGCCTGAGATGTGATTCCGGAGTTTCTTCCAAGTGGTTCTGGCGTAGCCAGCAGGTGATTTTGGCGTGTCCACCAGGTGGTTGCGGCGAGCTCGGCAGGTGGTACCGGCGTGTCCGGAAGATGGTTCTGGCACGTCTGAGAGATGGTTCCGGCATGCCCGGCAGGTGATTCCGGAGTGTCCGGCATGTGGTTCTGTCACCTCTGAGAGGTGGTTCCGGCATGCCCGGCAGGTGGTTCCGGAGTGTCTGCCGAGTGGCTCTGGCGTAGCCGGCAGGTGATTTTGGCGTGTCCAGCAGGTGGTTCTGGGGAGTGGAGCAGGTTGTTCCGGCTTACTCGGCAGGTGTTCCGGCGTGTCCGGGACATGGTTCTGGCATGTCTGAGAGGTGGTTCCGGCATGCCCGACAGGTGATTCCGGAGTGTCCGCGACGTGGTTCTGGCGTACCTGGCAGGTGATTTTGGCGTGTCCAGCAGGTGGTTCTGGGGAGTGGAGCAGGTTGTTCCGGCTTACTCGGCAGGTGTTCCGGCGTGTCCGGGACATGGTTTTGGCACGTCTGTGAGATGGTTCTGGCATGCCCGGCAGGTGATTCCGGAGTGTCCGGCATGTGGTTCTGGCACCTCTGAGAGGTGGTTCCGGAATGCCTGACATGTGATTCCGGAGTGTCTGCCGAGTGGTTGTGGCGTACCCGGCAGGTGATTTTGGCGTGTCCAGCAGGTGGTTCTGGCAAGCTCGGCGGGTGGTACCGGCGTGTCCAGAACATGTTTCTGGCACGTCTGAGAGATGGTTCCGGCATGCCCGGCAGGTGATTCCGGAGTGTCCGGCATGTGGTTCTGGCACCTCTGAGAGGTGGTTCCGCAATGCCTGACATGTGATTCCGGAGTGTTTGCCGAGTAGTTCTGGCGTAGCCGGCAGGTGATTCTGGCGTGTCCAGCAGGTGGTTCTGGGGAGTGGATCAGGTGGTTCCGGCATACTCGGCAGGTGGTACCGGCATGTCCGGAACATGGTTCTGGCAAGTCTGAGAGGTGGTTCCGGCATGCCCAGCAGGTGATTCCGGAGTGTTCGCCAAGTGGTTCTGGCGTAGCCGGCAGGTGATTTTGCATGTCTGGCGGTGGTTCCGGCGAGTCGAACAGGTGTCTCCAGCATGCTGGGCATGTGCTTCTGGGGTCTCTGGCACGAGGTTCTGGCACGTCTGAGATGTGGTTCCGGCCGGCCCGACAGGTGTTTGGGCAGTGTCCGCCAAGCGGTTCTGGCGTAGTTGGCAGGTGATTTTGGCATGACCGGCAGGTGTTTCCAGCAAGCCCGGCCCGTGATTCCAAAGTGTTCACCAACTGGCTGTGGCGCAGCCGGCAGGTGATTTTTGCGTGTCCGGCAGGTGGTTCTGGCGAGTCGAGCAGGTGGTTCCAGTGTGCTCGGCAGGTGCTTCCGGGGTCATTGGCATGTGGTCCTGGCATGCCTGAGAGGTGGTTCTCGCATGCTCGGCCGGTGATTCCGGAGTGTTCGCCCAGTGGTTCTGGCGTAGCCGGCAGGTGATTTTACATGTCCGGCGGTGGTTCCGGAGGGTCGAGCCGGTGGTTCCGGTATGCTCGACAGTTGGTTCAGGCAGGTCCGGCAGGTGGTTCCGGTGTGTCCGGGAGGTGGTTCCGGCATGTCTGGCACGTGGTTCCGGCATGTCTGAGAGGTGGTTCTATCATGCCCGGCAGGTGATTCCAGAGAGTCCACCAACTCGTTGTGGAGTAGCCGGCAGGTGATTTTGGCGTGTCCGGCAGGTTGTTCTGGTGAGTCGAGCAGGTGTTCTGGCGTGCTCGGCAGGTGCTTCCGGGGTCATTGGCACATGGTTCTGGCCTGTGTGAGAGGTGGTTCCGGCATGCGCGACAGGTGATTCCGG